>NC_139623.1:16047866-16330366 GCF_964638095.1 Poromitra crassiceps
TTTTCTGTCCCTTTACCCATCTCTGTTAGCTGCTCTCTGTCCTCGCTCTCTCTCTCCCTCTCTCTCTCTCTCACCCGCCACTCTCTCTCCCCCCATCGCTCTATGCTGATCTAGACTTTGGAATTCAATGTTGCTATGGTAACAATGTCGGGCTGGTCCTCTCTGCCTCCCCCTCTTGCTCCTCTTATTCAGAATAGATGCAGTACAACTCGCTCTGGAGTCCTGTTTTTAGTCTATCATTCGTTCACTACTATAATTAATCTGTTCTAGCACAAGACTCAAATGCAGCACCTGAAATATACAGCGTTTCACAGAGATGACACTTTGAATTAGGTTGTTTGATCTCTTGCAGGATGAGCCATTTTGCATACATGGTTTTGATATTTTACTTACTTCCTCTGTGTGCTTACATACCATCTGCAAATATGTGACCTAGGGGTGGGAATCACTAGAGTTCCCACGATACGATATTATCATGATACTTAAGTCACAATACGATATTATTGTGATTTAAAAAAAATATTGCGATATATTGCGATCTATTACCTTTTTTCAACTGCAAATTATGTCCCCAACGGGCAAAAAAATCTGTTTTATCTAATGAGATCAAGTTTCCAGTCTGTTCATCTCACTTCAATCATTTTTATTGCTGCAAAATGGGATTGTCAAGCAGACAGACTGACCAACATTGTCATAAATGTCATTATGCAATTTATATAATAAAATATTGTAATACTTGGCATTCGTGCGATACGATATATTGCCCCACAAAAGATTGCGATACTATGCTGTATCGATGCCTCCCACCCCTACTAATAACACAGATTTCTAAACTGAAATTTCGGTATAAAATGCATGTGTTGCAACTGGGCAGGCTACTAATTTCCCCTGTCTTTCTCTTGCTCTGTTTCATATACAGATAGCGACCATGTCCTCCTGGGTGCAAGCTTTCTGCTAACGGAGGACGGAGAGGGACTTAGCCGTCCAGACCACAGCCTCCACCAGCACAGCTTCCCAGTGAGAGAGAGAGAGAGAGAGAGAGAGAGAGGCAGAGGAGAGTGAACGAGTGCAAGGAGAAGAGAGTGAAAACAGTCGATGGATGCTGTCCGGATTGAGGGGACAGCACATTCTTCACTGACGAGGAAAAGAAAGATTTCAAAATTGAGTCGAAGGATAGAAACTCGCCATCAGGTAAGTGTCAAATCAGGAGCATCACACCTTTAAATGTGCTTGAGTTTGTAGAAAGGGAGAGTTCTAGAACCTCTGTCAGTGTCAAGTAGGAGGGAGAGTTCTAGAACCTCTGTCAGTGTCAAGTAGGAGGGAGAGTTCTATAACCTCTCTGTCAGTGTCAAGTAGGAGGGAGAGTTCTATAACCTCTCTGTTAGTGTCAAGTAGGAGGGAGAGTTCTAGAACCTCTGTCAGTGTCAAGTAGGAGGGAGACTTCTATAAACTCTGTCAGTGTCAAGTAGGAGGGAGAGTTCTATAACCTCTGTCCGTGTCAAGTAGGAGGGAGAGTTATATAACCTCTGTCAGTGTGAAGTAGGAGGGAGAGTTATATAACCTCTGTCAGTGTCAAGTAGGAGGGAGACTTCTAGAACCTCTGTCCGTGTCAAGTAGGAGGGAGACTTCTATAAACTCTGTCAGTGTCAAGTAGGAGGGAGACTTCTATAACTTCTGTCAGTGTCAAGTAGGAGGGAGACTTCTAGAACCTCTGTCCGTGTCAAGTAGGAGGGAGACTTCTATAAACTCTGTCAGTGTCAAGTAGGAGGGAGAGTTCTATAACCTCTGTCAGTGTCAAGTAGGAGGGAGAGTTCTATAACCTCTGTCAGTGTCAAGTAGGAGGGAGAGTTCTATAACCTCTGTCAGTGTCAAGTAGGAGGGAGAGTTCTATAACTTCTGTCAGTGTCAAGTAGGAGGGAGACTTCTAGAACCTCTGTCAGTGTCAAGTAGGAGGGAGACTTCTATAAACTCTGTCAGTGTCAAGTAGGAGGGAGAGTTCTATAACCTCTGTCAGTGTCAAGTAGGAGGGAGACTTCTATAACTTCTGTCAGTGTCAAGTAGGAGGGAGACTTCTAGAACCTCTGTCAGTGTCAAGTAGGAGGGAGACTTCTATAAACTCTGTCAGTGTCAAGTAGGAGGGAGAGTTCTATAACCTCTGTCAGTGTCAAGTAGGAGGGAGAGTTCTATAACCTCTGTCAGTGTCAAGTAGGAGGGAGAGTTCTATAACCTCTGTCAGTGTCAAGTAGGAGGGAGAGTTCTATAACCTCTGTCAGTGTCAAGTAGGAGGAAGAGTTCTATAACCTCTGTCAGTCTCAAGTAGGAGGGAGAGTTCTATAACCTCTGTCAGTGTCAAGTAGGAGGGAGAGTTATATAACCTCTGTCATTGTCAAGTAGGAGGGATAGTTCTATAAACTCTGTCAGTGTCAAGTAGGAGGGATAGTTCTATAAACTCTGTCAGTGTCAAGTAGGAGGGAGAGTTCTATAACCTCTGTCAGTGTCAAGTAGGAGGAAGAGTTCTATAAACTCTGTCAGTGTCAAGTAGGAGGGAGAGTTCTATAAACTCTGTCAGTGTCAAGTAGGAGGGAGAGTTCTGTAACCTCTGTCAGTGTCAAGTAGGAGGGAGAGTTCTGTAACCTCTGTCAGTGTCAAGTACTGTAGGAGGGAACTTCTAGTTTACTTTTTAGCTGGACGACCAGCAGCTCTTTAAGTCACTCTGTCAGTTGGTTGGTCCACAAAATGTTTTCGAGGCTGAAATTTGGCATGGAGGTCAAGTGTGTGTGTGTGTGTGTGTGTGTGTGTGTGTGTTTGTGTGTGTGTGTGTGTGTGTGTGTGTGTGTGTGTGTGTGTGTGTGTGTGTGTGTGTGTGTGTGTGTGTGTGTGTGTGTGTGTGTGTGTGTGTGTGTGTGTGTGAAGGTGTGTGTGTGATTGTGCTCATGCCAATTGCTAAAACGGACGGTGTGGGAGGGGGTTCAAATTTCAAAAGGCAGGGTGGCAGAGGCAGAGTAGGGTGGGCTGCCCCTGCTATCCTGTATTTCAGAAATGTGCATACTGTATGTGGTCACAGCTATTCCGAATTCTGGCTTTTGTATCTCCCCCCACCCCCTTTTCTCCCCAATTGTACTTGGCAAATTCCCTTTGCTGTCGCGGTCGTTGCTCCACCCCCTCTGCCAATCTGGGGAGAGTTGTAGACTAGCACATGCTTCCTCTGATACATGTGCAGTCGCCAGCCGCTTCTTTTCACCTCACAGTGAGGAGTTTCACCGGCAGGACATAGCACATAGGAGGATCATGCTATTCCCCCCAGTTCCCCTCTCCCCCTAACTGGCGCCCCGACTGCCCAGAGGAGGCACTGGTGTAGTGAGCAGGACATCTGGCTTCCCATCCACAGACATGGCTAATTGTGCCTGTATTGAGGGGTGTGAATTTCGTCATTGTAGGGGCAAGGCCATTTGGCCTTCGGCATCGCAATTTTTTTTAGGGCACAAGGCCACATGCCAGGGCAGAAAGGCCATTGCTCTATTGACAATGTGAAGAGTGATTTTTCTGAAATGTGTGTTAAAATGAGCCAAGTACACATCCTACATTACACTGAGACCACTGATGCTTTTAAAGCAGCTGACAGTAGCAGGCTGGTAGCAGGGCACTGCCAATGTGCCCTTAGGGATCTCAGGGCATCACGGCCAGAGGGAGAGCAACAGAGCCCTCCATGTAATTGACGCCGGACCAAGCTGGAGGTGGGGGGGCTTGATCCTACGACCCTCTTGTTGGTAGGCAGGGAATCTCTCGCTGCACTACGCCCTGAACTTATATATATATTTTTTTAATATATATTTTTTATTTTCAATTTTTATACAACAATATACGAACAAGACAAACAGGCACAGACATAGGAAAAGAAAGGAAAGGCGGTATTAACCATGTCATGCTAGCTTGTTGGGAAGGTGGCAAAATAATGTTCCAAATTTAGGTAAAACTTTGGCAAGGGTATGGCCATTTTCAAAGGGCTCCCTTCTCAAGATATCTGAGTGAGAATGGCTTATATATACCCATGAGTTCCCACTTTACAGACATGCCCACTTTAAGCTAATCTCATGTAGTTTTTGTACGCATTATAAATATGTTATTTTTGCCTATTCTATTTGAATATGTATGCATACTTGGGGTTCCTAAACATTGGGTATAACCAAATTGGGTATGATGCTTGCTACCCAATCGCCGAAAAATGCAATTCTTACAGAAATCTTCAATGTCAAAAGTTAATGATACCAATTCACAGCATTATTTTTTCTATATTGTTCCTCAAGGTCTTGGTGTATTAATGTGTTATTTTGGGGGGATTTTTGACCTTTTTTTTTTTTTTTTTTTTTTACTTTTTATTTATGCCTTTTCATATATATAGACAAAACAATCAGCAACATGTATAAACAAAAACAAAAACAAAACAAAACAAAACAAAACAAAACAAAACAAAACAAAACAAAACAAAACAAAAACCAACAACAAGAATACAGAAACATCACCAACAGTGACAAAACAAAAACAAACAAAACAAAATATATACATGAAACGCAACACCCTTCCATGTTTGATTGCTGATCAATTGTTGGAAACAACTTCATGTCTATCACAACCATTACTTCAGTAACTCACATTCCATCACAAAACATACAGGTCTTATTCCACCAACATACAAGTATTTCATTGAACCCTTGTCTTTATTCAGTCGTCATTTCTGACCTACCTGATGTCCATAATGACCATATATCACTAAAGTTGTCCATTTTAAATTGTATTTTAACTGTAATCATTTCCATGATGGACACCTCATTCACCTTTTGTTTCCATTGTTTTATGTTCGGGGGTTGTGGCTGCAACCATAGGACAGTAATATTTTTCTTAGCTATCAAGAGCATGGTCCTCAATAAATACAATTTCTTTTTTTCCATTGGAGTTTCTGTTGGAATGCCTAGGATAAATAATTTTGGATCAAGATTTAATTTTATATTCAAAATGCATTCTATTTCCTTTTTCACATCCTCCCAGTACCCCTGCAGCTTAGGGCAAGCCCATAGTATATGTGAAAGGTCTCCCTGTTGGCCACAACCCCTCCAACATAATCCTGATGATTTTCCATATTTAGCCATTATGGCAGGAGTTCTGAAATACCTATTTTTGACCTTCCAGTCAAACTCCCTCCAGTTTGGACTGTTTGTTAGTTTATGACCAGACATACACGCTTCATCCCATTCAATTTCAGAGATTACACTATTCAATTCCAGTTCCCCTTCTTTTTTTGCTGTCCCAATCTTTATCCCTTAAATCATGTTGCAATGCTTTGTAGAATTTTGAAAGTATTCCTTTCTTAAGTTTTTCTTCCTCCCCTCTTATAATGAGTTGTTCTATGTTTGATGGATCCCTTAATATATTTTCCCATTCCTTGTTTTTCTGGAGATAATGTCTAACTTGTAGAAATTTATAATGATCTTGGGCAGGTAGATTAAATTCCTCACTAATTTGTTCAAATGATTTTAGTGTTTGCCCATCAAATAGTTGGCCAATATACACCAGTCCCCTATCCATCCATTTCTTAAAGCCTGTATACAAACTGGCTGGTTGAAAGTCTGGGTTTAATGCAATTTTAGTAGCTCTTGATATTGAGTTTGACAATCTTAACTTAGTCCTTATTTTTGTCCATATTTTCAAAGTGTTCTCTACCCATTCATTTTTTATTCTTAGTTTTTTCCATTCTTTCTGGCTCATAAATGGTAGAGAGCCTAGTGGTACTGGAGAAGAGTTCTGTTCCATTTCCACCCAAATGGAGTCTTTATCTTCTGTAATCCATGACATTATTGTTTTAAGTTGTGCTGCCCAGTAGAAATGTAACATATTAGGTAAATTTAAACCTCCATCTCCTTTAGAACTTTGTAACCTTTTATAACTTATTCTTGCCTTTTTATTTTGCCAAACAAAATTTGAAATCATCTTGTCTAAGGTCTTAAAAACAAATTTTGTAATATTCATTGGAAGTGATTGAAATAAGAAAAGCAAGCGTGGCAGTACATTCATTCGCGTAATTTCCACTCTACCCATTAATGTCAGAGGCAAGAGCTCCCACTTTTTCAAGTCTCGTCTTATCTCTGAAATCAATTTGTCATAGTTGGCCTTAAATAAATGGGATGTTGATGGTGTTAATATCACTCCTAAGTATCGGAAACCTTTCTTGGTCCATTGAAATTTAACTCTTTCCTCTAGTCCACTTGGCCTCTCTCCCGAAAGCATCATTGCAACAGATTTAGTTTCATTGATCAAAAAACCTGAAATTTTTCCATAATCATTTAAGTCCTTCAACAAAGCAGGTATAGAAGATGAAGGTTTGCTGATAAAGGCAAGTAAATCATCCGCAAATAGCGAAGTTTTGTGTTCTTTATGTCCATCATCAGTTATTCCACAAATTTCTGTATTTTGTCTTATAGTCTCTGCCAGCGGTTCAATACTCAGAGCGAACAGTAGAGGGCTAAGACAATCCCCCTGTCTCACCCCCCTTCTAATAGGGAAAAAATCTGAGCAACATCCATTCACTCTAATACGTGATTTTGGATCATTATAAATGATTTTTATCCAGTTGATAAAGGCAGAATTGAATCCAAAAACGTGTAGTGTTTCATATAAAAAACTCCATTTAACCCTATCAAATGCTTTTTGGGCATCAAGACTAAGTATTAGAGATGTTTGTTTATTCTTTTGGGCTCTTGATATGATATTTATAGTTCTTCTTATATTATTTGCTCCCTGTCGAAATGGAACAAATCCTGTTTGGTCCGGATTAATTAATTTTGCTATTCTTTTCTGTATTCTTTGTGCCAAGATACTGGTTAATATTTTCAAATCATTGCATAACAAACTAACTGGTCTATATCCCTCACAATGTATAGGGTCTTTGCCCTCTTTGTGCAACACAGAAATAATAGCTTCAGACCATGTTCTTGGAGGGTCTCCTTTTGACAATGCATAATTAAAGACTTTCACTAGTATTGGTGTAATCTGTTCGGAGAAAAGTTTGTAGAATTCTCCTGGCATTCCATCTGTTCCTGGTGATTTATTATTTTTCAAGGAAGTTATAGTTTTCATAACTTCTTGGTGTGTTACAGGCTTTGTCATATCAAATGCCTCTTCCTCTGTCAGTGATGGTAAGTATATTTTTGAAAATAAATCTTTATTTTCCTTTTCTATTAAGGTGGAGTCTGAATCTGCATATATGTCCTTAAAATAAGCTCCAAAAGCTTCTGCTATATCTTTTGGTGATGTCAAAGATTCCTTAGATTGTGGATGGGTTATTTTTGCCACCAGTCTACTTGACTGGGTCTTTCTTAATTGAAAAGCCAATAAGCGACTAGCTCTGTTACCCATTTCATAAAACCTCTGTCTAGAGAAACGAATAGCACCTTCTGCCTTATATGTTAAGTGTTCATCTAGTCTCTGTCTAGTTTCTTTCAATTCCAAGAGTGTTTTATTTTTAGATGTCATTTTATGTTCTTTCTCCAAGTTGTTAATTCTCTCTTCAAGTTCCTTCTGTTTTTTTAACTGAATTTTCTTCATTCTCGATGATATTTCTATCATTTTCCCCCGGGTAACTGCTTTACAGCCTTCCCATAGAATTGAGGGTGTAACTTCATTGTTGTCATTTATCAGAAAATACTCTTCAATATTTTTTCTAAGTTCATTTACTATTCCTTTATCTGATAGAATCGAAGTATTCAGTCTCCAATATTTAAAGAATGTTTCACCTCCCATATCCATAGTAAGTACAACCGGAGCATGATCACTTATAGTTATGGATTCAATTCTGCAGTCCAGTACATTATGCATATGTTGCTTTGATACCAGGAAAAAATAAATTCTTGAATAACTATTATGTGGATTAGAGTAGAAAGTAAAATCTCTTTTTTGAGGATTTTTGTCTCTCCATGGGTCAATCAATCCCAATTCTTCAATCATATTACCAAGCATTCGATGTTTTTTAGATCTTGGGCCATGTTCTGAGGGCAACCTGTCCATTCGACCATTTTGGACAACATTAAAATCTCCTCCTATTAACGTCGTCCCTCTCCCCTTGCTAACTATTACATTTGCTATGGTTTTAAAAAACGTAGCATCATCTTCATTCGGGGCATAGACATTTACAATGGTCATAACAGTATCTCCTATAGTACCCACTATCATAACATATCTACCTTCTACATCTTTAGTGATACTCTCAAGAACAAATGGGACTGATTTGTGAATTAGTATAGTAACCCCCCTTTTCTTGCCATAACATGCATAGTATACTTGATTTACCCATTCCCTTTTTTTAATCAATCTTGCACCAACTCTGTGTAACAAATGGTATCAACTGAAAAATTGCTGCAACTGTTTGAGACAAAAATTAGCCTGGGGATGGCCATCATATAAGTACCGTAGAGGGGCCTCCAAGTGCTTGTGCCCAGGGGCCTCTGCATTCGTAATCTGTCCTTGCATCCGTCCCTCCTAACCTCAGTCACTGGTCATTCTTAACCTCGTTGAAGTAGGCCAGAAACGGGTCCCAGATAGCCGAGAACCTTCCAAGCGAGTTGGTTCTCAGGGAGCTGAGTCTCTCCATCTGCACAACAGAGATCATGTCCATCAGCCACATCTGAAAAGAAGGTGAAGAGGATGACTTCCATTCCTTCAGAATGAGTCTTTTGGCGACAGTTGGCCCCAGTGTCAAAGACTGTTGCACAGCTGTAGGGAAGTTCAGAGAGGACTCAGAGCAGGCGAAGATGGCGAGTTCTGCCTCTGGCTGTAGGGTTATTTTCTAGGCCTTGGAGTACCAATAAAATATTTTGGCCCAGAATCCTGTTAATGAAGGGCAAAACCAGAAGGCACGAGATAGTGTTCTGAACGTGTAGTTTACTGAAGCAACTTTATTGTACCTCAAACACATGTGATGATGAGCTGGGATTGAGCTTGTGTGCACATGTTTGCATGCATGTGGGTGCATCTGTGTTCAAAGTGAACTTGCGGTGTCCCGTTTCCCCCCTAATAAAGATATAACAGGTTCAAGGTGATCTTATGAAGATCTGTTATACTTTCTATCTGTGTGTGTGTGTGTGTGTGTGTGTGTGTGTGTGTGTGTGTGTGTGTGTGTGTGTGTGTGTGTGTGTGTGTGTGTGTGTGTGTGTGTGTGTGTGTGCGTGCGTGCGCGCGCACGTGCGTGCGTGCGTGCGTGGTGTGTGTATGGGGTCAGGATATGTTTGTGTATTCAACTCCAGCCCTGCTGATTGTGAGGGGGAGAACGGTGTCAGGGTCATGAATATGGAGTAGACTGAGATTGGGAGGGTGTGATCCACATCTATTGTGTCTTGTTAAGCGGAGTCAGCAGAGTCATCCAACTCTCCTCCAAGGACACATCATAGCACCACTTACACTCGCTCTCTCATCTTCCTCATCACACACTCAGTCTCTCACCTTCCTCATCACTTATGCTCACTCTCTCATCTTCTTCATCACACGCTCACTCTCTCATCTTCTTCATCACACGCTCACTCTCTCATCTTTCTCATCACTTACGCTCACTCTCTCATCTTCCTCATCATTTATGCACGCTCTCTCATCTTGCTCATCACTTACGCTCACTCTCTCATCTTCCTCATCACTTATGCTCACTCTCTCATCTTTCTCATCACTTACGCTCACTCTCTCATCTTCCTCATCACTTATGCTCACTCTCTCATCTTTCTCATCACTTACGCTCACTCTCTCATCTTCCTCATCATTTATGCTCACTCTCTCATCTTCCTCATCACTTACGCTCACTCTCTCATCTTCCTCATCACTTATGCTCACTCTCTCATCTTCCTCATCACTTACGCTCACTCTCTCATCTTCCTCATCACTTATGCTCACTCGCTCATCTTCCTCATCACTTATGCTCACTCTCTCATTGTCCTCATCACTTATGCTCACTCGCTCATCTTCCTCATCATTTATGCTCACTCTCTCATCTTCCTCATCACTTATGCTCACTCGCTCATCTTCCTCATCACTTATGCTCACTCTCTCATTGTCCTCATCACTTACGCTCACTCTCTCATCTTTCTCATCACTTATGCTCACTCTCTCACCTTCCTCATCACTTACGCTCACTCCCTCATCTTCCTCATCACTTATGCTCACTCTCTCATCTTCCTCATCACTTATGCTCACTCTCTCATCTTCCTCATCACTTACGCTCACTCGCTCATCTTCCTCATCACTTACGCTCACTCCCTCATCTTCCTCATCACTTATGCTCACTCTCTCATCTTCCTCATCACTTATGCTCACTCGCTCATCTTCCTCATCACTTACGCTCACTCGCTCATCTTCCTCATCACTTATGCTCACTCTCTCATCTTCCTCATCACTTACGCTCACTCGCTCATCTTCCTCATCATTTATGCATGCTCTCTCATCTTGCTCATCACTTACGCTCACTCTCTCATCTTCCTCATCACTTACGCTCACTCTCTCATCTTCCTCATCACTTACGCTGGCTATCTCATCTTCCTCATCATTTACGCTCACTCTCTCATCTTCTTCATCACTTACGCTCACTCTCATCTTCCTCATCATTTACGCTCACTCTCATCTTCCTCATCATTTACGCTCACTCTCATCTTCCTCATCATTTACGCTCACTCTCTCATCTTCCTCATCATATATGCTCACTCTCTCATCTTCCTCATCATTTATGCTCACTCTCTCATCTTCCTCATCACCTCCCTCTATCCCTTCCCATCCGCACCCCTCACCTGCTCTCCTGCCACTTACTAACGTCTCTCCCACATGTTTCGCCTGTCTTTCTCTCTTCAGGCATGGTGTGTGAGAAGGGGATCCAGATCCTCCTCACCACTGTGGGGGCATTCGCCTCCTTCGGCCTGATGACGGTGGCAATAGGGACGGACTACTGGCTGTACTCCCGTGCCCTCATCTGCAACAGCACAGCCAACGTCTCCCAGGATGACCCCCATAATAAGGACAAGAAGGACCCCGGGGCGCTCACCCACTCTGGCCTCTGGAGGATATGCTGCCTGGAAGGTATGGACGCAGGCATTTTGGGTCTCCAGGTGGGGATTTGGAGAGGAAAAGTTGCATTGGTTGTTGCATTGGTTGTTGCATTGGTTGTTGTAACTTCAGTGAAGAGGGAACTGGAGTTGATGTCAGCCAACATGGTTTCCTTTCTACCCGTAGCTAGATTTGAGATTGAGCAAATAGTGTGAACTAGCATGAACAGGAGCTTCACTGTGCTGAATGCCTGATTCTATTTTATTTTTCCCTGTAGCCATATTTGTAATGTGTCAAGTTCAAGTTCAAGTTTATTAGTTGTCCTGAAAGGGCGATTTGTGTTGCAGCAAGCATAAAGACCACATATATCACATACAACAGTAAACAACAGTAAACATGGACAGCAGAAAACATTTCAAATAGGGTAAGTGTACACTGAGTCAAGTAGGTGAGAATGGATGCTGGTTGTTTCCATCTCGCCCTGTGGAATAATTCAGATGGAGCTGCGAGGGCTTTGGAGTTAGTGTGACTTGAAGTGATGCTCGGAGAGGGGTCAGGGGAAGTCAACAACAGCTGGGCCCCTGTCTGCTGCTGCAGAGAGGGCAGATGGATTTGGTGATATACTGTCCTCAGCTCATCAACAAACTAGAGGCAGAGATCACAGTGTTCAGACCGTGTTAGAGGCAGAGATCACAGTGTTCAGACCGTGTTAGAGGCAGAGATCACAGTGTTCAGACCTTGTTAGAGGCAGAGATCACAGTGTTCAGGCCTTGTTAGAGGCAGAGATCACAGTGTTCAGACCTTGTTAGAGGCAGAGATCACAGTGTTCAGACCTTGTTAGAGGCAGAGATCACAGTGTTCAGACCTTGTTAGAGGCAGAGATCACAGTGTTCAGACCTTGTTAGAGGCAGAGATCACAGTGTTCAGACCGTGTTAGAGGCAGAGATCACAGTGTTCAGGCCTTGTTAGAGGCAGAGATCACAGTGTTCAGACCTTGTTAGAGGCAGAGATCACAGTGTTCAGACCTTGTTAGAGGCAGAGATCACAGTGTTCAGACCTTGTTAGAGGCAGAGATCACAGTGTTCAGACCGTGTTAGAGGCAGAGATCACAGTGTTCAGACCTTGTTAGAGGCAGAGATCACAGTGTTCAGGCCTTGTTAGAGGCAGAGATCACAGTGTTCAGACCTTGTTAGAGGCAGAGATCACAGTGTTCAGACCTTGTTAGAGGCAGAGATCACAGTGTTCAGACCTTGTTAGAGGCAGAGATCACAGTGTTCAGACCTTGTTAGAGGCAGAGATCACAGTGTTCAGACCTTGTTAGAGGCAGAGATCACAGTGTTCAGACCTTGTTAGAGGCAGAGATCACAGTGTTCAGACCTTGTTAGAGGCAGAGATCACAGTGTTCAGACCTTGTTAGAGGCAGAGATCACAGTGTTCAGGCCTTGTTAGAGGCAGAGATCACAGTGTTCAGACCTTGTTAGAGGCAGAGATCACAGTGTTCAGGCCTTGTTAGAGGCAGAGATCACAGTGTTCAGACCTTGTTAGAGGCAGAGATCACAGTGTTCAGACCTTGTTAGAGGCAGAGATCACAGTGTTCAGGCCTTGTTAGAGGCAGAGATCACAGTGTTCAGGCCTTGTTAGAGGCAGAGATCACAGTGTTCAGACCTTGTTAGAGGCAGAGATCACAGTGTTCAGACCTTGTTAGAGGCAGAGATCACAGTGTTCAGACCGTGTTAGAGGCAGAGATCACAGTGTTCAGGCCTTGTTAGAGGCAGAGATCACAGTGTTCAGACCGTGTTAGAGGCAGAGATCACAGTGTTCAGGCCTTGTTAGAGGCAGAGATCACAGTGTTCAGACCTTGTTAGAGGCAGAGATCACAGTGTTCAGACCTTGTTAGAGGCAGAGATCACAGTGTTCAGACCTTGTTAGAGGCAGAGATCACAGTGTTCAGGCCTTGTTAGAGGCAGAGATCACAGTGTTCAGACCTTGTTAGAGGCAGAGATCACAGTGTTCAGACCTTGTTAGAGGCAGAGATCACAGTGTTTAGACCGTGTTAGAGGCAGAGATCACAGTGTTCAGACCTTGTTAGAGGCAGAGATCACAGTGTTCAGACCTTGTTAGAGGCAGAGATCACAGTGTTCAGACCGTGTTAGAGGCAGAGATCACAGTGTTCAGACCTTGTTAGAGGCAGAGATCACAGTGTTCAGGCCTTGTTAGAGGCAGAGATCACAGTGTTCAGGCCTTGTTAGAGGCAGAGATCACAGTGTTCAGACCGTGTTAGAGGCAGAGATCACAGTGTTCAGACCTTGTTAGAGGCAGAGATCACAGTGTTCAGACCGTGTTAGAGGCAGAGATCACAGTGTTCAGACCTTGTTAGAGGCAGAGATCACAGTGTTCAGGCCTTGTTAGAGGCAGAGATCACAGTGTTCAGACCTTGTTAGAGGCAGAGATCACAGTGTTCAGACCTTGTTAGAGGCAGAGATCACAGTGTTCAGACCTTGTTAGAGGCAGAGATCACAGTGTTCAGACCTTGTTAGAGGCAGAGATCACAGTGTTCAGGCCTTGTTAGAGGCAGAGATCACAGTGTTCAGACCTTGTTAGAGGCAGAGATCACAGTGTTCAGACCGTGTTAGAGGCAGAGATCACAGTGTTCAGACCGTGTTAGAGGCAGAGATCACAGTGTTCAGACCGTGTTAGAGGCAGAGATCACAGTGTTCAGACCTTGTTAGAGGCAGAGATCACAGTGTTCAGACCTTGTTAGAGGCAGAGATCACAGTGTTCAGGCCTTGTTAGAGGCAGAGATCACAGTGTTCAGACCGTGTTAGAGGCAGAGATCACAGTGTTCAGACCTTGTTAGAGGCAGAGATCACAGTGTTCAGACCTTGTTAGAGGCAGAGATCACAGTGTTCAGACCTTGTTAGAGGCAGAGATCACAGTGTTCAGACCTTGTTAGAGGCAGAGATCACAGTGTTCAGACCTTGTTAGAGGCAGAGATCACAGTGTTCAGACCTTGTTAGAGGCAGAGATCACAGTGTTCAGGCCTTGTTAGAGGCAGAGATCACAGTGTTCAGGCCTTGTTAGAGGCAGAGATCACAGTGTTCAGACCTTGTTAGAGGCAGAGATCACAGTGTTCAGACCTTGTTGTCCCTGCCGGGAACACTTTATTTGGATAGTCCGCCTACAGAGAGTCTACAGTACTTTGTAACATTTCAAAAGCTTATTATCTGACATTTTAGTTGACATTCAACAATTCAACTGTTTGGCTATTTCTGTAGAGGTTGTTTTAACAGCGTATATAGTTGAGATTCAACAAACAGATTATGTTTGGTTCGCGTTCCACACACCTGCACCTAGTGTAATTTTCATGAATTATCACATACTCTATAGATAATATTTGTTGGGGGTTAGGGTTAGGGTTAGAGTTAGGGTTAGGGTTAGGGTTAGGGTTAGGGTTAGGGTTAGGGTTGGGGTTAGGGTTAGGGTTACCTAACCAACACCTGTTAAACAGTTGAAGTGTTGAAATGTTACAAATACTCTGTAAACTCTCTGTAGGCGGACTATCCAGAGAGTTTTACCAATGGATCCAACTCACGGCTGTGGAATGGAAACATTGTATCTTCTTGTATCTCAAAGCTTTTAAAATGTTTCCTTCAGTCGCCATGTGTTTTTTTTAAATCAGGATGTGTTGAATGGATGATAAAAAATGATTACTACAAATACTAAGGTTACTACAGAGCGGCATCAATGCTGTAATAACAATAGTAATAATTATTAACATCAGTGCATGCATGCACACTCCATTCATATTTGTTCAATGGTTCCCACGGTGACAAGCAAACAGTTTTGCATAATTGCAATATAATGGCATGATACTCAGGCAGAACCCTCAGTCAAAATAACCCATTCATCACTGTCTTTGATTCAGACTGCAGTGCTTTGATTCAAGTGCTGAAACAAAGGGCCGTGTCCACCGTGTGGCCCCTCCCCTTCTGATTGGAAGTGACACAAGCTACAGAAACTGGCAGTAGCCAGCGCTCCATCTTCACTTTGTCACTGCAACACCAGCCGCTCATTCATTCTACTGTACATGACACTTCCTGGCTGATACTCAACAGTAACAGTAACATTCTACATGACACTTCCTGGCTGATACTCAACAGTAACAGTAACATTCTACATGACACTGCCTGGCTGATACTCAACAGTAACATTCTACATGACACTTCCTGGCTGATACTCAACAGTAACAGTAACATTCTACATGACACTGCCTGGATGATACTCAACAGTAACAGTAACATTCTACATGACACTGCCTGGATGATACTCAACAGTAACAGTAACATTCTACATGACACTGCCTGCATGATACTCAACAGTAACATTCTACATGACACTGCCTGCATGATACTCAACAGTAACATTCTACATGACACTGCCTGGATGATACTCAACAGTAACATTCTACATGACACTGCCTGGTTGATACTCAACAGTAACATTCTACATGACACTGCCTGGCTGATACTCAACAGTAACATTCTACATGACACTTCCTGGCTGATACTCAACAGTAACAGTAACATTCTACATGACACTTCCTGGCTGATACTCAACAGTAACAGTAACATTCTACATGACACTGCCTGGCTGATACTCAACAGTAACATTCTACATGACACTTCCTGGCTGATACTCAACAGTAACATTCTACATGACACTGCCTGGCTGATACTCAACAGTAACATTCTACATGACACTGCCTGGTTGATACTCAACAGTAACATTCTACATGACACTGCCTGGCTGATACTCAACAGTAACATTCTACATGACACTTCCTGGCTGATACTCAACAGTAACAGTAACATTCTACATGACACTTCCTGGCTGATACTCAACAGTAACAGTAACATTCTACATGACACTGCCTGGCTGATACTCAACAGTAACATTCTACATGACACTTCCTGGCTGATACTCAACAGTAACAGTAACATTCTACATGACACTGCCTGGATGATACTCAACAGTAACAGTAACATTCTACATGACACTGCCTGCATGATACTCAACAGTAACAGTAACATTCTACATGACACTGCCTGCATGATACTCAACAGTAACATTCTACATGACACTGCCTGGCTGATACTCAACAGTAACATTCTACATGACACTGCCTGCATGATACTCAACAGTAACAGTAACATTCTACATGACACTGCCTGCATGATACTCAACAGTAACATTCTACATGACACTGCCTGCATGATACTCAACAGTAACATTCTACATGACACTGCCTGGATGATACTCAACAGTAACATTCTACATGACACTTCCTGGCTGATACTCAACAGTAACAGTAACATTCTACATGACACTTCCTGGATGATACTCAACAGTAACAGTAACATTCTACATGACACTGCCTGGATGATACTCAACAGTAACATTCTACATGACACTGCCTGCATGATACTCAACAGTAACATTCTACATGACACTGCCTGGCTGATACTCAACAGTAACATTCTACATGACACTGCCTGGCTGATACTCAACAGTAACATTCTACATGACACTGCCTGGATGATACTCAACAGTAACATTCTACATGACACTGCCTGGATGATACTCAACAGTAACATTCTACATGACACTGCCTGGATGATACTCAACAGTAACATTCTACATGACACTTCCTGGCTGATACTCAACAGTAACAGTAACATTCTACATGACACTGCCTGGCTGATACTCAACAGTAACATTCTACATGACACTGCCTGGCTGATACTCAACAGTAACATTCTACATGACACTGCCTGCATGATACTCAACAGTAACATTCTACATGACACTGCCTGCATGATACTCAACAGTAACATTCTACATGACACTGCCTGCATGATACTCAACAGTAACATTCTACATGACACTGCCTGGCTGATACTCAACAGTAACATTCTACATGACACTTCCTGGCTGATACTCAACAGTAACAGTAACATTCTACATGACACTTCCTGGCTGATACTCAACAGTAACATTCTACATGACACTTCCTGGCTGATACTCAACAGTAACAGTAACATTCTACATGACACTTCCTGGCTGATACTCAACAGTAACAGTAACATTCTACATGACACTGCCTGGCTGATACTCAACAGTAACAGTAACATTCTACATGACACTTCCTGGCTGATACTCAACAGTAACATTCTACATGACACTGCCTGGATGATACTCAACAGTAACATTCTACATGACACTGCCTGCATGATACTCAACAGTAACATTCTACATGACACTGCCTGGATGATACTCAACAGTAACATTCTACATGACACTGCCTGCATGATACTCAACAGTAACATTCTACATGACACTTCCTGGCTGATACTCAACAGTAACATTCTACATGACACTGCCTGGATGATACTCAACAGTAACATTCTACATGACACTGCCTGCATGATACTCAACAGTAACATTCTACATGACACTTCCTGGCTGATACTCAACAGTAACATTCTACATGACACTGCCTGGATGATACTCAACAGTAACATTCTACATGACACTGCCTGGATGATACTCAACAGTAACATTCTACATGACACTGCCTGCATGATACTCAACAGTAACAGTAACATTCTACATGACACTTCCTGCATGATACTCAACAGTAACAGTAACATTCTACATGACACTGCCTGCATGATACTCAACAGTAACATTCTACATGACACTTCCTGCATGATACTCAACAGTAACAGTAACATTCTACATGACACTGCCTGGATGATACTCAACAGTAACAGTAACATTCTACATGACACTGCCTGGATGATACTCAACAGTAACAGTAACATTCTACATGACACTTCCTGCATGATACTCAACAGTAACAGTAACATTCTACATGACACTGCCTGGATGATACTCAACAGTAACAGTAACATTCTACATGACACTGCCTGGCTGATACTCAACAGTAACAGTAACATTCTACATGACACTGCCTGGCTGATACTCAACAGTAAAGGCTGGAATCAAGTGAACAGGGAAGCAGCTTCGGCCAAGCGGCTGGTGTGAGTTAGCTAGCTGTGCCACTGTCACATACAAGCGGAGGTCATTGTTCCTGTTGAGGTCGTGTGGTGACGAAAACCTCCCGACTCTCCTTAGGAAGCATCGGCGGCGCAGCCCATCCTTGGCTTGGTCATTGTACAAAGCTAATTTGTCCTCATCTCTAAGCTTCCTGATAACAAAGCAACCAATTAGAGATAAGCTGCTGCAGTGCCCACTGTGCCCCCACCCCATCCACTGCCTCACATCCCTGTCTTTCAATGTCTCTACTTGCTACACCTCTGTCTTACTCCACCCTACACTATATTACATATTACACCTCTGTCTTACTCCACCCAACACTATATTACACCTCTGTCTTACTCCACCCAACACTATATTACATATTACACCTCTGTCTTACTCCACCCAACACTATATTACATATTACACCTCTGTCTTACTCCACCCAACACTATATTACATATTACACCTCTGTCTTACTCCACCCAACACTATATTACATATTACACCTCTGTCTTACTCCACCCAACACTATATTACATATTACACCTCTGTCTTACTCCACCCAACACTATATTACATATTACACCTCTGTCTTACTCCACCCAACACTATATTACATATTACACCTCTGTCTTACTCCACCCAACACTATATTACATATTACACCTCTGTCTTACTCCACCCAACACTATATTACACCTCTGTCTTACTCCACCCAACACTATATTACATATTACACCTCTGTCTTACTCCACCCAACACTATATTACATATTACACCTCTGTCTTACTCCACCCAACACTATATTACATATTACACCTCTGTCTTACTCCACCCAACACTATATTACATATTACACCTCTGTCTTACTCCACCCAACACTATATTACATATTACACCTCTGTCTTACTCCACCCAACACTATATTACATATTACACCTCTGTCTTACTCCACCCAACACTATATTACACCTCTGTCTTACTCCACCCAACACTATATTACATATTACACCTCTGTCTTACTCCACCCAACACTATATTACATATTACACCTCTGTCTTACTCCACCCAACACTATATTACACCTCTGTCTTACTCCACCCAACACTATATTACATATTACACCTCTGTCTTACTCCACCCAACACTATATTACATATTACACCTCTGTCTTACTCCACCCAACACTATATTACATATTACACCTCTGTCTTACTCCACCCAACACTATATTACATATTACACCTCTGTCTTACTCCACCCAACACTATATTACATATTACACCTCTGTCTTACTCCACCCAACACTATATTACATATTACACCTCTGTCTTACTCCACCCAACACTATATTACATATTACACCTCTGTCTTACTCCACCCAACACTATATTACACCTCTGTCTTACTCCACCCAACACTATATTACATATTACACCTCTGTCTTACTCCACCCTACACTATATTACATATTACACCTCTGTCTTACTCCACCCAACACTATATTACACCTCTGTCTTACTCCACCCAACACTATATTACATATTACACCTCTGTCTTACTCCACCCAACACTATATTACATATTACACCTCTGTCTTACTCCACCCTACACTATATTACATATTACACCTCTGTCTTACTCCACCCTACACTATATTACATATTACACCTCTGTCTTACTCCACCCAACACTATATTACACCTCTGTCTTACTCCACCCAACACTATATTACATATTACACCTCTGTCTTACTCCACCCAACACTATATTACACCTCTGTCTTACTCCACCCAACACTATATTACATATTACACCTCTGTCTTACTCCACCCAACACTATATTACATATTACACCTCTGTCTTACTCCACCCAACACTATATTACACCTCTGTCTTACTCCACCCAACACTATATTACATATTACACCTCTGTCTTACTCCACCCAACACTATATTACATATTACACCTCTGTCTTACTCCACCCAACACTATATTACATATTACACCTCTGTCTTACTCCACCCAACACTATATTACACCTCTGTCTTACTCCACCCAACACTATATTACATATTACACCTCTGTCTTACTCCACCCAACACTATATTACACCTCTGTCTTACTCCACCCAACACTATATTACATATTACACCTCTGTCTTACTCCACCCAACACTATATTACATATTACACCTCTGTCTTACTCCACCCAACACTATATTACATATTACACCTCTGTCTTACTCCACCCAACACTATATTACATATTACACCTCTGTCTTACTCCACCCAACACTATATTACACCTCTGTCTTACTCCACCCAACACTATATTACATATTACACCTCTGTCTTACTCCACCCAACACTATATTACATATTACACCTCTGTCTTACTCCACCCAACACTATATTACACCTCTGTCTTACTCCACCCAACACTATATTACATATTACACCTCTGTCTTACTCCACCCAACACTATATTACACCTCTGTCTTACTCCACCCAACACTATATTACATATTACACCTCTGTCTTACTCCACCCAACACTATATTACATATTACACCTCTGTCTTACTCCACCCAACACTATATTACATATTACACCTCTGTCTTACTCCACCCAACACTATATTACATATTACACCTCTGTCTTACTCCACCCAACACTATATTACACCTCTGTCTTACTCCACCCAACACTATATTACATATTACACCTCTGTCTTACTCCACCCAACACTATATTACATATTACACCTCTGTCTTACTCCACCCTACACTATATTACATATTACACCTCTGTCTTACTCCACCCTACACTATATTACATATTACACCTCTGTCTTACTCCACCCAACACTATATTACACCTCTGTCTTACTCCACCCAACACTATATTACATATTACACCTCTGTCTTACTCCACCCAACACTATATTACACCTCTGTCTTACTCCACCCAACACTATATTACATATTACACCTCTGTCTTACTCCACCCTACACTATATTACATATTACACCTCTGTCTTACTCCACCCAACACTATATTACACCTCTGTCTTACTCCACCCAACACTATATTACATATTACACCTCTGTCTTACTCCACCCAACACTATATTACATATTACACCTCTGTCTTACTCCACCCAACACTATATTACATATTACACCTCTGTCTTACTCCACCCAACACTATATTACACCTCTGTCTTACTCCACCCAACACTATATTACATATTACACCTCTGTCTTACTCCACCCAACACTATATTACACCTCTGTCTTACTCCACCCAACACTATATTACATATTACACCTCTGTCTTACTCCACCCAACACTATATTACATATTACACCTCTGTCTTACTCCACCCAACACTATATTACATATTACACCTCTGTCTTACTCCACCCAACACTATATTACATATTACACCTCTGTCTTACTCCACCCAACACTATATTACACCTCTGTCTTACTCCACCCAACACTATATTACATATTACACCTCTGTCTTACTCCACCCAACACTATATTACATATTACACCTCTGTCTTACTCCACCCAACACTATATTACACCTCTGTCTTACTCCACCCAACACTATATTACATATTACACCTCTGTCTTACTCCACCCTACACTATATTACATATTACACCTCTGTCTTACTCCACCCAACACTATATTACACCTCTGTCTTACTCCACCCAACACTATATTACATATTACACCTCTGTCTTACTCCACCCAACACTATATTACATATTACACCTCTGTCTTACTCCACCCAACACTATATTACATATTACACCTCTGTCTTACTCCACCCAACACTATATTACACCTCTGTCTTACTCCACCCAACACTATATTACATATTACACCTCTGTCTTACTCCACCCAACACTATATTACACCTCTGTCTTACTCCACCCAACACTATATTACATATTACACCTCTGTCTTACTCCACCCAACACTATATTACATATTACACCTCTGTCTTACTCCACCCAACACTATATTACATATTACACCTCTGTCTTACTCCACCCAACACTATATTACATATTACACCTCTGTCTTACTCCACCCTACACTATATTACATATTACACCTCTGTCTTACTCCACCCAACACTATATTACACCTCTGTCTTACTCCACCCAACACTATATTACATATTACACCTCTGTCTTACTCCACCCAACACTATATTACATATTACACCTCTGTCTTACTCCACCCAACACTATATTACATATTACACCTCTGTCTTACTCCACCCAACACTATATTACATATTACACCTCTGTCTTACTCCACCCAACACTATATTACATATTACACCTCTGTCTTACTCCACCCAACACTATATTACATATTACACCTCTGTCTTACTCCACCCAACACTATATTACATATTACACCTCTGTCTTACTCCACCCAACACTATATTACATATTACACCTCTGTCTTACTCCACCCAACACTATATTACATATTACACCTCTGTCTTACTCCACCCAACACTATATTACATATTACACCTCTGTCTTACTCCACCCAACACTATATTACATATTACACCTCTGTCTTACTCCACCCAACACTATATTACATATTACACCTCTGTCTTACTCCACCCAACACTATATTACACCTCTGTCTTACTCCACCCAACACTATATTACATATTACACCTCTGTCTTACTCCACCCAACACTATATTACATATTACACCTCTGTCTTACTCCACCCAACACTATATTACACCTCTGTCTTACTCCACCCAACACTATATTACATATTACACCTCTGTCTTACTCCACCCAACACTATATTACATATTACACCTCTGTCTTACTCCACCCAACACTATATTACATATTACACCTCTGTCTTACTCCACCCAACACTATATTACACCTCTGTCTTACTCCACCCAACACTATATTACATATTACACCTCTGTCTTACTCCACCCAACACTATATTACATATTACACCTCTGTCTTACTCCACCCTACACTATATTACATATTACACCTCTGTCTTACTCCACCCTACACTATATTACATATTACACCTCTGTCTTACTCCACCCAACACTATATTACACCTCTGTCTTACTCCACCCAACACTATATTACATATTACACCTCTGTCTTACTCCACCCAACACTATATTACATATTACACCTCTGTCTTACTCCACCCAACACTATATTACATATTACACCTCTGTCTTACTCCACCCAACACTATCTTACATATTACACCTCTGTCTTACTCCACCCAACACTATATTACATATTACACCTCTGTCTTACTCCACCCAACACTATATTACATATTACACCTCTGTCTTACTCCACCCAACACTATATTACACCTCTGTCTTACTCCACCCAACACTATATTACATATTACACCTCTGTCTTACTCCACCCAACACTATATTACATATTTCACTCTTTTCTCTCCCTCTCTCTTAGACTTTCTCCTCTCTATCTTTGTGGTGCAGCAAAGCTGACAGTGTCTTGGCATGGCTTAGAGGTCAAGTATCCTTGATGTCTGTGGAGTAGTCAGCCAAGATAGATGCTCAGTCGTGCAGTGATGCAGTGAGGTGTAGGTGGAGTGGAAATGCAGGACATGTTAGCTCTAAAAGATTTATGCCTGCGGGTGGGTGGCACATATTGCTGTGGATAGAGCTTTCTCCTCCCCTGTCTCCTCTGCTGGCTTGCTAAAGGTGCAGTCACTTGGTTACTTTTGGTTATTTGGGAGTTTATTGTTCAAACGTAGGCACATTTGTGGGGTTGGCACTGAGCGAGGCAGCTCATAGGAGGACTACTTAGTAGAGTTTGATAGTATGTCCTGTGATGGGTTGCTGATAGACTTGCCCCTTTCGGGACATGTGTCATCTAACTGACTGAAAAGGAACCAGGTAACTCCTTCAGTTACAGTTACATGTAACATGACACATGTAACACATGTTACACAACTGAAGGAATCAGTTAAATGATTAACTGATTATTTCAGTTACAGTTACATGACACATGTCCCGAAAGGGGCTACTGATAGACCTGCAGTGGATTAGGTGCAGTATGTCATAATATCTGGTAAGCCATTCAGGAAGTAGATGATCAGTCCTGTCAAAGACGATGGGATTTCAAACAAAATTAACCAACCTAAACTCACTTCCTGTCATTTTGGCACGCGGGTTTTGCCCATGGCTTTCCACAGACACGGCCACTAGGAGATTTTCGGCAGGTCTGAGTCTATTGGAGCCAATGGGAAAAGTCAACGTGATCTCAGATTATGACAGATCCCTTCGCCCCCATATTCATTAAAGACACTAAAATGGCATTTTTCAGACAGAAAGATCAGGAGAAAATTAAACTTGTTCAAGACCTGTCTATCTCAGCAACACACTCTCAGATTTGGCAACAGGAACTTATGTTAGCGGCCAGGGAGCGATTAGCTAAAGATACATGTGAAGTTTGTTGATGTAGTAGCTAATTGGGAATGGGAACTCACGATCTCTATTTCATGTTAGCTTGCTAGGTCAGCACTAACCCCGCGTCACCAGGCACAGTCCTCTCACAACAATTCAGGGCAGAGGAGACCACGTGAAGTTTTAGGAGACTTGCTGCTACCATTTGTTAGAATTGGCAGAGCCTGCAGTGAATCATCTACAGTAATAGAATATCTATGGTCCTGTGCTCTTGAAAGTATATGAGAGTCATGGCGTCTTTCACCTGATACACTCTGAATCCTAGATGATGACAGTGGCTCCAGCAAAGAACTTACTTTGCTAAGAACTGAACGTTCCATTATTGCAACATCTGTGCACAACAAATCCGCCATTTTGGCCTGAAGGAGACAACTGTACATGTATATGCCAGTAAAACATCCTGCCTACAAAGTGTCGTACAAAAGTACCTCTACCGAAATGGTCTGCATTCTTCCCGGTCATGGTGTGTCTCTGTCATGGTTCTGTGCTGTTTCCCATTGGTGTAAAGATGCGTTTTCAGGCCAAAATGGCAGCAGCGCTGTTGTCAGAAAAGCAGCAGAGCATTGTCTCTTGGGTTCTTTACTCTGTGGCTCTCCAGTGTGGCTCAGCTTATGACTCTGCCCTCTGTACCCCTCTCTCTTTCTTTGCAGACCAGCCTGTGGGAATGTAAGAGCTTTGAGAAAGAGACCAGCTCACCCCACATCTGTCCATCTCTCCCTCCGTTTGTGTCATCATCCCATCACTCCATCTTTCTCACAAATCCATCAATGAGCACCAGTGGTGTGCTGCTGTCATCATCGTGTGTGCATCCCTCCGTTCCTCTGTCTGTCTACAGTAGAGATCCAAGACCCCAGCTGGTAGTTATCTGTCTGCCTGTGTGCTGTGTGTCTGCATACTTTCTTTTTTTCTTTTTTTTTTTACGTGTGTGTGTGTGTGTGTGTGTGTGTGTGTGTGTGTGTGTGTGTGTGTGTGTGTGTGTGTGCGTGCGTGCGTGCGTGCGTGTGCGTGTGCGTGTGCGCGTGTGCGTGTGTGTGTGTGTGTGTGTCTTTCATGTGGAGACTGCATGTTACTAACCTGTGTTTCCTAGTAGTGCCATTTGCCTTTGTTAGCCTTTCCACTGTTCATTATCTGTACCTCAATATTTGAGGTATTGAATTTGTCGTTTTATAGCAAGGAACAAAAAATGCATAATGCAATTAATTTAAAAGATGAAGCATTTATAGCCCAAGGTTTGTATTCAAATATAGAGTTTCTAACACCCATATGGCTGTGTTCCTGTGTCAGTCAAATTGTCCCTGACAAGGGTATTTTCAGTTTTCTCTTCTTAAAGTTGATGCAGATACGAGTGCTTGTCTTTTATTGTGTCTGGTCATCCTTGTTTCTTCTCTTCTCCATCTCAGGGGTGAAGAGAGGCGTGTGTTCCCAGATCAACCACTTCCCAGAGGATGCAGACTTTGACCATGATGGGGCAGAGTATGTCCTACGTAAGTCAATAGCAGCATCAGCAGGCTGGCTGGCCTGGCTGGTGGGAGAGAGAGGGAAGCCCAGATCAGACAAACACAAAGAAAGCCAGACATGGTGTCTTTATTGCTTATTCCTCAAAAGATTGCCTGTGCGTGAATTAAACATGTGACTGTGTGAACAGGAAGTCAGGGGAGATGGGTTGCCCTAGTTCACACTCAGTGCCCTGCAGTGATATCTTTCTGTTCTATGATTATGCTACATGTGTGCCTGCATACATAAGGAAACACTTGTGTTCTGTTTACAATGTTGCCCAGGCATTTTGTTGGCATTTAGGTGGCATTTCCCTCCTGTGGCCTAGTTGTCCTAGATGAGAGGAGCGTGCGTGCGTGCATGTGTGTGTGTGTGTGTGTGTGTGTGTACTTGAACACTTAAAAAAAAAATCTTTCTTTGTGTCCGTTATTCTGCTCTGTCCTCGCATTTTCCAAACCTGGGCTAAAAACCATTTGTATAGATAAATCTTAATGTTTGTTTGTAATCTGCTGTAATTAGATATGTTGGCTTTATTGCTGCTGCTATTATCATGAACTATATTATTATATTATTACCATACCTCAAACTATTAAATAATTATTAAATAATTATGTATGCCATACTATAATTATTATACTATTGCCATTTATCACAGACTTTATTATTACTATACTATTTATCATACTGCTGCTACTATTAATAGTCTGTGTCTATACTGTGGCGCCTGGTAAATTGTTTTGGTGAATTCTTATTTAATTGGTGATTGTATTGTATTGTACTGAATGGTTGCACGATGGGGAGCCTGGAATTTCGTTGTGTAAATTCTTATGCAATGACAAATAAACTACTACTACTACTTAAGACAATTCAGATACACACCCAGAATAATAAAGGTGCTGGAGCTGAAAATGGTTCTTTGGGGTGATGCCATAGAAGAACCATTTCTGGTTTCACAAATAACCTTTCAAGAACCTTTGGGGATTTAAAAGGTTCTTGATTCTTAGTTATTGGATGGTGGGTGATGCCGTAATTGTGGGAAATAACCCACCATGTCCATAGTATATATTGTGCAATTGGGGTGTCCGGGTATTGCAGCGGTAGATCCACGGCCTATCAACACGAGGGTCGCAGGTTCGAGTCCCCGTGTTACCTCCGGCTTGGTTGGACGTCAATACAGGCACAATTGGCCGTGTCTGCAGATGGGAAGCCGGCTTAAGGGTATGTGTCCTGGTCGCTGCACTAGTGCCTCCTCTGGCCTGTTGGGGAAGGGGGGGGGTCTGGAGTATAGCGTGATCCTCCCACGCGCTACATCCTGCCGGTGAATCCCCTCGCTGTCAGGTGAAAATAAGCAGCATGTATTCGGTGGAAGCATGTGCTAGTATAGTCTACAACTCTCACCAGATTGGCAGAGGGGGTGGAGCAACGACTAGGACAGCAGGGGAATTTGCCAAGTACAACTGGGGAGAAAACAGGGGGGTATCCAGAAAAAAGTATATAAAAAAAAAAGTATATATTGTGCAATTGCAAATGAGACTATACAAGGACAGATAAATAAAAACACAGTGCAGGTGTCTGAGCAAGGAGTGCAGAAATGGTTCTTCCATTTCACTCCAATGCATTACTCCTCCAGTGCATTTATTTTTCTGTCAGTTATATATATATTTTTCTGATTTTCCCCCCTTTTTCTACACAATTGTATGCTACTTGGCCAATTTCCCCCTGCAGCCCCGGCCGATGCAGAGGCTGCACCCTCTGCCAATCTGGGGAGAGCCGTAGACTAGCACCATGCTTCCTCTGACACATGCGCAGTCGCCAGCCGCTTCTTATCACCTGACAGCGGGGAGCTTCACCGGCAGGACATAGAATGTGGGAGGATCATGCTACCCTTCACGCTAGTGCAGCGATACACATACCCTCAATCTGGCCAACAGCCACAGCCAATCGTGCCTGTATGGACGCCTGACCAAGCTGGAGGTAACACGGAGGCGCGAACCTGCGGCCCTCGTGTTGGTAGGCAGGGAATCTCCTGCTACACTACCCAGGCACCCTTCTGTCAGTTATATGATTGCCTCTACTTTATGGCACTCATAGTGTTGTCCTATGTGGAAAACCAACCCACTTGGTACTCCAAATACCGTAGGCTAAAACAAACACCAAGAATCATTAGCTGATACTATTTGACCCACGTCTGCTCCTCTTCTCGTCTGCTCCTTCTCCTTCCCAATGCTTGTAGATGAACATTGTTCTGTGTCTGTAGGGGTCGTCAGAGCTTCCAACATCTTCCCCATCCTCAGTGCTATTCTGCTGCTGATGGGAGGGCTGTGCATCGCTGCTAGTCGTTTCTATAAGAGCAAGAGGAACATCATCCTGGGGGCAGGAATTCTCTTTGTGGCTGCAGGTAGCTGGTGCAATCCTCTAGAACTCTGTATGTGCGTCTGTCTGTGTGCTGTGTGTGTGCGTGTCCGTGTGCGTGTGTGTGTGTGTGTGTGTGTGTGTGTGTGTGTGCGTACATACGCGTGTGTGTGTGTGTGTGTGTGTGTGTGTGTGTGTGTGCGTGCGTGCGTGCGTGCGTGCGTGCGTGCGTGTGTGTGTGTGTGTGATATTTGTGGTTGTAACAGGGTCTGTAAGCTATATTTACCATTTGGTCCATCTCCTTAACAGCCAGCATCCATAAATACAATGTGATGCTCTGAGCCACCAAATGTTATTGTGGCCAATGTAGTGGAAGAGGATCTGTATTTCTAATGGAGGTAACTCGGCAACAAATCCCCATTACAATCAGAATATTAGCTTAATAAAGGAAGGAACAAAGTTGTAGCACTGATTTATTTAGGCATCTCGCACACTACGCTATGCATGCTCGATTCCTTGGCTCGCTCGCTGCGTGGCCTCGCCCGCCCTGCAGCTTGCATACGCAGCTCAACCGCTGTGTGTGCTCACTTTCTCTTATGACATCACTGATGATGTCACAATGCCTATGACATCATCAATGATGTCACAATGCACAATTGGTCATCACTTCCAGTTGGGTAATTGCTCAAGTGACATCACTGATGACATCACTTCCAGTTGGGTAATTGCTCAAGTGACATCACTGATGACATCACTTCCAGTTGAGTGACATCACTTCCGGGACAAAAATTGAAGCAAACATTGCCCACTTGCTCCCATAGGATGATTCAGCTCACCTTTTAGCCACAGCTAATGTGCCTTGGAGTCTCCAAGCACCACTTCCTTCCATCCATGTGCTTTGGTCGCTGTGTGGTTCAGTAGTAGCTGTTTGTTGTAGTGTGGAAAGGGTTAAGTTTCCCTCCAGTCATTGTAACTGGAACACGGTCTTGGTGGTGCTTTGTTCGTCTATACGCCTATTTCACATCACACCCCAAGCAGCCATTTTGTGTCTAAAACCCACACGGATTAAAGCTCTTATTGACTCCTTTCTCTGATGTGCTCCAGAGTCGAGGCAAGTGTGAAAGCCAACAGGAGCGTCAATCTGTGTGGGTAGGTAGGCTTCCTGCCTTTTAGACACAAAATGGCTGCTTGAGGTACCATGTGAATTATGCGTATATATACTGTACGTGCTGCTAACTGCCAAAGCGACTGCGCCTATAAACCCATAGTGGGGCAAGCTGCACAAATTAGCCAGTCCTTTGCAGCAACGCATATGAAGATCAGGGACAATATCCAATCATTGGGCATTTGCTGTGTATCAGGATAAAGTGGCCTTTCTGTCTGGGCTATCTGTATTAGCTCTGTTAGCCTGTCCACTTGTTCTCTGTCTCGTTGTGTGTGTTACTGCGTCCACGGTTGCCGCTTAATTATGTCATCTTCAGGATGCTCGGGTGCGTGCGCAGAGAATAGCTTCTTTGCAACCATGTGATTGCGATGATGACGTCACTGGCAGCTCTCTCAGAGCTACTGTGGAGAATGGAGGAAAGCGAGTATGCAAGAGGTTGGATGGCGCTGCACACTGCACGCTGCAGGTATCGCCAGAAGATTGCAAAACAGATATGATCCATATGCAATGAAGAGAAGTGATTTTTCCAGCAACTTGTCCAATTTCACTTAGTGCTTTTCTATGTAGCCTGCTGCTGCTTAGTGCTTTCCTATGTAGCCTGCTGCTGATTGGCCCTCCGCATGATCATGTGGTTTGCAAATAAGCCAATGGTCAACGGTCTCGCCTCCTTGACATGGCGTCAGCAGGCCCGTAGCAGGGTTTGAGAAATACAGAGGTCATTTTAGTGTGGCGTGGGGGGCCTCCCCGGTTAGAAAATTGTGTCCATTTGAAAGTAAAATGCTTCAATCTGGTGCACTTTGAGAGCAAAATTAAGAGGCTTGATCTATAAAGAACTACAGACATCATATTAGATTAATATCCTCTTTACTGGGCTGTTGCTTTACAATGATAGGAATGTCTCCCCACATAATATATATTCTGCATACTGCAGGTCACATATGGCAGAATACTGCTCAATTAAATACAATGGCCCATCTACACAAACATCACTTACAGGGGAATTACTTACCCATTCACGTGTGTGTGTGTGTGTGTGTGTGTGTGTGTGTGTGTGTGTGTGTGTGTGTGTGTGTGTGTGTGTGTGTGTGTGTGTGTGTGTGTGTGTGTGTGTGTGTGTGTGTGTGTGTGTGTGTGTGTGTGTGTGTGTGTGTGTGTGTGTGTGTGTGCGTGCGTGCGTGCCTGCCTGCCTGCCTGCCTGCTTGCCAGTCCATGTGAATGGTGGTCTGGACAATTATAAGTGTCGTAGTACTTTATGCATTGTTTTGAGTGAGTCTCAAGTTGTGTTTAGTCTCAAGTCTTTCACATTCATCTCCTTGTCTTGTGTTTCTTTGTTGAGTATGCCATAAACATTATGTTTCACTTGTGTTTATTAGTACCATAAGTTTGAGTTGATTTAGATCTGGTGTAAACAGCGTATCTCTGTGCTCTTTCAGGTCTGAGTAACATCATAGGCGTGATTGTGTACATCTCGGCTGCGCTGGGGGACATCTCTCCTAAGAAGGACGAGGATAAAAAGTGGCAGTACTCCTACGGTTGGTCGTTTTACTTCGGAGGCCTGTCCTTCATCATGGCCGAGATGGTGGGGGTCCTGGCTGTCAACATCTACATCGAGAAGAACAAGGAGCTGCGCTGCCGCTCGCGCACCGACATTTTCAAGAGCACCACGCACGCCATGCTCCGCCTGCCCAGCTATCGCTTCCGCCGCCGCTCCCGCTCTTCGTCCCGCTCCACCGACCCCTCCCGCTCCCGAGACCCCTCGCCCGTAGGGGGAGGCGGGGGCAAGAACTTCGGCCTGCCCCCCTCAGCGCTCCTCTCGCAGGGCCCCATCTCAGTGTCCACGCTGCCTAACCCGCACTCGCGCTCCCACACGGCCCTGGCCGGAGGCGACATCTCCCTCTACACGCTGTCCCGTGACCCCAAACTGGGCGGTTTGCCGCCCATGTATGGAACGGTGGACCGGGCCACGCTCTACCAACTCCACAACTGCTTCCCCAAGGACGGGGGCGGAGGAGGAGGGGGGGTGATGATGAGCGGCACGCTACCCTCACTCAAGTCCCACAACCCTTCCAATTCTTCCAACTCCAACGCTCCCATGCCAAACTCGGTGGGCTCCGGCCCTCCGCCCTTCTCCACCTCCACAGTAGACAGGGAGCGAGGGATGGGAACTCTGGACAGGCTGAAGGGAGATAGAGAGAGTAACTCTAATACCCTCAATAGGAAGACAACGCCTGTGTAGAGAGAGGGGGTGAGATAGGGAGACAAGGAGGAAGGGAGAGAAGATGGGTAGTAGCGAGAGAGGGAAGAGGAAGTGGAGAGGGGAGGTGCATCAGGATCAGAATGGATAGAAAGACAGACAGACGTTTGAAATGCTAGATCTCTCCCTTCATGTTCACTGTTATAAATAGTCTACTCAATCTCACTGAGAACAAAAAGAAGATGAGTAATAACAGAGTGATAATAACAACAACAATGAACTTTCACAATAAAACTATTTTGATATTTTAATGCGCTAGAAATGATTTATTTTGTTAATGATCAAACGCAATTAACCTTGGGCTATTATGAAAATGTTCCACGTATTTTTTGTGCAATATTACTGCTAATTTAACAAGATAATCATTCTGTAAATTGTTGTTGTGATTATTCTTAGCGTTATTACAAGCTAGCTCTGTTTGCAACACAATAGTTTGGAATGAAAATTTAATTTTCATGATTTTTCACTCTAATTTTAGATCTTGACGACTTTTACTGTGAATTTCTTCCATGCAGAGCCACTGGGACTGCCAGTGAGCTATGTAACTGTGTCAAAGTGTCAAGCATGAGTGTGCACAATATGTGGGAGAATGAGAGGCTGTATATTAGATTATTATTATTATTATTATTATTATTATTATTATTATTACCTTTATTATTATTATTATTGTTACTGTTATTATTATGATTATTATGATTATTATGATTATTATGATTATTATTTTAGTCTCCCTAATAGATAATTCAACATTTTATTTGTTTTTTGTTTTTGTTATTTTACCATTTATAACATGAAGTCAGATGTGAATACTGTACATTGTCTTCCAATATTGTTACTGAATGAAATGCAACAATAATGTGAGTGACTGGGACAACTGACCAACTTCATTGTTATGATGAATCTGAGTTTTCTCTGGGCCTGTGTTCGTCTTATTTCCATTCTAATCAGTGTTAACAGTAGTACTAGTAGCTGTAGTCGTGTTGAAGATGTTTGTTCTTGGGCATTAACGGAAACCTCTGTCTGGAGGAAGCAGAGAAAAGAGAATACATTTGTACAGAATCAGGTGAAGGTTGCTGCCTGAGCAGAAAAACAAAAACCTACTCGTCTTTTCTATGGAGAGTCCCAAAGTGAGTTCTACACAACAGACATGCAACTCATCATTTTCAATGGCATTGGCAAAAAATATATACAATAATGTATATGTGGGGGTACGAGGGTTTAAAAAAACACACAATAGAGAAAACTTTTGAAGCGATACATGTACATTGTAATTTACACATACATATTTGTAAAGTCTATAGATACTTTTTTCGGGACCACTGTTCAAACTGGGTATGCATTTGGGGCAGGGAGGGTTTGGGTGAAGTGTTTTTGTTGCTGTGTGCGGGTACAGGCTGGCCTTCTTGAACTCTTGTGGGGTTCCTCAACCAACCTTCTTCCTCCCTACTTGGCTCCGCCCCTGCCCTCATTTGGTCACATGATTAATGTTTCCCTACTTTGTCACATGACCAATAACAGAATTGCCAGAGACGACCCCTAACCTCCCCCAAAGATTCTTTTCACTGTGCTTCCCCTGTGACCGCTGACTCTTGAATTTGAACTTTGACCAAGTTTATGTTGATGAGAATGTATACACAAGTAAACACCCCCCCCTCCCCCCTCTCCTTAACTGTTCCAAGTGACTGCAGATCCGGGTTGAACCATGGACACCCACTACGTTATATAATGAAGAAACAAAACAACCAGACGCTTCCAGATTCTATACATTTTCATTACTTTGATTTCATTTGAGAAAAAGAATAATGTGATAAAACTGCACACAGATAGCATTTATGTGGGCAATATGAATAGTATGTAGTTGAGAATAGATATATCTAGACAAATGATTATGGTTTATCTAAATGTGTGATCAACTGAAACACTGTATTGCACGAAGTTTATAAAAAAAACCAATAACAGACATATTCACAGACTGCTGTCTTGTTTCTTTTTTGCCAAAGAGAGAAGTGGGTCTCCTCTGAAACAAATAGTGAGCAGGTACATTCTGAAGAGAGAAGTGGGTCTCCTCTGAAACAAATAGTGAGCAGGTACATTCTGAAGAGAGAAGTGGGTCTCCTCTGAAACAAATAGTGAGCAGGTACATTCTGAAGAGAGAAGTGGGTCTCCTCTGAAACAAATAGTGAGCAGGTACATTCTGAAGAGAGAAGTGGGTCTCCTCTGAAACAAATAGTGAGCAGGTACATTCTGAAGAGAGAAGTGGGTCTCCTCTGAAACAAATAGTGAGCATGTACATTCTGAAGAGAGAAGTGGGTCTCCTCTGAAACAAATAGTGAGCATGTACATTCTGAAGAGAGAAGTGGGTCTCCTCTGAAACAAATAGTGAGCATGTACATTCTGAAGAGAGAAGTGGGTCTCCTCTGAAACAAATAGTGAGCAGGTACATTCTGAAGAGAGAAGTGGGTCTCCTCTGAAACAAATAGTGAGCATGTACATTCTGAAGAGAGAAGTGGGTCTCCTCTGAAACAAATAGTGAGCATGTACATTCTGAAGAGAGAAGTGGGTCTCCTCTGAAACAAATAGTGAGCAGGTACATTCTGAAGAGAGAAGTGGGTCTCCTCTGAAACAAATAGTGAGCAGGTACATTCTGAAGAGAGAAGTGGGTCTCCTCTGAAACAAATAGTGAGCATGTACATTCTGAAGAGAGAAGTGGGTCTCCTCTGAAACAAATAGTGAGCATGTACATTCTGACCACCAGGAGTCCTTGAGGGGGTTCCAGGGGGTCTCCAGTAAAAAAGGGGGATACTTAATTTTTACTATAATTCCATCCATCAGTAACACAATGACAGAATGTATGACTGTTTTGGTCATGGGTTTCATACACTTTCTGTTATAAAACATATACTAAGCAAAAACTCTTATCAGATGGGGGGGGGGGGGGGTAATCAAATGGGGGTCCTTGGCTTGAAAAGGTTTGAGAACCACCATCTAAGGAACATGATAGTACTGCAGCATGTTGTAAGTATTCAGTATTCTCTGGAATGTCTTGCCTATTGATATTGATATTATATATATATATATATATATATATATATATATACACACACACACACACGCACACACACACACACACACACACACACACACACACACACACACACACACACACACAGTATATATAGCATTCACATGTTGCTTCATTAGGGACAAACACGGCTCATAGTGACTACTGAAGTTTTCTCCCATCATCTTTGGCATACTGTGATCTTAATAGGCTCTGATCTTCCCTGTCAGACCTGGGTCAAACATGCTAATATATGGACGGTGCCAGATGGTTGCTATTTGCCAAATAGGATCATACAAGGAGGAAAGTATTTGAAAGTCAATGTAGTGACCTTTTCTGTCACTGTTTCTGCCCTGATGTGCCCATCTGGCACCTCGTGCAGGTTTCTCTAAGAACTATATTTAAATACTGTTTGACCGACGTCTGCTCTTGGTCCCTTGAGCCTCCCTCCTGACCTCCACAGGCAGGGAGAGAGAGGCCCCAGATGGATGGTCACTGCTAGGGGTGTCTGTGGCCTGTGTGTGTGTGTGTGTGTGTGTGTGGGAGGGGGGTTATTTCAGGGTAGACCAAACTAGAGGGGGCCCTTCAGAGACAAACAGTGGTGTAGGCCACGTGATACGCAGGTATACACAGTATACCCACTAGGAAAGCTCCAGGATTTGAGTATACCCACTTAAAGTGCAAGGATACATATGAATATAGTTTTGTCAGTGATCAGTGATTTTGTTTCCCAAATAGCAGCTAGATAACTGCAGGGGAAGGCATCTCCATTCACCCTGTGCATGGCATGGTCATCATGGATCACAATTTGATGAGATTTTGTCTCTCAAACCCAAATCTAACAATATTTCTAGATGTGATATTGTCCAGAGTTCCATGACTGTATATCTGTATTGTAGGTAGAGAGATAACAGAGAAACTATGATCAAAACAGTCATTGTGTTAACTTCTTGTCTATGAAATAATAATGAACCCCCTCTGGAACGCCCCTCATAAACCCCACCCCCCACGCAGGAACTAAATCTTACACCAGGCTGACACGTACAGTATACCCACTACAATAAACTAGACTACACCACTGGAGACAAGAGGTGGGGCAGGCGGAGGTGGGGGACCAGTGTCAGATCTTAAAGGGTCCTAACATTCCTAGCAGTGCCACTGGGCCTGGGGCATTAGTTAGCAAGTCTTGAATGCCATTCCCTTGCCATTATCATACCCTACTCCACTTTAGTCTATGTCTTAGAATGCCATTCCCTAGCCATTATCATACCTACTACACTCTACTAACACACAGTGATGCAGCAACGAAAGGCATGACCATGGTGAGGGGCTGCCAAGGAAAGTCATGCTGTATACTGCACATGCATTGCTCTACATCACGCAGATCGCAATATATTACAACTTGACCAATAACAGCCATTCACATTTTTCAAATCGTGACGTTCCACCTACTTTGGGCAATCTTCATGTCTTCTATGAAGTTTTTGGCCCTGTTCCATGTGGACAAACATGCAACTAGTGCTCATATACCACTTGCCACGCAGTCTCCGTCCAACTATTAAACAGCTATATATACAACCAGGATAGTGTGTCATGTGGATTCAGTTTCTGCCCACTGGGAGCTAAGAGCATGTACAGTATTTTGGTGTGTGTGTGTGTGTGTGTGTGTGTGTGTGTGTGTGTGTGTGTGTGTGTGTGTGTGTGTGTGTGTGTGTGTGTGTGTGTGTGTGTGTGCAATGCATGTGAGTGTGTTTACGTGCGTGTCAGTGGCACTATGCTGAGACAACCTGCTGGGCTGGGATGAGAGTAGCTTTTGTGACTTGCCTGACCCGATCAGTAGGTTGGCTGTGGGGTCAGAGGCTGAGGGGCCCCCCTGGAGACAGCAGGGACAGTGACGCACAGAGGTCAGGGTGGGGAAGGAGAGGTATGAGGATAGGCTGGGGGTACATAGTTGAAATTCAAGGATAAGGTTTCCCAACCTCTGCAGTGAAATACACTGCGATGAGCTATGGCCTAATTATAGAGGAAGGGGTGCGGGGGAGTTTTTTTTTACAGGCAGAGATGTTAGGAGGCACAGAATGTAAGGGTGAAAATGGGTGAATGTCAAGTTTAAGGGCAGACAGAGCGTCACACCAGCAACAACACAGAGGCCATTATTTTATGTGAAATCACTTTATTGATAAGCAAAACTGGTGTCACATACATCTATCTATATACGTAGAAATAACACAGCATATGTTTTCTAAAGTAACATTTCCTGGTAGAGAGATAAGGTGAGAATCCTATGACGTAAACAAAGTGTATTTACTGTATATATAGTGAAAATACACTGAATACTGGAAACAGCACTACAAAACAGTGAACAAGTAAAGTATAAACACATACATTTTATGTACAGAGTTGTGCTTATAAAGTGAGTCTATACAATACACTGTGATGTACCTCACAGTTGATGTCATTCAAACATACATTCGTCTCAGATACTGAAGCTGCATTCACCCAACAGTTTGAAAACACATTTAGATCATAAATATTCAGTAAAATAGTGAAGAATAGCTTTTTCTATCAAGTTTGAATAAAAGTTTAATTCATAGTTCAGTAACATATTAATGATATGCATCTACCCTGTTCATATGGAAAGGCGAGGTGTTGCAGACATAACAGTCACTTCTACAAATGGTACAGTAGCTCCTCCATATTGATTGTTAGCTTAATTACCTCCGCCAAGGAGGTTATGTATTCGGTGCCATTTGTTTGTTTGTTTGTTTGCTTGCTTGATTGTTTTCTTGTTTGTTTGTTTGTTTGTTGTCTGTTTGTCAGCAGGATTACAGAAAAACTACCGGCCCCATTTTCATGAAACTTTGTGGAAGGGTGTAGCATGGTTCAAGGAAGAACCCATTACATTTTGGAGGGGATCCGGATCCGACTCACAAGCAAGCAATTGGCCTTGGCGGAATATGCGCTCTCCAAGTGCCCTATAAAATGTAGTAGTTTTGTTGCCCGGTTAGTAATGAAAAAGTACCCTTTCGTTTCATTTACTAGATAGGCTACCATGGTGCTTTAGGATTTCCAGAGATTTATTTACTTTTTACTTTTTACAAAATACATTTAAAAATAGCAACTTATCCGAGGTTTCAAATCTTCCCCCCTCCCCCATAACACTAGAGAGACCAGAGCCACTACCCTATAACACTAGAGAGACCAGAGCTATATGTGGTTGTACAGCTAAGTTAGTGAGCATATTCTTGGCACTGGATGGAGTAAACACAATCTAGAGCTACAAGTCAGCAGTGAACCATGCAGCCCCTCAAGTCAGTCCCTCCATCTAGTTTTCTATCGACAAACACTAAAACACATTTTGCTAACTCAGATCCTGGCGGGCTGGGGAGTCCCTTATGTGTTGTTAATTGCTTTTCATTAATTCATTTCATTTGATTAAGACCTAGTATGAGCTGTCTGATCAATTAAATGCCAAGAGCAAGCTCAAAACCCTGCTGATCCACGCAGCCCTCAGGAAATGGACTTTACACTTGCTCTCACACAAAACGTCAAGGAAAAATGCATATTTCAGCATTCAAGTGTTAGGTGGCACTATCCCTGTGAGGCAGGCATTTCTGCCAGGGGCTGAAGGGAAGGGAGAGGATGAGGAAGAGGATACCGCCGATAATAAGGATGGCTCCGGCAGAGCCCACACAGGCCACAGACCAGGACAGCTCGTGGTGTAAAGGGATGGAGTGGTCGCTGGCCAGCAAGGCCAGCACTGACTGGTGGAAGACCAGGATGGAGAGGAGGACCAGTACACCTGCAAGGATGGAAAGAGACAGGATTTTGCTTACATGAACCATATTGTGATATACATTGGTATCAAGAATGATCCTTATGATTATCATGATATTCATTTCAACCATATCGCTCAGCCCCACTTTACCCTGTTTGTTCTGTTCTCTCTCCTACCCCCCCTGTTCCATCCCTTCTCTCCCACTCTCTCTCTCCCCCTTCTCCCCCTCCCACTCTCTCTCCCCCTTCTCTCCCACTCTCTCTCTCCCGCTTCTCCGCCTCCCACTCTCTCTCTCCCCCTTCTCTCCCACTCTCTCTCCCCCTTCTCTCCCACTCTCTCTCTCCCCCTTCTCTCCCATTCTCTCTCTCCCCCTTATCTCCCACTCTCTCTCTCCCCCTTCTCTCCCTGCTCTCTCTCCCCCTTCTCTCCCACTCTCTCTCTCCCCTTTCTCTCCCACTCTCTCTCTCCCCCTTCTCTCCCTGCTCTCTCTCCCCCTTCTCTCCCACTCTCTCTCTCCCCCTTCTCTCCCATTCTCTCTCTCCCCCTTATCTCCCACTCTCTCTCTCCCCCTTCTCTCCCTGCTCTCTCTCCCCCTTCTCTCCCACTCTCTCTCTCCCCCTTCTCTCCCATTCTCTCTCTCCCCCTTATCTCCCACTCTCTCTCTCCCCCTTCTCTCCCTGCTCTCTCTCCCCCTTCTCTCCCACTCTCTCTCTCCCCCTTCTCTCCCTCCTCTCTCTCCCCCTTCTCTCCCTCCTCTCTCTCCCCCTTCTCTCCCACTCTCTCTCTCCCCCTTCTCTCTCTCCCCCTTCTCTCCCTCTCTCTCTCTCCCCCTTCTCTCCCTCCTCTCTCTCCCCCTTCTCTCCCACCCTCTCTCTCCCCCTTCTCTCCCTCCTCTCTCTCCCCCTTCTCTCCCTCCTCTCTCTCCCCCTTCTCTCCCTCCTCTCTCTCCCCCTTCTCTCCCACTCTCTCTCTCCCCCTTCTCTCCCTCCTCTCTCTCCCCCTTCTCTCCCACTCTCTCTCTCCCCCTTCTCCCCCTCCCACTCTCTCTCTCCCCCTTCTCTCCCTCCTCTCTCTCCCCCTTCTCTCCCACTCTCTCTCTCCCCCTTCTCTCCCTCCTCTCTCTCCCCGTTCTCTCCCACTCTCTCTCCCCCTTCTCTCCCTCCTCTCTCCCCCTTCTCTCCCCCTTCTCTCCCTCCTCTCTCTCCCCCTTCTCTCCCACTCTCTCTCTCCCCCTTCTCCCCCTCCCACTCTCTCTCTCCCCCTTCTCTCCCACTCTCTCTCTCCCCCTTCTCCCCCTCCCTCCTCTCTCTCCCTCATAAGATTGTTCAACCTTGTTTATTGATAGTGCTTAGGTAGACCTAGCTAGACATATTCTCTGTGAAGACCTCTGCTACATGCTTGTGAATTAGGGCTATACAAATAAACTTGACTTGACTAAATACTGGATGGAGAAGGAGGGTGGGGGAGAATTAGGGTGTTTCACATCAACCTTTCAACCTCTCATCATCTTGGAAATAATGAAACATGGTACCCAGACTTGTTGGAGTAGGTTTATACGATTACTAGTAACTTGCAGAAGGAGGTGCCTGCAACCTGCAAAAGCTCTAACCTTGCTACTAGTTATTGTAGGTTATATTAAAGTAGCCTACTAACAGCCTTGCAACTAGTTATTGTACAGTAGGTTATATTAAAGTAACCTACTAACAGGACTGAAAATGAAACATCATTAGCCCACTCTATTTCTATGCTGCGGAAATCTCTACATAGGGGGCGGCTGAAGTATGGCTAAACTGGCTAAAATGGCTAAACTGCATTGCCTTAATGAGTCCAAATCTGATATTGTAATTTTTAGCATTATAATAGAGACAGAGATCCAGCAAAAATTGCCAGAAATCCCTTCAGGGGACCAATGTTCCCTCTAAGCTCTGCACGGGTTTGGTGACCTACATCTAATCATTCATCATAGTGGCCAAATAATCATCTATTTTGTCACTCATCAGTCGTCGCTGCAGAAATGTAGTAGAGCTTTTTTTAAATCATATGACACATGGTGACTTTGCCATCCATACTTAACGTCATGCTACATGTCTCACCTGATAGGATGAAGCAGAAGGAGGCTGGCTTGAGGAAGAAGGGCACTCCTTTGCTGAGGGACATGGTGATGCAGATGGAGCCCATCACCATCATGGTCAGACTCAGCAGGGCCAAGATGGCCGCCGCTAGGTTCAGATCTGAGGATGAGAACGGAGAGGACTGAGAAGAGGAGAGGGGGCTGAAAGAACGGGTGACTAAGCGTGGTTAAAGAGGGACTGAGTGAGTGAGTGAGTGAGTGAGTGAATGAGTGAGTGAGTGAATGGCTGGGTGGGAGGGAGGAGTTCTCAGAGGGGAAGTGAAAGATCAGCAAAGTGATATTATAAGCACCTGAGTGAACATCACTAGGGATAGCTGCAGCAGTGCAACTGTTTGTTGTGTATCTGTGTGTACTGTACAATGTGTCAGTCGGATAGAGGGGTGGGAGTGAAGGAGGCAGATGGAAAGAGCAAGGGAAGAGGAGGTGAACGTATGATATCTCACTCTTATTAGTCGTCTTCTTGAATATGACTGCATTCTCCCCAGAGGTGAAGAATTTGAAGTAAGTGCAGTTGGATTCTGTGGGTAAAGTGAAAAGATCAGAGGAAGAGATCAGACACGTGCGCGCAAGCACACACACACACACACACACACACACACACACACACACACACACACACACACACACACACACACACACACACACACACACACACACACACACAGACTCTCTCTCTCTCTCTTATGGATGGTTGCTGGTCCTCTGTGATGTGGCTCCTATGCATCCATGCGCTCTGTCCTCCCAGGCATCATTCCTATTTATATCCAAGTGTCGGGCGGTAGCTGGAATACCCAGAGAGAGACACACACAGACACACACACACACACACACACACACACTGCTCCACACACACTCCCCAGCACCGCACATATGGCGCCGCCAGAGAGAGTGAGAGACGGCAAAACCCATGGGTGGATGGAAGAGAGGGGGGAAAGGAGAGGTAGACGGGGGGAAAGGGGCAGAGAAAGAGAAAGGCAGAGAGAGGCAGAGGATATGTGGGGTGAGCGAGTGATGAGGAAATTGGCAGAGGAGAAGGACGGAATGGATGGAGGGTCAGAGGATAAGACAGCAGGGGGGGGGGGGAGGAGGGAGAGAGAGGGGGGAGAAGGAGCCACAGATGGAGGAGGAGGTGAAGGGAGCAGGAGATGGTTAATACTGCATTAGAGACACACTCTCCCTCGGTCCCCTTCCTCCTTGCCCCTTCTCTATATTTAGACAAAAACTGTGAAGTAGTCAGATTCCGCTCGGCTTCACGAGCGCATAGTGATGACTTTCACCTACTAAATGCTATGTGGTCAAAGATGACCACACACGCACACACACACACACACACACACACACACACACACACACACACACACACACACACACACAGACACACACACAGACACACACACTCGCATGCATTCTGAGACACATATGCACACATCTCTGCCACACGTGCAAACATGATTGGGCTTGCACACAACGTGCAAACACACTTTTGATTGCAACATTATCAATCTACTGATCTCTACACGTTCTGTTATCATGGAGAACTGCTTCTACCTTCTCTAGACTAGCCCTGCTCAGGCCATCATCATTAAGCCTCATGTTCCTCTGCAGCAGGCAGTGGAGATGGATAGCTGCTCTTGAGATGACAGGCAGGGCATCAGTGCTGGGGACAGCAGCCAGGGCATCATGTAAACAGGGATGTGAAACAGAGATGGCAGAGATGGCAAAACAGCTTTCCTCCAAACATGACGAGCCTACAGCCACAGCGGTGTGGGCCAACAGTGTTTGGATCCTCCATCCTGGCTGCTCTCAGAGACCAACAGACCATCTCCCCGCCACGGATATTTATGAAATAGCTAGACGCGCTTGCAGATGTAGGCGTACGTATAACATTAAGACAGGCAAGATGAATCAGCCGTTGACAACTCGATAGATATAAACACAATCTTGTGAAACATCCCTCTAGGTTTTGAGTGTGAGTAGTGTATTTATACTCATATGCTGCATAATCTGCACTATATGAGGAGAGAGTTATTTCTGCTGTCATACCGTTTCTTCAGTCCTGGCGGTGTCTCAGCAGATTCCCTGAGATAGGCCGTGATTACACTGCATTAACTGCATTCTTCCAAATACCTTGCCTATATCTCTATGTGCATTCTTCCAAATACCTTTCCTATATCTTTAACTGCATTCTTCCAAATACCTTTCCTATATCTCTAACTGCATTCTTCCAAATACCTTTCCTATATCTTTAACTGCATTCTTCCAAATACCTTGTCTATATCTCTAACTGCATTCTTCCAAATACCTTTCCTATATCTCTAACTGCATTCTTCCAAATACCTTTCCTATATCTCTATGTGCATTCTTCCAAATACCTTTCCTATATCTCTAACTGCATTCTTCCAAATACCTTCCTATATCTTTAACTGCATTCTTCCAAATACCTTGCCTATATCTCTAACTGCATTCTTCCAAATACCTTTCCTATATCTCTAACTGCATTCTTCCAAATATCTTGCCTATATCTCTAACTGCATTCTTCCAAATATCTTGCCTATATCTCTAACTGCATTCTTCCAAATACCTTGCCTATATCTCTAACTGCATTCTTCCAAATACCTTGCCTATATCTCTAACTGCATTTTTCCAAATACCTTTACTATATCTCTAACTGCATTTTTCCAAATACCTTTACTATATCTCTAACTGCATTCTTCCAAATACCTTTCCTATATCTCTAACTGCATTCTTCCAAATACCTTTCCTATATTTTTAACTGCATTCTTCCAAATACCTTGCCTATATCTCTAACTGCATTCTTCCAAATACCTTTCCTATATCTTTAACTGCATTCTTCCAAATACCTTTACTATATCTCTAACTGCATTCTTCCAAATAGCTTGCCTATATCTCTAACTGCATTCTTCCAAATAGCTTGCCTATATCTCTAACTGCATTCTTCCAAATACCTTTCCTATATCTCTAACTGCATTCTTCCAAATATCTTGCCTATATCTCTAACTGCATTCTTCCAAATACCTTGCCTATAGCTCTAACTGCATTCTTCCAAATAGCTTGCCTATATCTCTAACTGCATTCTTCCAAATAGCTTGCCTATATCTCTAACTGCATTCTTCCAAATATCTTGCCTATATCTCTAACTGCATTCTTCCAAATACCTTGCCTATATCTCTAACTGCATTCTTCCAAATATCTTGCCTATATCTCTAACTGCATTCTTCCAAATACCTTGCCTATATCTCTAACTGCATTCTTCCAAATACCTTGCCTATATCTCTAACTGCATTCTTCCAAATACCTTGCCTATATCTCTAACTGCCTTCTTCCAAATACCTTGCCTATATCTCTAACTGCATTCTTCCAAATACCTTTCCTATATCTCTAACTGCATTCTTCCAAATACCTTGCCTATATCTCGAACTGCATTCTTCCAAATACGTTGCCTATATCTCTAACTGCATTCTTCCAAATACCTTGCCTATATCTCTAACTGCCTTCTTCCAAATACCTTTCATATATCTCTAACTGCATTCTTCCAAATACCTTGCCTATATCTCGAACTGCATTCTTCCAAATACCTTTACTATATCTCGAACTGCATTCTTCCAAATACCTTTCCTATATCTCGAACTGCATTCTTCCAAATACCTTTCCTATATCTCTAACTGCATTCTTCCAAATACCTTTCCTATATCTCAAACTGCATTCTTCCAAATACCTTGCTTATATCTCAAACTGCATTCTTCCAAATACCTTTTCTATATCTCGAACTGCATTCTTCCAAATACCTTTCCTATATCTCTAACTGCCTTCTTCCAAATATCTTGCCTACATCTCTAACTGCATTCTTCCAAATACCTTGCCTATATCTCGAACTGCATTCTTTCAAATACCTTGCCTATATCTCGAACTGCATTCTTCCAAATACCTTTCCTATATCTCGAACTGCATTCTTCCAAATACGTTTCCTATATCTCTAACTGCATTCTTCCAAATGCCTTTTCCTATATCTCTAACTGCATTCTTCCAAATACCTTGCCTATATCTCGAACTGCATTCTTCCAAATACCTTGCTTATATCTCAAACTGCATTCTTCCAAATACCTTGCCTATATCTCTATGTGCATTCTTCCAAATACCTTGTCTATATCTCTATGTGCATTCTTCCAAATACCTTGTCTATATCTCTAACTGCATTCTTCCAAATACCTTGCCTATATCTCGAACTGCATTCTTCCAAATACCTGCCTCAATCCATCTCTGGACTGGCTTTTCAGACAGAAGTAGGTCATTGTGCAGATAATCAAGGCACTGGAGAACCTACCAGCCCTCGAGTGGAATAAATGGTTCATGGGTGCATCTATAACAGAGGTGCCCAAATTCTTTCCCATGAAGGATCAAAAATTCATCTGGATGGAGGGACGTGGGCCAAAAATACATGTTGATGTTGTGTGAAATTACATTACATTAAACTGTATTATTTATAGACAATGCATTCTAAATCTAAGCCACTCTTTTATCTGCTTAACAGTATTTTTTTTTTACTTGCAGAGTTGATTGTAATAGACATAGGCATATTTAAAGGGAAAGACACCTTTCTGACAGAACGTGCATGCAACTCAAGGTGTGTAACCTAACCCTACCCATAGAACCCATTCTCATTCAGATATCTTGAGGTGAGAGGTCAAGGGACCCCTTTGAAAATGGTCATGCCAGGCAGGAAAGCAATTACTAGAAGGTGGCTAAGACCGGACAGACCAACAGTAGATGAATGGATTGATATAATTTACGAAATATATAAAATGGAGAGAATTACTTTTTCAATTAGACTGCAACAGGACAAGTTCCTGAAAAGATGAGAAAGCTGGATAATGTACATCATAAATATTAGACCATCATTTGTGTAAACTGTAATAGCGTTTGTTTTTTCTGTCTGTATGCTGGATTGTTTTTATTTCATCCCCCGTAAGATAAGGGGTTAGAGTAGTATGAAGGCACACCCCATTGCTCGGGTTCGAGCACTATAAAAGTGTGGATTATTGATGTAAGTTATTGACATAGGATAGGACATTGGGGATTATTGGTCAATAACAGTACATAAGTTTAAGAAAGACAACATCATTATTTGAATTGACATCGGAATGATTGGGTAGGATGTTTGTATATGGTTGTGCATGATGAAAAGATGGATACAATGAGGAAAATGTGTGAAATGTATAATGGACCTGATAATTCTATAATAAAAAGAGAATTACAAAAAAAAAGAAAATGGTCATGCCAGTTTTTCCCTTTGCCAAAAATGTGCCTAACATTTGAGCGTTATTTAGCCCCCTACAAGCTACAGTAGCATGACCTGGTACCAATGGATGTCTTATTGTAGGTCTTCTGGTTTCATATGCTATAAGGATCTTCACTCTAGCTTTAAAAGTGAGCCTGCTACAGCCTCTGAAAGACAATCGTGTTGGCCACAGATTTTTTATTCTATTTTATTCAAATCCACGACGGACCAAAACAAGGGAGCGCGGCCAAACGTGGCACGCTGGCCACAAATTGGCAGCCATGATATAGAAAGTGCTGTGACAACACTGAGTGGCTGTGGATGCTCATCAACACAATCATCATAGACCTGTCTATAGTATGTGTACAATAGTCAATTATTTAGTGAAATTAACAATGTTCCATATTACACCGCCACTGTTATGCATCACAGAGATGATATATTGTGCTACCTGTAATTGTGTGTGCAGATATTGGTTGTTATAATAGGAGAAGGTTGTGTGGTTCTTCTCTAAGCCCATCACATTGTTTCATTCCACTGGATCAGTCTTACAGCATCGTATTTCTTTAATGACTCAATTTGCACATTATCTGTAGGATGACCTAGATACATATGTATCAGGCAGCCTCACATACAGTACACTATCGTTTCTATGCCTTTGCAAGGTTACAGTGGATATACATATAAACACAGGGCCAAAAGATCTCGGATAAATCTCATAAATCATAAAATATTTTGTTAAATCTGTAGCTCATGTCAGAGGGATGGTAATTTGTTGAATTCAAGCCCATGGTGATGCTATCCCTTTATGGGCTCAGAGACCTACAGATGTAAGCATACTCCCAGTGGGCATACATCATATTAGTGATGCATGCTCCCTCTGTTTTCAGATCAGTGGTGATGGCAAGGAAGACTCATGGAGATGAGGTGTGCAGCCTTTCTCCTCAATGTCGTCAACAACTTGCAACCGATCCAGAAACATCTCTTGGACCTTTTCCATAATAATGCATCATTGACAGTAATAGCGCAGCAGGTAAAGTAGCATGGAGGCAGCCTGGAGATAGGCTGACATGGCCAGGCAATTCAGTTGCAGCAAAGCAGACATGAACAGACATTCAGAGAAACGAATAAAGACACGTTCCCTGCAGCTCACCTCGATGGAGACAGCTTGAAGAAGAGACAGACAGATAAGCACAAAATCACAAACGCACAGAGACACATCGTGAGCTTAGAATGATACGGTTCTATCTGCCTTCAGGATAGTTCTGAGAGATAGTGAGCTTCAAAGTTACAGACTCAAAAATCATTATTTTCAAAACATAACACCCCACACACACACACACACACACACACACACACACACACACACACACACACACACACACACACACACACACACACACACACACACACACACACACACACACACTATCAACAGGCACTCATAGAATAAAGCTGAGCAGTCACATGACATCTTTTGCCACGGAAGTGAGTTTCCCATTCATTTTCTCGATAGACATTTTGAAAAATCCTTATATAACGAGTTTTAAGGCTGGAACCAAGCCAACCCGTGACCTACTGAATCATGAGCGACCATAAAACATTTCACTTTGAGCAAAAAGAACAAATAAAGACAGGGGGGAAGGGGTGGGCGGAATGAAAATTTGTTTTTTATCCCAATGTTATTTTTTGTTTTTGCTCCAATTGAAATGTTTTATGGTCACTCATGATTCAGTAGGTCACGGGGTAGCTATATATGGTATATATCAGTGATACTCAACTTGCGGCACGGGGGCCAGGTGCGGCCTGCGATAGGGTGCTGACTGCTGAGTAGCCCCCCGACCATTTTCTAATTCACAATGAAAACTAACGTTAAATAAGTTTGACTGAGCTTCAGCTAAATTGTCAAATATCACCGCCTGCTTGCCGCCCAGGCACTTTTTAACTAACTTAACTTCCATGTGTTTGCATTGTTGCTCTGATTATTGCTTTGATTATTAGTTTGCATTCTGCTTGGTGGTTCACATTGATGCTATGTGGGTTCATGACAGAGTCAAATTGTCAGACTAAACTTTTGCAAAAGTGGCCCGTGGGCAAACCAAGTTGAGTATCCCTGGTATATATGGTTATATAAGGTTTTTTGAAATGTCTATGGAGAAAATGAATGGGAAACTCCCAGGGCAAGAAATGTCACGTGAATGTTCAGCTCTATTGGTTGATGGGTAACACTTTACAATAAGGGTGCATTAATTAAGGGTAACCATTAACTAAGCAGTTAACTAATGTGACAAGTAATCATTTACTAATGGTGTTCATGTTAACGTATTGATTTCTACATTATTTAATAGTTTAAGGTTAATGAATGGTTAGGGACTGGTTATGGTTAGATTAGGGTTAGTTAATGGTTAGGATTAGGGTCATAAGCATTAACTAAGGTTTAGTTCATGCTTATTAAGCATTAAAGGAAGGCCGCTTTGTATAATTTCAACCCGCTTTGTATCATTATAATCTCGGTAATATAAGCAGATGGACAGTGCTTACCTTCTCTATATGTTTTCCACACCGAGAAATATCAGTTTCTTCTGCCTGCAGAACCTCCGCCCCCGCCAGCTAGGGTGAGTCATTAATGCTTGTTAAGGCTCTCAATGTGATTCTCTGTCATGTGCGCATACATACAAAATAAAAATAAACAATCTATAGTTGCCCTCGAAGTCGCCCTTGAGCAACATCTGTTCATTTCTGTGTCCAGAATGTCCAGAGTGACATGTAATGCGTCATTCTGACACAGAAGTGCCTGGAAAAAACTGCAGAGCTCTCAGTGCAGGAAAACATGAAGACAAGGTAAAGGCTTCCCATCTGCATATATTACTGACATTGTAATGATACAAAGTGGGTTGTTCCTTTAACTCACCATTAATGCTTATTGTAAAGTGTTACCGGAACTCAGTTATGACCCAAAAAAAAGACAGAGAAAAAAGTGAGATAGAACCTTATAATTCCAAGATCACAGCATGCCAACAACCAGTGGTCTCACCTCCAGGTAGTTCAGCAGGGCCACAGCTGGTTCTCTCTGGGTCTATGTCGGCCACCCACAGGGTGCGGATGCATCCCTTCCACAGGCCGTAATGGGCTGTCTGGCAGGTCTGGTTGCTGCTGAAGTTCTTTGGTTGGGCCAGCTCCACCCAAAACTCTGTCCCCACGCCGAGCACCGTCAGGGTCACGCCCACGATGGCAACGAAGAAGGCCAGCTTGATTTTGCCCTCCTGGCTGTCACTCATCCTGGGAATCCGCCTCGGAGCCCGACCGCCTTTCTTTCCCGCCAAGCCTCCCAACCCCCCACCTGGGCCGGCCCCCGCCACCCCCACGCGCCCCTCCTCATCCTGCTGCACAAAGAAGTTGGACCACATGATGATCTCGACTAGTCAGGCCCAGAGAAACCAGGGGAGCAGTCAGGGCACAGAGCCACAAATGGGTAACAGACAGGTGATTGATGAAAATAAAGAAATGGGTAGTAGATGAAAAAAGATGGAGGAAAAGGTGAGAAGACGATGGGCTGAGAAAGAAGAAGTTGAGAAAATGAGGAGAGGTTTAGGTTGAGTGCAGCTTTGCAAGGAATAAAAACTGTGGATTGAAAAAGGAGAGGAACTGATACAGCGAACAGCTATTCTGAGTGGCTGGATGGAGGATAGATAGAGTATAAAGTGCAGAGGATCAAAGAAAAGCAGGGGGTGTTAACTAAGGCAATGCAACGGAAAGAGATATGGATCGAGCTTTGCTGAAGCAGAGGGCGGATGAAGTAAGGTAATGATAGGACAGTGAGAGATGGAGGGAGAGACCAGGAGAGCCCGGCGTCTGTTTTTCGTCCAATCCCCTGAAAGAGAGAGACGAGAGAGAAAGATGAAAGAGCAGCCAGCATATGTTTCACAAGAGCAAAAAATCATTTCATCGCAATTATAATCTTTAATTTCCAACAGCTTTATCAGCATCCATTCCCTTGTAAAAGCCATATGACATGCTCCAAGCCAACAATGGATACGCCATATGGCGTTTTCCCCGAAAGGCAGATTGCGGCTCAGATGAAGGAACAATAGCGCTGGACGATGTCCTGCTTGGAGGTATTCTGGACGATGTCCTGCTTGGAGGTATTCTGGACGATGTCCTGCTTGGAGGTATTCTGGATGATGTCCTGCTTGGAGGTATTCGAGTGGGTTGGAGCTGGGGTCAAGGTGAATGACAACACCAGTGCCAGAATGGACCACCCATTTTCTATTTTCCCAGAGCAGCGGCCTACAGAGCTCTTCCCCAAGCAGGTATCTGTGGCTTAGACCCAGATCCCCTTTGATCTGAGGGGATCATGGATTGCCACAAATACCTCCCCTCATGCATTACATTACCAATACCTCCCCTCATGCATTACATTGCAAATGCTGGGAATCTTTTGCCACGCCTGTCTTTCTGAGGGTGCGTGTGTGTTTCTGAGTGTAGGTGGGTCCTGGCTCCTAGAGTTGTTTGTGTTATTCCAAACAGAGAGTGAGGGGTCTTTGTAGCAGCTTAAACAGCGTGAGTGAGCGGGCACACCTCGCCCTGTGTGAGAGGTGATAATTCATGCCTGAACCCTCTGACAGAGTGGGGGCTGCTGCAGTAATTAACTGTGGCCGGGTCACATAGTGGAGGCAACAAGCCTGGCCAGCAGGCAGGCAGCACCAGGACAGCAGGTCACAGACACTTGGTGGCTCACTTAATTCAGAGCTTGGTGCTAACCGCTTCAGAGGCTGAAACTTGGGGTTTTGCATATTAGCCGATGCAGCAAATGAACCAGTCTTTTATGCACGTCTGTTTGTTTTTTGTTTTTTTTATCTTTTTTTTCTGATTTTCTCCCATTTTCTCCCCAATTGTACTTGGCCAAATCCCCCTGTTGTCCCGGTTGTTGCTCCACCCCATCTGCCGATCTGGGGTGAGCCGTAGACTAGTGCGTGCTTTCTCTGATACATGTGCAGTCGCCAGCCGCTTCTTTTCACCTGACAGCGAGTAGTTTCACCGGAAGGAAGGACGTAGCGCGTGGGAAGATCATGCTATTTCCCCAAGTTCCGCTCGTCCCCAATAGGTGCCCTGACCGACCAGAGGAGGACCAGGACTTACACCTTCCCACCCCCACAAATGGCCAATTGTGTCTGTAGGAACGCCTGACCAAAGCCGGAAGTACCGCTGCCAGGAATTGAACCCGGGTGGTAGGTGAGTGCTTTTACCTCTCCACTACCCAGACTGTGATTTTGATATAATATCGAAGTAATGTCATCAACCAGGTCGATAGTAAACATCTGTAAACTTTCAGAAATAAACCTGCTTTGACAGCGGTATCATCTCCTGACATGAAGAGAATCACAGACATGGCAAACCCAAGGAAAACCGCACAGACAGCAAGTGCAACAACCTAATGGAGCTGAGCGATATCATTGCAGCCATGCATCAGAATAGTGGCCCAACACTGAATGTAATCAAGAGCAGCAAGACTGCAGCTGCAGACAGCCAAAGTGCTAAACGCTCATAGAATTACAAACCCTCATCACATGACACCATATAAAGGACAGGATCGTCAGATGGGCCAGAGCAGCATGCCAGGCAGGAGACAGACAAATCACTTCTCATTTCAGAAAGGAGCATCTGAATGGAAACGCATCTCTTTTTGTGTGCAAATCCAATAGCGCTTGCTAATGGAAGCAACAAGCATGGCACACTGACTGTAGCAGTGGATCAGCTTGTAGCCGACACATTCACTGCTGGCACATTTTATGAGGCAAACATCTGCGGCTGTGAAAATGAGGAATTCTCTCTCTCTCTCTCTTGTTTCCCCTAACAACAGCCACAGCCACCTGTGTGACATGCGGCCATACGAAAGCAAGAAGTAGCAAATGCACTCGAGCGAAAAGAAGGAGAAGTCTGACCTGTTTGGTGTGTGTTGTTCTGTTCGGAGGGAGAGAGAGACGCTTGAAACGTAATAATATAAGCAGGGGGAGAGGCGGTGGTGGGCGAGTTGGTGAGGGAGTGAGAGAGAGAGGGAGAGAGAGAGAGAGAGAGAGAGAGAGGGAGGGGGACATGGGTGGGAGGGAGGGAGGTACGTAAGAGTTATGGAAAGAGAGGGTAAGAGGGGAGGGGGTTGCTGCATGATGGGACAGCACTGTTGATGATTAAATGTGTGTGTGCACAACCTCACAGCAGCTTATGGACACTGTGCAGGGCATGTTTCAAATCTGAAATCAGTGAGCAGAGGTGTCTACATGCAGGGTGGTCCGCTTGCATGGCGACAGCCCCTGACAGCACGATTAAAAACATGTCTGGATCTGTGTCAGCCATGCTGCCGTGTGTGTGCGTGCGTGTGTGTGTGTGTGTGTGTGTGTGCGTGTGTGTGTGTGCGTGTGCGTGTGTGTCTATTTTTGTCATCCACCTGTTAATGACATTAAGTAAGGTTGAAGGAGGAGGCTGTGTTTATGTGTGAGAGGGGCCAGGACAGCGTTTTACAGCAACACATAATACACTGTTGATGGTAAAGTGAGAATTTGACAGAGAGACTGAAAGAGACAGAGAGAGAGAGAGAGAAAAAATGAAGAGTCTGTAAAAAGCAGAAAGTGTGTGAGGGGACACAGTGTGCAGACTTTAGAGGTAGACAGTTCTGGGCTACGCCGGCTGGCTGAAAGTGAAGTTTGTTTGGAGAGAAAATGAGTGTGCAACCCTAGAACGAGGTCCAGGGAGATTTCAGGGAGAAGCAGGAGTCTCTGTTGCACAGCTAGGCAGCAGAGACTCATAGCCTGGTCTTGCGGAAAGCTTTTCCTCATGGTCCAGCTCTGCGTGGCTGTTCCATAGTTTAGGTTACATACGTGGCGCAGTGAGAGAGAGGCCAACCTCAGTGCAGCGGCCAGCCACGCTCAGGGAGGGCAGGGAGGGAGGGAGGTGTGGGGAGAGAGAGTGGGAAAAGTGATCGAAAAAACTAGGGATGTAACAATCCATCGTGAGACAGTTAAAAATCAATACAAATGTGGGAAGATTCATATTGCGATACTTTGTTTCAGTTTTTCTTTTACAAAGATAAAGAAATGGGCAATCATTGCAAAGTTTGTGTTTTGCTGTTATACCCTACCTCAGAAATAAGTAGAACGACCGCACCGCGTTTGTCCGTTTTCCATTTGAAATTTTGCCCGTTTGAAGCCAGATTTAGAGGAATATCTCATTTTAAGGCTGGCATCATCATGGTCTCTCTCTAATTATTGTTTAATAAGTATAAGAATGGAAATATAAGAAATATTAGAATATGAGTAGAATTACAGAACATTAATACTCATTATTGTATGTTTAGTAATGTAATGTATATTATAGTGCTTCACTGTTCACTGTTGCTTTTGACCGTGCTCAAAGACACTTTACAAATACAGGATAAAACAACTTTAATAAAGAGAGAAAATATTAAAGTAGATGAGAGAGAGAGAAAAAGATTATAGGTCAAAAGCAACAGTGAAACGGTGGGTTTTGAAGGCTTTTTTGGAAAGATGACATAATGAGTATGAAAGACAATGAGTTTTGGCCTGTCAGATGTGACTGGGGAGGGCATTCCAGAGGGAGGGGGCGGCTGCAGCAAGGCCCTGTCAGAGGCCCCCTGTCACAGCTTTAGCAAAGAGATACCTGTGATTCTTGTCAAAGTGGATATAAATTGTATGATCCTATTCAGCCAGACAGTGAGATTGAGATTTACAATGGTGATTTTCTTTTTTTTTGCGACTGGGGGGCCTGGCCCCCCTATCCCCCCAATTAACTCCGCCTCACGTCCATCCATTCCATCAAGGAAGGGTATGTAAGGGGGACGTGGTGAGGGAAGGGGTGGGACTCCCACCCCTTCCCTCACCACGTCCCCTCCCACCACCCACATCCCCCTAGCCACTCCCCCTACGCATCCCTCGAACCCCGACCCTCTACGACTGTCCTATCGCTAGCTACGACCCATTTACCCTAGCCCCGACCCTTACAACGACCCCTTACAACGACACCCCCTCCCACCATCCACATCCCCCTAGCCACTCCCTCTACCCACCCCTCGAACCCCGACTCTTTATGTCATGACCGTCCTCTAGCTATGGCCCCTTTTCCCTATCCCCGCCCCTTTCCATCACAACGTCCTCTCATCACAATTGCTCAAGTGACATTACTGATGACATCACTATGGAGATGATGCGCAGTTATGGAAATCGCCCGCTCCGCAGACTCCCAAAATCGTGACTGACAGACAGACAGACACCGCCCACCCACCTAGGCGCCATCGTGCAACTGTGCGCCATCTGCTCATACTACATCACAGTTGCTCGTGTGACATCACTGATGACATCACAACAATTGCTCGAGTGATGTCACTGATGACATCACTGATGACATCACAATTGCTCAAGTGACATCACTGATGACATCACAATTGCTCAAATGACATCACTGATGACATCACAATTGTGACTGACACTGCCGCCACAGACACCACTCACTTAGCCAATTTGAACTAAAATAAAAGAAGAAAGACGATGTTAACTAAGATTCCCCTCAAGGTATTCCTGAGATATCGCCTTAACGAGCATGGAAGGAGTGGTTGTGAAGTCACAGTGACCTTGAACTTTGACCTTTGACCACCAAATTCTAATCAGTCCATCCTAAAGTACATCCTAAAATGTACTTTATCATGACTAGACTCATGGTCAAAACCATTCAATAAGGTCACAAACTAATTTAATTAATCACAGCTGCCTTTATATAAACAAAAAATGTAATCTATAGCGAACCCACTTGAGAATCTTAAAATGATGACTGTTCAGAGTAGGACGTAAATACACACATTACACATGCCCCTATTTCCTCTGTTCCAGGCCATTTTGCGGCACATAATATCTTATATCTTATATACAGTCCTTGTCACAAGATTATGCTCTGGGTGAGTAGGATAACATAAACTAAGCTGAAAATAAGGTCCAGGTTGTTAAAAAAAAAAAAAAAAAAAAAAAGTCTCCTTTACCGAGCATGAAACGGGCGGTCATGAGGTCACAGTGACCTCGAACTTTGACCTTTTCACCTTTCATTTTTCTTCAAAACACAAGCACATCTGTATGTGCATACATAGACATGCACATCTGTATGTGCATACCCTATAGTGCATACATACACACGCACATACACTTACAACACTTAAGAGCAAGGGGTACTCTATGAGCAGGTTGAAATCATGTGTTGTATGGCATCTAACAACCATTTAACATTTAATGGAGCACTTTATAATCCCCCTGCCCAGCCACCCCACACACAGACTAACATGTAACTGAATGAACTTTGACCTTAGAACACCAAAATCTAATCAGTTCATCCTTGAGTCCAAGTGGACGTTTGAGTCAAATTTGAAGAAATTCCATCGAGGTGTTCCTAAGATATTGTGTTAATGAGTATCAGAGGGTTGTAGGGACGGATGGACGGATGGACAACCGGAAAACATAATGCCTCCGGCCACGGCTGTCGCCGGCAGAGGCATATAAAAGTGAGAAAGACTATGATGTAAACAGAGTGGGACTGAAAGACAGAGAGGGGGAGAAATCAGAGCAATTGTAACAAAAAAAACATACACACCCATGTCCAAAACTCATCCAAAACCCTCTTCCTTCTTACTTGAGACTGCAGCACAGCCACAGTTGCACCTGGTAGCCTACTGGCAGATGGGCTTTCCTGGAGAGTGGAAATGTGACAGACGTTAAATTGATTAATTCGGAAGAGGACGTCTACCTATCTTCTGCTCATGTTCATGCATGTGCGTGTATCCATTGTTACCTTTAAAATGACTTTGCTTCTAATTGTACATCTCAAGTCCTCCCTTGTCTCCACAGACAATCTCAGGTCATCAATAATCTACAGTATGCTGATGTGAACAACCTTGGTCTCTTTTGCACACATCACTCAAAGTCCCCCTGTCAGCACCATGCTTATTTATGCTTGACCACACTGAAGTGCACTCTCACAGATATACGCTCTCATAAATATACCCATGCCAAACACACACCCTCACACTTGCACATCACAGCTGCATACATCAACAATTGGCATTCCTGATTGGCTGGTTACACTGTCAACTATGGGGCGGCTCGCTGATTGGCTAGAGCGCTTTGCAATTTCTGCAAACACCCTCTCAGGGCTGGAGGCCAGACGGTCTGGTAGAACTAAATGAAATGTGAGTTCACGTGACCGGCTGGTTTACCAGGCTAGGCTGGGTTCAACCCAATGGGTTGGCTATAATCTTTAAAACATAATCTCATTTTGAGGCAGAAACAGGCATTCAGTCTCAAGATAGGACCCACAATCACTCCCATATATTGAGAGGAAACAATACGGTAAATTTATGGGCTTTTCCAAATGTTTGGGAAATAAAGAAATGCATTACTTTTTTAAATTCCCAAATTTTCCAGTATAATTATATAATATGATCCAAGTGGACCGTTACTAGTAGTTGTGTAAAATATATATATATTGTTTTTTTTTAAGCATGTATAATGTATTATATATTTATAGTATGTATATATATCTATATTTGTTTCACCGACACCTACCTTTGTGTGTTTTGTTATAAGTATGTTATGTTACTGTCATTGGTGTTACTGCTACTGTAACGCAAGAATTTCCCTCCAGGGATAAATAAAGTACTAAATCTATCTATAATTTTTTTTATCGACATATTGGTTATCGGCCATAACATATCGGTGAATCCCTAACAATTACTTTATGTTGCAAAGTAATATTTCAGTGATTACCCTCTCAATATTATCAGACACACATGTAGCCACACACACCTGCTTGCCCACATGCATTGCCAATGCATGTCCATGGGCCACGTGCAGATGTAAACTCACACATGTATATACTGCATCCATCCTTGGCTTCAGCTGCACTCTCCCAGTGCTGCAGTGTTCTATCTTTCTGAATGAAGATCAATGGGGAGGTGCTGCCCAGAATGACAATGACCATCATCGACAGTTTTACATTCACCACTAGAGGGAGACAATGCATTTACAATTTACACTGCAGCATCGGTCTGGGAAGGGCTGCCTGCTAATGCCACTTTCCTTAGGTCTACAATAGCCTGGGTAAACCCAGCCCCCACGTGACCTGCTCTCAGAGTTCTGTCACTAGGTGACTAGTGACTGAGAACCAGAGGTCTGAGAGCAGGTCACGTGGGGGCTGGGTTTACCCAGGCTAGGTCTACAAGGCACTCTGAATGTCCTGATCTCTAACAGAGGTAAAGGATATCAAGTTGATCCCCCCCCCCCCTCCTTGATGTGGCTCCTATGGAGTGGGGGAGCGAGCTGAGCGTTCATCTGTGCCCACAGGGAGCAGGGTAGAGTTCATCTGTGCCCACAGGGAGCAGGGTAGAGTTCATCTGTGCCCACAGGGAGCAGGGTAGAGTTCATCTGTGCCCACAGGGAGCAGGGTAGAGTTGGTTGCAGTGGCACTGCTGTTGGGTATTGTGCACCGGGGTGTGGCGATGCACAGAGATGGGCTGTATAGAGCTGACACAAGACATTATTTAATGTCAGAGAATCATTGCTTTCCTGTGACTGTTTTAGTGGAATTCCCTGTTGGCTAAGTCCCAGGTAGCCACAGCCTTTATGGCACCTGTATTGACTGTGTAGCCGACTCCTCCTGACTGACTGAAAGGAAAAGTCCACTCAACACAACCATAATTTGCCCTTAATTTGCCTTCTTTCTCTCTTCTTCATACTACTGCGTGCATGTACAGGTGCTACTTTTCATGAGGAAAACAAAGTATTTTCTTCGTAACACGTGACAGTAGTGATACACTTGCCTACCAAGAGGTGTAAACTTGAGGCAAAGTGAGATGAAAAATAAAGATGTCATATTATGTGGGCTATTTAATGGAGCAACGTTTGTGACTGTGAAATAGCTCCATCATTTGGGCATCACCATGAACTACATGGCCCTATAAAAACCATGCTATCAAACTACATGTGACTCCAGTCCTCTCCATAATCAACTGTGAACGTCATCACCCGCTGGCTGTAGCCTATAAAACTGTGGTGCCGTGTGAACAAGAAAAAAAAAAAAATGTAAAAATCACATCATGTAAATTCAGTTTTTAATCAACATTTGAAAACAAATTGGGACAAATGAACGATTGTTTCTGCTATTATAAACTAGATGTGGTTTTAGCTTTTAATTATTTTAAAAAATCACATTTTTTCAGAGAAAAAAAGAAATTAAATGACAGTGACATTGAAAAAAGCAAATTTCATAAAGGAGTAACAAGTATTACCACTGACAGTCAATCGCTCTTCAGCACTGTTTTAAGCAACCCAAGGTATCAGAACACATAGTACAAAGAAACAAGGGCAGATGAGGGAGATGAGAGGGGAGCAGGTTTAGTGGAAGTACTTTACAAAACTGTATTATTCACAATCCAACAACTGTTTCTTACTGATAATTAGTGACATTCTATTGCTAAACTTGGTCATAATGGGAGATTAATAGTGTGAATTGCTTTTATCTAAATTATAGAGACCAAAGTCCATATGAGACTGAAACACCAATAGGTGTACAGTATGATGGGAATTCTTAGCATGCGCTTTATATTTATGGTGTCCATTAACTAAATGTATGAATGTGGCCCACACATTTAGTGGACAAATCATCAGCTATGAATTCACCCGCTTTTACAAGCCAGGCTGCCAGTCAAAACCCAGCATTGCCAGACCAATTCACAATGCATCTGCTAGAGCAAATAAAAGAGGAGATGGCAGATTTGTCAGGTTGCCAGGCTAGGAAGTGGAAGAGAAAAGCTTCCACTCTGTAGCAGACTGCACTGAGGCAGGCAGCAGTACAACATGAGGCGTTGTATTAATCATGTGTTTATTTGGTCTTGTGAAAGAGGTGAGATGTTGTACAGGAAAACAACCGGGTACAACACATTTCTAATTTACATCCCATATTTGTTGGGAAATAAGGAAAAATGAAAACTGTAAATGCAACGGTTAAGATAGTGACATGTATGAATATACAGACATCAAAATTTGATAGAGTGGTAGGCCTAATTTGTTTCTTTTGCCAATTGACTGACATTGGGGGGGGGGGGGGGGGGGGGAATAAAGTTTTTGTTTGGTAAGAAACAGATAAATCCCAATTAATAAATACCAATCTGTTTGCCTCCTAAAATTCACAGCCACAAACTTGCTATATGGACCCTCCTTTTCTTCTACAGTTTAGTTCCTCCTGATGAGACAAAATGAGCTCACCTGCTAAAAGTAGCGCACAAAAGATGGATATGAAACTATTTTTATCAACACCCCAAAAAAGAAAAAAATCAAACACAAATTGTCATAATTGAAAATTTACTTTTTGTAGTTCATCCTGTGATCCTGGTGCCTGAATACATGGTGATATTACAGCTCAAATCAGTGAAGCTACACAGTATTGGAACGACAACAGCTGACATTCAGATAGAGTCGAATATGAAAAGGGTTTCTCTAACAATCATCCAGTAGTCTGACAAAAATTAAGGGACTCGAGGAAATGTTTAAGCCCAACCATGGAAATAATATTAAATTCACAAAACGAGGCGGTCTCCTCTCACCCTTCTAATGAAGATGGCAAAACTGAAGTGGGTGATATAGCTATATTGACATTAGATGGCCAAACGAAAATGCCCTCATCTACCTCTCCATCTCTCTCACATTTCCCCAATGACAAATGAACACTCCCGTTTTCTTCATCCTTCTTCTAGAGCAGAATAGTCCAGTTAGTTCCCTACTGCAACTCCTTCAAGATACTTAAAACAGGCTAGCTCCATTTAAATACAAACTTTTTTCAGTGTGGCACCCCTCTCCCACCCAAAATGACATCCCTTTCTCACAAAGTATAAAAATTGTTGACCCCCCCCCCTCCCTGTTACTACACACATTTCTCAAAAATCTTAAACCCCCACCCCACCCAAATCCAGTCCTCGTTGCTTTTAACAGAAAGCAAACCCACCCCTTTCCAATTCCAAATCTGTGGTAAATGGCTAAACATTTCATGTAGATCTCAAATGATAAAATGGATACAACCAAAGCCACTCTCTGAATGGTTAACACTCCCAGATCTACCTGAAATGTTTCGCTGCCATGTGACCTAGGGGGTTGACCTGGAAATGGGCGGTACACATCTCCCTCCCTCCCCCATCCCATCTTCTCTCCGGGCCTCCTCTACCAGAAGTCCCGGCGGTGATATGCATCCGGATCGCAGTATTTGGTCACCACCACCCTGTTGGCAAACTTCCTTCCTGTCAGCCCCTGCATGGCTTTCTGGGAGTCGAACAGAGACATGAACTCCACAAAGATCTAGAGAAGGGTGAAAGAAAGAGAAGACCAAACATAAGGAGGAGGAATGAAGACTAGGGATGCACTATATATTGGCAATCATATCGTAATCATATCGGCCGATGTTAGTCTTTTTTTTTTTACATATCTGCATTGGTAAATCTGATTTATGGGCTTTTCCAAATGTTTTGGAAATAAAGAAATGCATTATTTGTTCAAATTCACAGTGTTTACATGCGTTTTTCACTATGTACAACATTTTATTATCATAGAAATGTGTTTTTATACAAATCATATCGACATCTGTAAATATCTGTTATCGGCCATAACAGCAATGTATGTTATGGTTATTTATGGAAATGATATTTATTGGCAATGTTATGGCAATTAGGCTTGCCGCAGTACTAGGTGTTACCAGTGTTAAACAGTGTTGAGGGATACACCGATTACATAACATGCCCACCGGTAACACCTTCAACTCCACCTGCTCGTGACAGTTTCAGCATGCGCTCAGCTGCGCTGGTGTATATTACAAGCGCTCCCTCTATCCTGACTGTTTATGTGCATCATATCTGTCTGGTTAGACAGACCAGCAAGTAACATTAGTTGTACATGTTGTGAACACAATCCCCCCTCATACACATGTAGGTAAGACCCTTATCTAAGCCTGTGTGTATTCTCTTGCCACTGCCATCTCTGGAAATGTGGTTTTAACAGAGCTAAATCTCCGCTAGCATTGATGCTAATATGTTAGCTAAACCTCCACTAACATTGATGGTAATAGTTAGTAGGGGTGTCACGATACACTCAGTTCACGATACGATACGTATCACGATACTGGGTTCACGATAACGATACGATACGATACGATTTTAACAATATTTTTTTAAACTTGAATAATGACAATATATGACTGGAAAAGTAGTATTTTATTTGAAATGCACAAATACAAAACATGCTGTTGTGGGAAATTGTTATTACAATAACAACTAGAAAAAACATGAGATTGGAGATAAGGCTTATCTTGAAATAGAATGAGTTACACCGTCACTTAGATTTACTTTGAACTAAAAGGTTTCTCAGCAGTATAAATTCTCATTATGCATCTTCAGTTTTTCTTCAAACTCAAACAACAAGACTTTTCTTAGTCTATTTTTTATGCATCTTCAGTTTTTCCTGTCAAGTAAACAGTTTTGCCAGAAACTCAATTGAATGGTTTCTCTCCTGTATAACTTCTCATGTGTCTCTTCAGAGACTTGTTCAACTGAACTACTTTCCACACATTGAACTTCAACAAACAAAGACGTTTCTTTGTCTACTTTTGAAAAAAAAAAAAAAAAAATTTTTTTTTTTTTTTTTTTTCACACGATATGAGATTTCATCTCAACGATACATATCGTGACGTTTTACTATCGCGAAATTTCGTGGGACGATATATTGTGACACCCCTAATAGTTAGCATTGATGACTTAGCTGTGATAAAAGCACATGCTGATGCTACTCAGCTATCGTCATTGCCTGGCTTACTGCTGCTTGCTGGTCACGTTAATCCCATGGCCAGAAAAAATCCCCAGATTTGTGGCTAATGACGTTAGTTTATTTTCTCCAGGAGGAGAGTCTGTCCCCAGTGTTTAACGTTATGTGAGGCTGACAGACAGGAGATCTGTCCCCAGTGTTTAATGTTATGTGAGGCTGACAGACAGGAGATCTGTCCCCAGCGTTTAACGTTATGTGAGGCTGACAGACAGGAGATCTGTCCCCAGTGTTTAATGTTATGTGAGGCTGACAGACAGGAGATCTGTCCCCAGCGTTTAACGTTATGTGAGGCAGACAGACAGGAGATCTGTCCCCAGTGTTTAACGTTATGTGAGGCTGACAGACAGGAGATCTGTCCCCAGTGTTTAACGTTATGTGAGGCTGACAGACAGCGCTCACAACAGCGTGCAGCAGCAGGAATGGGAGGGGCTGACTGACTGGGGGAGAAACATGGGGTAGAAAGGACTGTGCAGACTGAGTAGCCTAATTTATAGACCGACACACGTAACCGCACCAAACTATTCTCTGTGATTAAGCGGACATCCATACCACGCTTGTATTGGGGATGCCTTGGCCACACTGATCCGTAGTGTCTGTCCGTGTGCGTTCATTTCTCTGTTCACTTCCATTCATTTTCAATGACAACTGTCCGACTGTCCGTGGAGCACTCAGAAGCGTATGTATCCAGAAAATTTGCATAGGTTTTGATGGACAGAAAGTTGAAGAGGGATGAACTTTTTCTGGATGGACGTATCGGATGGTCGAATGGTCACTGTCCGTTTAGCCAATCAGAGTCGAGGTCTGGAGAGGAGGCGTTCCGAGATTTGTTTCAACTTTTCAAAGAAGATGGCGGCCGAGGCGGTGAAGGAGGCTATAATTAATGCTGTGTACACCATCCCCCTGTTGTACAAGTAGGTTACTTGTACATGCAACGGACATAAATCTATCCGTCTATCCGTTCTGTCCATTTTATGACGGATCAGTGTGGCCAAGGCCCGAGCAGTTAAATTAAAAATCCGGACCGTGAAGACTGCTGAGGAGCTCTGAAGTAGTGTTGTTTTTACGGTGTCACCGGTAACACCAGTGTTGTCACGTGTTTATTACCCACTGGGGAAATGTCCACACTGTGGCATCCCTAATGGCAATGTTATTTGTATGTATAGCTTTGCTCATGTGGTTTTATATTTGATTACGTTTCTTTTCGAGTACGTTTTCTGGGGTGTATTTTAGTGATTTTCTGTAGTGACTTTCTAGTCAATACATTTGTATGTATAGCTTTACTCTTGTGGTTTTTTTATATTACATTTTGCTTCTTTTTGGGTATGTCCTTTTGGGTTGTGTTTTGGTGTAAGAGTCGCCTGTGGATAGGTGTTGAAAATTAGCGTTCAACTATATACACTTAACACTGTATCTGGTTACTGTGCATACATGTATGTTACATCTCCAATGCTCTATGATGTCCATATCAAATAAACTTAACCTAACCTATAACGGTTATACGTATCGGACAAAATTTTCATATCGGTGCATCCCTACTCAAGACAAAGCGACTTATTTAAACATTTACACAGTTTTTACCTTGCCAGTCCCGGGCACCTCCAGGCCATCCACAGGTCGAGGGATTTCAATGCTCTTGACCTGGCCGTACTTGCTGCACTCGTCCCTGACATCCTCCACAATCTCCTCGTATTCCTCGTCATCCAGCAGCTCCTCGGGGGCCACCATGTTCATCAGACACAGCACCTCAGTGGGCAGGCCGCCCATCTGGTTCATTGAGCTATTCATCAGACCTGGCACCTGCAGCGTCACGGGGGTCTGGTTTATACTCGTCTGGAAGGAGACACAAAGGTTAGAACAGAGTTGAATGTTTTACAAAACTGCCTGGGTTGAGAGCTTCAAATGCACAGCCCACTCCACAGAGTTGAGTTTTGGCTGCTTCTCGACTGGCCAAGTTATTACCGTAAATTCCGGACTATAAGCCGCGGCTTTTTTCCCGTTTTTTGGCCTTTTTTGGCCCCTGCGGCTTATATAACGGTGCGTCTTATCTATGGATTTTTTCCAAAAAAAAAAAAAAATCTCTCTTTTTTAGCACTCTTTCTAACTATAAATCCACTTCTGTTTTAATTTCCTCTCTTGCCCTCTTTTAACAACATAACATAACATAACATAACACAACACAGGTAAGCAGAAAGAAAAAGACGAAGCAATCACGCCATGAATGAGGAAATGACTCACCTGCTGGAGGCTGGAGATACACGCTTGGGCTAAACTTTTACTCCGTGAAACACTATCGATTAAGTCCGACATCGCTCAGAGGTTTTGAGCAGCTTGAAAACAAGTTTGAAAACGTGCAGAAGTCCATCCACTCACTCACTAAAGAAACTAAGGCAACCGTGAACAGAGTTTATAATGCGGAAAAGCGCATCCGCGCACTGGAGGACAAAAACAACACAGTGAGTCCGAAAATGGATAAAATGCAAAATCGAAACCCTGCACACGCAGGTTGATGACTTAATCAGCAGGAGTAAAAGAAATAACATTCGCCTGATCAATGTAAAAGAGGGAGCTGAGATTGGTGACATGGACGCTTTCGTGGCAAAATCCTGTGTTACATCCTGGACCTGAAGGAAGGCGAGAAACCACCAGAGGTGGACAGGGCACACCGGGCGCCTCGGCCACGTCCAGACCCCGGCCTGCCACCGAGGGCCATCTTCATCTGCCTGCTCCGCTGGCCCGACCGTCAACTCATCCTCCAGGCTGCGGGGAAGAAGCCCCTCACCTGGGAGGGTACGCGCTTTTTCGTCCGGCAGGACCTCTCCGCGTTGGTGCAACAGAAACGCGCAACATACAACAGCATCATCGAGTCAATGGATATCGCTTTGGCGTACTGTACCCAGCGAGACTCGTCATAACCATTGATGGACAGCGGCGGAACAAGAGCTCAAAGTGAAACTGCCGAATATCTTTTGAGTTGGACTGGTCAATAGTACTGTGAGTAACTAAAATAAAAAATAAAAAAACGGAATTCTCTCTTCTTTAGCACTCTTTCTAACTATAAATCCACTTCTGTTTTAATTTCCTCTCTTGCCCTCTTTTCACCACACCGCGGACACTGTGTGCACTGTAAAAATAAACAACGGTGGTGTTGTGTTATGTTGTTTTGTTGAAATGTTACGGTAATACGGTAAATGGGAGCTTCCTCAAACAGCCATCTCTTTCCCGACAATCCCCTCTGTGCGTGACCACTTACATATGGTAATTACGGTAAGCAAACGGCCACTCGGCCAACAACTCCCTCCCCCGACTACCAGGAGAAAATCACAAACTTCGGCGAATTCACACAAAGGAAGATCACGGAATATTATAGGAGTGTGAAAACATCCACAATCACCAACGGGTTCCAAAACGCTGGACTGCTGCGGGATGAAGAGGATGACGCCGCCACAGCTGGCGCTGAGGGCCGTCAGAGGCTTCAGAGGCTGTTCGATGCCGACAGTGACGAAGAGGAGTTCGTTGGTTTTGAGTGACAATGAAGGAGAGAGGCGAGTGGTTGACGAAGCCACCCTGAACCTGTTCGTTTCCGACACTGAAGATGAGGACTTTGGTGGTTTCAGTACGCAGGAAGAAGAGGAAGACGAGGGTTAGTGACTTGACTTCTCTGGTTACAGCCGTTTGCTGCACATATAGCCTATTGTTGTGTGATTTTGTCTGGGGATTAGTGACCTGACTTTTGTTTTGTTTTGTTGAAATGTTAATAAATGGGAGCTTCCCCAAACAGCCATCTCTTTCCCGACATTCCTCTCTGTGCACGAACCCTTTCATATGGTAATTAAACATCAAAACACCCGCGGCTTATAGACCGGTGCGGCTTATAGAAGAAAAAAATAGTCAACTTTGAAGGTGCGGCTTATAGACCGGTGCGCCTTATAGTCCGGAATTTACGGTAGTTAGGTTTATGGGGTAGAAATTCTGCCAGGTTACAGGCACTAGGCGGCCATCTTGCCTGCAGAATTTTCTCCTTGAAATGAAGATTGATTGACAGCTGCCATATCGTGATATGATATGATTGGTTGAAATGGGGTAGAAATTTGATAGTACTTCGTTACGTCACCATATTGTACATTACAGTTATGAATGAAATCCTGAAAAATGAACTTGATGTGAAAAAGTGTGAAAATCTAAAGAAATTTGATTTTTGTGATTTTTAAGACATGTGACCGATGAAATGCATCATGATTTGCTGAAACAGAGGTGGCGGAGGTGAAATGCATTGTGGGTTTTGTAGTTTTTTCTTTTTTCCTCGACGGTGTGGAAAGTTTTCCAAAGCTGAACTACACGGCAAGTCAAGGAAGCAGCATTCCAGACACAGACGATTCCCAAACAACTCTAGTTATTATAGAGGATGAAATTAATGATGCTGGCGTAATTTCAGATGCATTTATCTCATGTTCCAATCTGCAATAGCCTCAAGGTTTTACTGAACATTGGAAATTCTGCACGAGGGGGGGTACGGTGGTGCAGTGGTAAGCGCTGTCGCCTCACAGCTCGAAGGTCCTGCCTAACTCCTGGGTTCGATTCCCACCTGGGACGCTGTGAACGCTGACGGAATGCGTGCCCGTCCGCATGTCCTCGAGTGCCCACCGGCCAGGTGGGGTCGTCAAAAGGGCCTTTCTTTGTGGAGTTTGCATGTTCTCCCCGTGCATCCTGGGGGTTTCCTTCATATAGGAACCCCTTCACCAAAACATGCAATATCCTGGTTGCTAATGTGGTTCCTCCTCTGGTCGTTAAGGGCGCCTGTTCGGAGGGAGGGGAACTGGTTGGAATAGCGTGAACCTCCCACATGCTATGTCCTACCGGTGAAGCTTCCCCTGTCAGGTGAAAAGAAGCGGCTGGCTAACTGCCCATGTCTCGGAAGAAGCATGGAGCCAGTTTTGGCTCCATGCTTCTAGATTAGAATGATTACAAAGATCGCTAAATAGATGCTAACAACGTTAGCCGCGATGCTAATCGCTAACAGTGAAGCTGCTCCACTGTGGCTAGCTCCACTGCTCCACTGTGGCTAGCTAAGCCAAGCTAGCTATCACTGCATTAAATGCTGTTGGAGGGTGAAGCAGTGATAGCATGGTCCAGTTAAAGGTGCATTGCATCAATTTATGTTTACATTGAAATCATTGCTCAAAGAAGTATTCATTCACATGTCTGTGATACAAATACAGCCTATTTCATTTTGGTTATTAAAATACATATGTTGAGTAAAATACAAGTGATAATTCAGTCCATTAAAAACATGTTGGTGATGTTTTAAAAAGGGAATATATAGTAAAAAGATGTATAATTATGTTTAAAAGGGAAAATGTACATTTAAAAAGAGGTTTAAAAGGATAAATAATTTAATTTGTTTATTTTAAAATACCAATTCTAATGTTGTAATTCATGGTGGATAATTATTTTATTTGCACTAAAATACCTTTGTAGTGATGCATGTTAAATCATTTCATGATGATTGAAGTACTGTATACCCATAGCTATTGGTTATATATGATAAGATATTCCGGATGATGGAAGTAAGTTAATGACGAATGATGAATGGAAATAGAAAATAGATGGCAACTTGTACATTCTGGACTATGTGTCTAGATTGTGTTTTTTGACCAGATTAAATCATTCTGGACCTTGCCAGCCCAGAGACGATAGACTGTGGACGGACCAGCAAAGCGGTGTGGCCAGCCGTAGGATCCGCCCTCAGAGGACATCGGACCAACTCGACTCATTCCATTCATTCAGGACCAGATAAGAACACAAACCCTAGTTAGCTACCCGGGTAGTAATAGGAGTTGTGTGCGAACACAAACTAAAGGAGTACTTCTTTCACCAGAACTGAACACGTTTCTTGCTCCTTAAAAGGAGTATCCCAATTCAAAGGAAGCGAACTCTGAATTCTAATTCCGTAAGGGAGGATTCCACTCAAAGGACTATTTTCTTTGAACTTTTCTATTTTATTTATTTATTATTTTTGAAGAGCTCTAGTTTGTATTTTTATTTTATTTCTATACTGTGTGCTAGCACTACCACATATTGCTTTGTGAGGCAAAAAAAATTGTCAACTGTTCAACTTCATATCAGCTCTCTCCACGTGAGTTATTCAACTATCTCCAAGGTATCTACTTCCGAACCTAGGTGAATGTTAGTGTCACTCTTTTCATTGGTTAACACTAGAATGCGCTACACAAGGAATAATTTACTTCTGCTTATGGCTGCCACACAACTCTGCAACTACTCACTCAGTACGTCTCAAGGCACAGTATATGAAGGGACACCTTCACCTTGATTTTTGTAATCTATCATGTAATGTAATTTATCATGTAAGGGGCGGTATAAATTAGTAAATTGAGGAAGGATTTATTGAGCATAACATGCCTCCTCATATAGCTTCAGCAATTTGTGTTTATCCCTTCCAGCAACTTCACAACATTAAAATGAAATGTGCTTGAAAAGTATCCACCCTCCCACCACACTGCCTGTCACCTGTCCAGCCCCATGACACTTACCAGAGTGGCGTTCTTGGATCCCACGCTGGCTCTCTGCACCAGGAGCTTCTTGTCTCCCAGCTGCATGCCGTTCAACCCTGCGATAGCCTGTAACGACAATTTCCATCAAGGTTATAACAGCCTTTCAATATGTGATACTGCTGTTGGAGGTTGATGCGATAATTTAGAGTTTTATATTAAGACTTACGTAATTAACAAACATCAGGGAAACAATTACACCACTAGTATCAGTCAGGAAATTATCCTAAGAAAATTGTAATCCTTATTTCCTTCTAGAGCTAATTATTTTACTTATGACTTCAAGTTCAATCAACAGCCTCCATCAACAGCCTCCATCCACCCAATCCACAAACCATAGGTCAGCGGTTCCCAACCTTTTCCAACTCAGGGCCCACTTGAAAATCTCAAAAAGTTTTTGCGGGCCACCTCCGACCACATACAAATTATGGAGGCGAAATAATGCGTGAAACATGTAGCATTTCCAGTGTTACAGTTTTTAAGGAGCTGTCCATCAGCAACGTTTTTTTCTTTTCTATTTTTTTATCCGTTCAAATGATTTGGCGCCCCACTTACAAAACCTCCATGGACCATTAGAGGGCCGTGGCCCACAGGTTGGGAATCGCTGCCATAGGTCTTCACCTTGTCCCTTTGAAAGAAAAACCTTTTTGTCGTCCTGGTTACCTGGTCATTCAGTACCTGGTCATTAAGGTTGACATCGACATATTCACAGAAGGCATATCCTTTGGAGAGACCTGTGGCACTGTCTTTAACCAGGTTGAAGGCCTTCAGAGGACCAAATGACGTGAGCAGCTCCTTCACCTGAGTGAGACAACAGGAGTTAAACACCTAATAGTTTTAGTTTAGCCAAACCATAGAATGCACATCAATGGTGAATATCGCCACTGATGATACTATTACAGCTATAGCAATGATATCAATGAAGCGCCTTATCTCACCTGCACAATGTAGGAGTAATTGCCAGTCTTCTTTCAGTATTATCATATCAGTTCCTGTTTTAACTACGATGCAACTTTAAAAAGTTCAAAATGTTTGAAGTGCAACTTGAGGGACCAGGGCACATCCAGAAAGGTTTGAATAAACTATGAGGAGATTATAAAGTAGAGTGTTTTGGGGCACGTATTTAAAACAACTGAAATTCAGCTGCCATATAACACCATGCATCAGAATTTCAGATAAAATCTAGAGGGGGGGGGGGGGGGGGGGAATCCAACCCAGAGAAATCAATATGTAAACAAAGCCATTGTGGGCCAGTAGCATTTCCACAGGAGGGCATCAAACTGTAATGTATTAGGCCTTTAAAGAATCAGTGTCAGAATATTTCTAAGATTACGCTGCTTAATAATCATTTAAAATGCCTGTCATCCACTACAAGTGTTCCTGTGGCATTAGCTGTGACGCACTGTGGAGAGAAAGCTGGCTAAAGCGGCAGCACTCACCTGGTCATCGTTCAGATAGTTGGGCAAGCCACCAATGAAGAGCTTGTGAGCAGAGTCAGGCACCACTGTGGATACCACACCTACATACACAGTAACGGGACAATAGTGAGACACACCAATGGAGAACAGAACACAGACAGCAAACCCCTGTGGAGCCCAGGGATCTGGTCTGGATCCCAGACCAATTATGAATTGTGCGACCAAGAATTTTGGTTAAACATTACAGGGATGGTAAAAACAAGAAAAAACAAATCTAGATCGGTGATAAGTACAAGAAGTCGTTGCCATGATGTTTGTACCAGGCACGTAGACACTGGGATTTTCGCTCATGCCGGGGAGGGGCTGGTAGTCATGGGGGCGGCGAATCTTGAGACTCTGACCCTGAAAGATTATGCCATCAAAAGCCATGGCCTGAGTTGTCTCATCCACTGAGCGGAACTGCACAGAAACAAAAACACAGGTTGAATTTAAATCCATTTCTTCAAACAGAGATCATACATCCAAGCGAGAAGAAATGTCATGGTCATGGGGGATATTATCTGACCTCAAGGAAGGCAAAATTCTTATCCTGGTTGATCTGCACTGCGAGGACAGGGTTTCCAGGAGCCTGAGTAAGCCCACCCAAACGCATCTGGGCATTGAAGAAGTCCATCATGGATTCCTACACAGAAAGGAGGGAGGAAATTAAGTTAACATAATAATTGTTGTGGAAATTCTTACTTATACAAAAGGTTGAAAGAGATATGATTTATTATAACCACTTTAAACCTCAGACTGTTCCTCACCTCTGTGATACCAAAGGGGATGTTGCCCACATAGAGCCGGCGGGCCTGCCTGGTCATCTGGCTGCCCACTACGGGCACAGGGGTGGGGGTCACAGCCAGGCCATCTGGGGTCATGGTTGGCAGGAGGGCTGTGGCTGGGATCTGGCCTGCAGCTGGTGGGCAAAAGACAGGAAACATTTAACAATCTAACTAGATTAAAACTAGGGCTGGGTATTGGCAATTGATAGTATGCCGTTACATCACCACACGGCCATCAAAATAACAGGTGATTGTGATCAATTAACGGGTGATTACAATCAAGTGACACTTACAGCCAATGAGCTGTGTGTATTGTAGAGCCATGTTGGTAGGAAAAATGCTTGTGACATCATGGGAATAACTATGAATAGGCATGGGTCCATTTCAGGTTTTGCCAGTCCGGTCCGGCGTACGAGTTTGATTTCACTCAACTTACTGTCCCCATTCCTACCCAACGCTGGTCTAACACACAGACACGCTGGTCTAACACACAGACACGCTGGTCTAACACACAGACACGCTGGTCTAACACACAGACACGCTGGTCTAACACACAGACACGCTGGTCTAACACACAGACACGCTGGTCTAAACACACAGACACGCTGGTCTAACACACAGACACGCTGGTCTAACACACAGACACGCTGGTCTAACACACAGACACGCTGGTCTAAACACACAGACACGCTGGTCTAACACACAGACACGCTGGTCTAACACAGACACGCTGGTCTAACACACAGACATGCTGGTCTAACACACAGACACGCTGGTCTAACACACAGACATGGGTAACTCAGACAGAGCGAGGCTAATGAGATTACACATTGAGAAACTGTTCGCTACAGAGTCACAGCGGTCCCACGTGCTGTTTTGTTGTGATAATGTGTTCTAAGCGCAACGTTTCACTGTGCTATCATAATGTTGTTTGTGTTCGTGAAACGCATGTGCGTCTGACTGCCGTCAGCAGAGCTAGTAGACCTGCATGCTCCACATATAACGTTATGTAATACAAGTGGGTTTGTCAATGATAACGTGTTCTAAACGCAACGTTTCACTGTGCGATTATAACATTGTGTTCATTAAATGCATGTGTGTCTGACTCCTGTCAGCTGAGCTACAAGTAGAAGTAGCGACCTCCGGTCCACATCTAACGTTATAACGAGAGGGGGGGATGTGCACAGCGCACTGAGTTGAGTTGTTTTGGAGTGAAGAATATAAACGGGACACCAGTCACCACTCACCTGGCTAACATGGGTGTCCAAAACAGTAGAAAAGGCATGCTAAATCCATATGACATCACTGGTCCACACTAACTCAAATTAATAACTCATTAACTCAAATCAACTCTCAATAACTGTCAAACTAGATGAATGATGAATAGTTTGACAGTTATTGAGAGTTGATTTGAGTTAAGGAGTTATTAATTTGAGTTAGTGTGGACCAGTGATGTCACTGGTCCACGAGAGACATTAAAAATATATTCCTGCTATCTATAAATAGCAGGAAATAATTTGCGCAGATTGCGGACGGTTCATGTATACACACGGATTAGGGTGGCATAAAAGATCATCCGCGCATCTCTAACACAGACCCTTGTCTAATTGGCAAGGACCTCACGATACGCATCATGATACATGGGTCACGATAAGATTGTATCACGATACATTGCGATACAATACATTGCGATATATTGTAATACTCTAAATAATTTACTGAAAATTTAAAAATAGATGAGAAAATACAACTTGCTGTGTATCACCCAGGTAGTTTAATAATATGTACCTACATCACTTTATATTGCTTAACGTTGACGTTATCCCATTGATACCGGATGCAGCATTTGCGTGTATATCCCTTTAACACCGACGGCAACGGGCGTGTCCTTTTACCTTTCATGCCGGCTGCAACACAGACGCGTAGTACGTGTATATCGTTGTTTCATGACATGTGACCGATAAAATGCATCATGATTTGCTGAAATAGATGTGGCGGAGGTGAAATGCATTGTGGGTTTTGTAGTTTTTCATTTTTATTTTTGCCTCGACGGTGTGGACAGTTTTACCAAGCTGAACTACAGGGCAAATCAAGGAAGCGCCGGTCCAGCAAGACTTCCCAATACAACTTTAGTTGTATTAGAGGATGAAATTAATGCTGCTGACCTAATTTCAGATTTATTTATCTCATGTTCCAATCTGCAATAGCCTCAAGGTTTTACTACACATTTTTCTGCTGCACGGTGGCAATTCTGCATGGCCGCGTTTCAGACAGTAAGCTAAGTGAATGCTAACGCTAAGTGATGAACTGAACGGAGTATGACTTACTTTGAGGACGAAGACATCAATGAATAAGAAGATTCCACACCCAGATTATGATGTGACTGTTGACACGCTAGCCAAGGCTCATTGGGTGAGTGACTTTTGGCGAATTTGCCGTATTTCAAGACGACTGCAAAACGGAGGTCGCTAACGTTACTTTTGCTGCAGTAATTGTCAAGGGTTCAACAAAACCTATTTCCTCAGCTTCTATAGTAGCTATCAACATGAAATAAAAAGCATTTGTGAGCTTAAACCCGTAGCTTTTTATTTGGAAGGGTTACATTTGCCGTAAAAGAATAACATTAGGCCAAATATAATACGAAAAGCCAAAGGGTTAAGCTCTCAAATGCTTTTTATTTTATGTTTCTATGTGCTACAGAGCCTGAGATATAAAGGTTTTAGTGAACGCCGACCGCTCTGGCAACTTCTCCCAAAACGTCAGGTTTACAGGGGCTGTTTACAAACGTGCAGTAGGTTTAGAGTGCCACTCTAGAGAACACGCGCAGGTATCAATGGGTTAAGCATCGAACTGGTATGTCTATGTTTTGCTAGTTTAACTTCGCTTATCTTGCACTGCAGTCATTTCGTTGTTTGTCAAAATACGTCCAAACCTTACTCTGATGCAGTGGTGCCTAGCTGTATCGCGTACAATCTACCCCACGTGGGGGGTGGGGCGAGTACCCGAACAGCAGAAACATTACTCGAGTATTGACGTTACAAACTAGTACTCGAGTACTCCCGCCCATCCCTAGCGCCAAAAAGCTCTATGTACATGTTGTGACTCGGGTACTCACCACGCAATGAAATAATAATCCATAGTTATGTGAAAAGTTATTTTCATAGTGAATCCCTACACCGAGTTACTTCCTTGTTTGTCTGTACACAGCGCTGTACGCCTGGCGGCCATGTTTAGAAAGTAGTTCCGACTATCTATTTACCTTAAAAAAAAAAAAAAAGGAGCGTTTCTCAGCGTTTTGGATTAATATTGTTAAAAGCTGTTAGAAATGTGTTTTTGGTGACTTTGAATGGCTGTACCATTTCGTCCGATACTAACTGGACGACTGTAGCTCACTGCACTGTACGGAGTGACTGTAAGGGTATTGTGTATATTGTCTTAAGTTATGTATGGGCGATATGGCAAATGGATCAAACTCACAAAAAGTTGGCGTATCCCTTTACATACACACAATATTTTTTCTGACGTTTTAATTTTATAGATTAAATTGCGCTCAGTTTTGGCTGTTTTCTCAGTGTTTTCTTACTTAGACTAGTCGCCATTAAAATTTCTGTTTAAATGTCGGGAAAATTAGTCACCACCGGCATCCCTACTGAATGCACTGAAATAAAAAGTATTCTTATTGTGTCACTGAACACAGGGCTGTGCAAAAAATCTATATAGCGATATATCACAATATTTTTCTGAAATATCGATACAGTATTGGAGGAAAAAATATTGTGATATATTGCTGTATCGATTTTATTGCACAGCCCCAATTAAAACCATAGACTAATGTTCATACATTTTGCAGTCAGGCAAGTTTATGCTTAGTAATGTAGTACAAATTGACATTGGGATACAAAAAAAGGCAATTTTTCTGTTATGAAACCAGGAAACGTACTAAAAAAGAATAAAATAAAGAAATTAAGACAATAAAGACAGGTTACCTTGCATGGCTTTGTACTGCATGGGAGTGATGTGTTCGAACCCGGGGGGAGGGACATCCCAGTACTTCTTCACCTTGTTCTTCTTCTTCGGCGGCGGCGGCGGCTCGCGGTGTGGCGAACGGCTGTTGGGAGGAAGAGAGGAGGGGTGAGGTAAAAGTACCAAAATGAATGTGTAACAGAAATGAGGTGAAACGAATTGACACATAGGTCATCCATTTTGAACTCCTAAGACACTGACCCTCAAGACATTTAACCCAGAGTAAAACCCATATCTTATTAGTTCAGCAGTAAAGCACTGGACCAAATGCTGCATCGTGTTTTCAGAAGATATACTACAAAACATAAAGTTTTTTTGTGTGACTGGCTCTGTGTCCCTGTCTCTGCATTTGTTGGATGTTGTTTCAACTTTTGCACATGTACAGGCTGCGGAAACAATTTTCCTTTGAGGAGGACAAAAAAGAACATCTCATTTTAAACAAAATCCATCCATCAAAAACATTGTAAAAACTTAAACATGACGGATAGAAAACCCTTCCAATATAGGAGTCCACCCACAAAGTAAATCGTACATAGAATCGGAGGCAGATCACTAAGGGATTGGAGTTGTGTTACAATAATGCATAAACCAGCTCTGTGTTAGTTTGCTGTATTACCTTACAGCATTCTCCTGGGGGAAGGTGGATGGTGAGCTGAAATGACATTGGAAGGGTTTCACATTTGTCTCAAAACATGACATTCACCAACATTTCCACTTCAGTTTTAGAACTATGCCACCTCGAATTCTATGGGTATCAGCAAACACTATCATATCTGGCCATAGGCCTCTCCATGTATACCTGAAAGCCCAGATTCCTTTCAAGTCAGGAGACAGCTCCTTCTGCAGGCAATAGCAGCTGATTTGACAGATTACATCTGCCTACAGGATGGTGTAGGACATTTTAACAAATCCTCTGTGTGTTGTCTGTGGCAACTTCACCTCATCACCAAAACATTCCCTTTCTTTGTTTCACTTCATTTTAGTGCTGTGCAAGCACAGGAGTAAATGTGGGTGAGATTATCATTAAGCAACATCAACATACCAATGAACTAGGGGTGCTCTGGTAGATTTGTGGCCGCTCAAGAATGTTTATCGATGTTATTAAACCCGCCTGACCCTAAATTGGCTGATTATTCAGCCAGTCCTTCCGACATTAAAGCATTGAATATGGAGAAAGTAAAATCGGTTGTACTGGTTGCTTAGTACATGAGGTCAGGTGTATACCTTGTTGCTGGGTAGAGTGCAGTGTTTTAACATGAGGCTTAGACTGCATGCTAGTGAGTGAGTGCAGTGCACTAAACCACCAAATGCCAGGATGACGACTACACCACATCCCGCTTTTCACAATGTACATTCCATCAGCCAGTGTGGCTCAGGCTCAGTGTGGAATCGCACATAAACTGCATGGCCAGAGTTGGAAACACTGACGTTAGGCAGAGTGGATATGCAGAAAGTTTGAAATTGACAAAGCAATTACTGAGTATGAACACCATTTTATGATTGTTTTAAGCATTCTGAAAATATATTTTTGGCGAACGCATTTACACTTTAACCACAGACCTTATTTCAGGTATCTAACCAAAATCCCCGTACAAAAATCCCATTGACTTCCAGACAAGGGAACCCAGCGCGATGCTAACTTCTGGGTTCGGTTGGCCGACTAAAATACATCATCGTTACGGTACCTCTATACACTACTGTAAGACTTATTTCATAAACCTGTTTGCAGTACATTTTCAGTGGATTAATTACCTCACCTCATAAGCTTGCAAAGACAGTCTACGTAAAGCACAACAGATTAACCACACCCAAACTTCACACGTCACAATCTAGAACATTTTGGAGGCAATTTCAAAGTTTTGTCAATCTGCACTCTTCCACAGATTGGTATCTGCTGATGCTGTTATTGATATGTGTCAATTTTTTATAATTTGTAGCTATTAGTGGTCCGTTTTCTTGTATGAGTCTGCCTGGCCATTTGGACTTTCACCATCTTCACTGCCAAAAGATCAAGGACCACAATGGAAATAAGGCAGATTTTATTGTGCCATCCTTGTCCATTTTTAAAGCTATGTGTTTTGTATTATTGCTTTTTCTACTGCTAAAATCAAATCAAATCTGCTGAGATAGGAAGTTGTTCTCAACTTAAAAAAAACAAACACAAAATCAACAAGTGGGCTTCAAGGCAAAAAATAAAAAATTATGACGATAGTTTGCATTTTTAAACCAATCACAATCCAGGGTTGAGTCAAAACTGGTGGATTTTGTGCATCTTTTCCTATTCCCATCTGTATTTGCTTGAGTTGAATTTGTACTCACCTTCAACACAGAAGGCGTCTGGTTAAGATGCCAGGACCAAGGTGAGGGTGTACTAAGGTGTGGGGAAAAAAATGTGTGTGCGTGTGTGTATATGTATGCGCACGCTCCAGGGCAGATGCTGAACTCACTATCTAACTGAAAAAGGTAAAAAAATAAAAATAAAATAAAAATAGTCAGACACAACCATGTAAATACTGTATGCTCTACTGCAACACCTCAATAATGTTGTTCCCAGTGATTACTACATTAATCCCTACACAAATAGCGAGTAACATGGTGGTATGATACATAAGCTTTCACAAATTGTAGGCCAAGTTGTGGTCTCGCATAGCCACCAACCTGCGTCTCGGTCTGCGTTCCTTACTGTCCCCACGGCGGTCCCTACTGCGTCTGTTGTCCCTGTCTCTGCTCCTCCTCTTCCTCTCTCTGCTACGGCTGCGGGAGGGGGTGGCACGTCTGTGGTGGCGGTTCTCCTTGTCCCGTTCCGCTGCAGGGATGGAGTGACATGAGGCATAGATAGAATGATAAACTGATAGGTAAACAGATGGAAATGAGCGACATATCTGGCCAGGAGAAAGATGAAAACGACCACTTCAGGGATCCTTCTCAGTCTCAATGCCAATAGGCATGTAAAGACTGACAGGAATATTTACTTCAGTTATGTATTACAAAGACACACAGTTGAACACAAATCTCATCTGTCCATCACACACCTACAGTCTTATAAATGCTAGTAAATAGAGGATCTGCAAAAGGCATAATAACTTTAAAACCAAACTGCAATGTTCAAAGCCCAAATAGATTATAAAGTTAAAGTTACCAATCACTGCAATAGACCCAAACAATTTCGATATATACAAATAAAGTATCAAAATATATGTCCAGTTAAAGCTAGCTGAGATGGTGTAAAAACTGTTTTAAATGTTGATATTATTATCCCTAAGTACAATGTATTGGAATTGTGTGTAGAACTGGATTAATGATAGCATCATAAAGGACGAGGGTAACGTTAGTGCAACAGGTAAACTTTGGTGCCAGAAAGCTGTGACGAACCCATGGATACGGATGAAATGCATTTGACTAACGTTACGTTATTAGTTGTTGGCTGGATGCAAAAGCTACAAAGAATTGATGGTAGCAGTCCAATTAACGTTAACCAGCCAGCTGGCATTAGCAAGTCGCACTAAACCTGCGTCAAAACGTCCTAGTATTAGCTAGTAAGGCCGGGCTAACGTTACTTACGCCATTCAGATAACAAAAAAGCAACTTTGGCACTGGCTTTAGTCGTTCAGCCAGGAATAACTGTTGAGTAGCAACACAGTCAAATTATAATGGGGAAGGTTCGTGAATGTAACGCTAGGCTATTAGCTAATCTTACTTGCAACGTTCCAGCAAATAGACCTATCCATTCAGTGGGACACTGCAGCTAGCGTTAGCTGGCTAACAGTATAGCGCCATTACTAACGCTAGTCAACAAAATCACAATCAACTTAGGATAATGCAGTTTGGTTCATTTGACGTGAATTACGTTACCTTGTTTGTTTTCGGACAGCTGTCTTTCGAACTCGTCGAAGTCCGACATCTCTGTGACTTGCAGAATAGCGCACTTGCTGCGACTGTTGAGGTGACTGACGGTGGCTAGCTAGCAAGCTAGCAACAAAGTGAACAGCACTTTTCAAACAAAGTGGCTTGCTACTGTAGCTAAAACAATTAACGTTAGCTGGCTACTTGCCACAAATTCACAAAATGTTGTTAACCAAAACACATTTAGTGGTGCCCTTGGCAGAACCCAGATGTGCTGTTTATTTACAACGTAACAAACAACATTGAGAAAGAAAACGTGTTCGCATGGGCTAGCCCGCTAATGTTAGCTAAGCAGCTTGTAGCAAAGTCCAGAAGAAAGGGCCTGCTCGAGACAGTCGTGTGGAAGCCTGTGAGCTAGCCGAAAAAGTCGAATGAATAAGACTCGTTTCCAAGTCAAATACAAATCCCAAAGATCGCACTGGCCGAGAAGGCGCAGCTGTTTGCCTTTATACGCCAGATATATACGCTTTCCGATGATGTAACGCAAGTAAAATCAGTAGCTGGAAATTCGGTATCCCCGCTTTTTGCTCCGTCTCTCCAGGCAGCAGTGTTGCCGGGTGGGATTGTGGGAAATGTTGAATTATGGTACCTGAGGGGAATTATTGTACGCAAGCAGCGGCCGTCTTCCACCGCTTATAGCCTCAGCCAGGAAGGATTATGACATCACTGATGACATCACACTTGCTCGAGTGACATCACTGATGACATCACAATTCCTCAAGTGACATCAATGATGACATCACAATTCACTGATTTATGACATCACTGATGATGTCACAAACAGACACAGCCCGCAAAATCGTGACTATACACTGCCCGCCCACTTAGGCAATTTTAACTAGTAGGGATCTCGTGTGCTACGCCCGCTATGCGGGCTCGCTATCGCCCTTCCTGCAGCTCGCCAAGCTGGCCCTGCAGCTCGCATTCGCAGCTCAGTCTTGTCCGCAACTCGCTTGCTGTGTGGCCAATGAGATGAGACCATGCATCACTGATGATGTCAGATTTATGACATCACTGATGATGTCATCAGTGGGATTTATGACATCACTGATGATGTCACTCTGGGATTTATGACATCACTGATGATGTCACAGTGGGATTTATGACATCACTGATGATGTCACAATGGGATTTATGCTATGGATTTATCTGAGGGAGGGCCACCGCTCGACCCAGCCAAGTCTCGGCCAAGGTGCTGGAAAAATAACTAGAGTTACAAATATAAAAGGAATTTCCGCACACTTGAATCTGTACAGATTTCACATTTATTAAGCTTTCGGTCGACCGAAAGCTTAATAAATGTGAAATCTGTACAGATTCAAGTGTGCGGAAATTCCTTTTATATTTGTAATGCTATGGATTTATGACATCACAGTGGGACAGAGAAACAAACAGACAGAGCCCCAGCTCCCATTTATTGATGATCATGATGACGATCATGATTTAAATCAAATCTTTAAAATCACAACACAGCATTCTTTTTACTTTTAAAGTACATTTTACACCAGTAAGTTAGTCTCGACGCCAGACCCATGAGAGTTCTTACGCTGATACACTATACGTTACTGCATGCTGCAGAGCTGGAGTGCAGCGATTCAACGTAATATTTGAGTCTGGGGAGAAACTACCAGTAAGTCCACTGACTGAGGTAAATTAACAGCAAAATAATAATACTTCTACTTGAGTAGGAGTTCAATTCCAGCACTATATCTACCACAGAACTAATTAGGCTACTTTGTCCTAGGGGACATGAATGATTGGCTGCAAAGACTGTGAGAAGACATGTAGCCTATAAACAGACAGCCATAGGATCCATAGTATATTGATTACAAGTGTCACAAAAATATATATTTTTTTAACATGGGAATTTTGGCATTATTGGTCGTACAGAGGGCGAAATTATTGTACAAATACGATAATTATCGTACACCTGGCAACGCTGCGCCGTGACACCGGAAGTTGATAAATCATACAATTCCGGTGAGTGGAAAAGCCTTTTTGACGTAAACGGACGGAGGACGTTTATCTGTCCATCTGGTTGGATGAAAACATATTTAGCGTTATAAAAGCCCATACTCTTGGTCCTGAAACAGTAACTTACCTTATTGTGCGACCTCTCCTCACTGACTAACGACTAGTGCAGTGGTTCTCAACGTGAGGTTCGGGGACCACCAGGGGTCCTTGGAGGAGTTCCAGGGGGTCCATTGTTAAACTAAGGAAACTAACATAATTAGCAAATGTAGAAGAATGGCTGTTTTGGTCATAGTTTCGCTGTTATGTCCGTACCTACAATATAGATGCCATAGAATTCTGGACACATTTTCAGATTTGGGTCCGAGGCCAAATGGGGGTCTGTGGCCCCAATGACAATGTGGACTAAATTAGGGGTCCTTGATATGAAAAGGGTTGAGAGTCACTGGGCTAGTGGACCACGGTGTGGCGGGGTCTTTTAATACTCATCAGGAGACAGAGCTTTGCATCATGAGGAGGAGGCGTACTCTCCTGAATTATTCATCCTCTACTGTAGAGGATGAAGAGTCTACACCAACAGTTGCACCTCTAGCCACCCTTCTGTCAAATTCCACAATACAAGTATTAATAACCGATGGGGACGAGTCGGCCTACAGGAAGGAAGTGGACCACCTGGCCTCCTGGTGCAGCCAGAACCAGATGGTGATAGACCCCAGAACCGACCGCCCCCTCATCCTGTGTGACTCTCCAGTTAACACTGTGGAGTCATTCAAATTCCTGGGAACAAAAATCTCCCAGGACCTCAGGTGGCAGAAGAACATCACTGCCACCACCAAGAAGGCCCAGCAGAGGATGTACTACTTCTTGCGGCAGTTGAGGAAACAAACTGCCGCAGAAAACGGTGGTACTTGGGAAAAGGTTCCGGTCTATCAGCACCAGAATCGCATGCTACAGGAACAGTTTCTATCCCATATCCCAATCTGTGTGTCACACACACACACACACAACAATACACTGTGCTCCTGCACTGATGTTGCACCTCCCACCTCCCTATACAACATGTGCAATGCAATCCTATATTTAGCTAAAATTGCCATCTCTGAGAACTGATTTTGCCAACTTTGTACTACTTGTACACTTTGACTTGCTAACGTTGTACTCTGTCACACTTGGCTGTAAATAGTCTGTCCATATATTGTATATGTGTAAATGTATGCATATTTATTGTGTTATCGTGTTATCTACAATGTAGATAACATCTACATCTCATGTAATATGTGCACCAACTACACTAAGACAATTTCCTTGTATGTGCAAACATACTTCTAATAATTCTGATTATGATTAGATTAGAGTATTCATTATGAATGGCCCTGTTGGATTGTGGATACAAGAAAGCTATACACTATTTTAGGAAATCAAATGCTTTAATGGCATTTCTGTCTTAACAGTACAGTTGGTGTAAGATCAGCATTTCCCCCCAGTGAGATACAGCTTTCTTACTCAAATAATGTCTGTATATATTTTTTAATGAAAAATAAAACATGAGATAAAACACATGACAGTTCATAAAACACTGCACTCTGGCATGGTTATGCAAGTTTTGCTCTACCAGTGTTACAAGAGTTGCACTGCGCCTTAAGTCGAATCAAAGTGAACAATCTGACCCATATCAAACAAGGTGAAAATGACGAGTTCCACGGATTAGTGTAGCCTACATTTCCCTGTTTCTTAGGGAAGTAGGTTATAAGGTGGTATGAAATGAAAAAGCAAGAGTTACATTTCCTACTCTAACCTAATCAGTTTTAATAAAAAAGGGATCTTACCAGTTCACTGTACACTATACAGTAAGCACTACATAGCATCATACAATACAATATAACCAGCCATCCTGCTTCTTTGAAAATTATGAATTTCAACAAGACCTCTATAAATTACAGACCACCAACCAGCTCATTTCACATGCATTTGTAGTGGGCCATTGATAAGCAATCTTAGATCCTCCATGTGCACAAGCCATTGCAATCTGTTTATTTTGCTAAAATTGTATAGCTCATTGGAATATTGCTTGTGATTCATCTCAATAAATTTTCACACAGAACCAATGGTAACACATTGTTACAAAACAATTAGAGTAATGTAAATGTCAAATTACTAAAAGTGTTGGTACAACAAAGATGTAGTGGCACTGTTGTCAAATCTGGGTGTATTCTCTTTCCAAAACAAATAGCAACAGGTTGCCCTATTATTCTGAGGCAAAGATCTACAATGTCACCAACATTTCTGTATCTGTCTTGTTGCCAGAAGAAGTGTGAAAGTTACCTTTCACTGGCAATCACAAAAATGGTATTCAGGCGATATTGAAATGCAGCCACGCCACCTACTTCCTTACTGTTGAAGAGACACAGATTCAACATGTTAATAGTGTTTTATATAGTATGTGTGAATATATCTGAATATGATTATCACAATCAAAAACAAAACAAAAACGATGCAAGCAAGTGAACAAAATGGTTGAGTATGTAACAAAAGTGCCAGAAATAAAATAGCACAAACAAAACACACACAAAAAAACATGAAGGAATCATGCTCTATTCTCCCACAGGCCATCGGCGCTATTACGGGCCTTAACCGCAAAAAAACGTGCCTTGCGCCTGTTTCGGCAAGATAGCAATAGGCTTTAGGCTGCCAAATGCGCTTTAGGCCGAATGGGCGTGGCGCAGTCCCAAAGTGGGCGTGTCGGCGCTAAATACCAGCCTAGTCATATCTTGGGAGCTGGCCTACATTTAGCGCTTTGCGCTTTTCAAAAGCAGGCCTATTCTTTGCCTTCACTGCTTCTTCTCTGTCACCCTTCTCTCTCTCTCTCTCTCTGAGTTCCCAGCATGCATTGTGTTTCTTCATTTCGCTACTAAATAGCCACCAAATGAGCCAAAATAGATATAAAAGGTAGTTCTAAATTAATGTGTAATGGTAACACAGCCTGCCATTGTCAACATTTCAATATTGGACCAAATAAAACCTCGAAATGAAAACACCACCCTATGTTAAACATATATGTCCTCCTGGGCATATATATACCCCTTGTCGAGTTAACGTGATTTAGAGAAGTAACAGCGGAACGCGCTTCGGAACGCGCTTCTAATGGCATCTGCTATACTGTGATGTCCGTCCAATAACTTGGCCCTATTTCACATTTAGTTTTACAATAAAAACACATTTATGCAATGACTTGACATAATGTAGGGTATATTTATGTGCATCATCCTTCCTGCAGCAGGCGAGAGAAAATGATATCTTTCTGGACAAACTTTCACCAATCTAATAGGCTATATTTTTCTAGCTGATGCATAGAACATTATTTTCACTTTGATCTTGCTATAGTGTAGCGTATTTACATGCTTGCAGTATTGAAACTGCAGTTAGATTGGTTTGAGAAGCATAATAATATGGAATAATAGCCTATAATGCAGACAGACAGGCTGGATGAAGGGAGGGGGGGGGGGGCAGAGCGTTTGGCTTTCGTCTGGTTTTGCGGGATCACTGGAATTGGAGCTAAAAAGGCAAGCGTGCGATTCGTTTATTGCACTTATCCAATGAGCATGACGGTGCATAATTTTACGCCTAAAAGGCGTGGTTGTAATGCTTTGGGCTGCATCTAGCGCCAGCACGACGATATCAAGTGCGCCTTTCCACGCCCACTGCTTTGATCTGCGCCTGCCGCTCGGCCTAGAAACTGCGCCGATGCAACGATAGGGGCCATATCTCCAACATGTTCCTGTAGGATTTCTTTAAAATATGGCATCGTTCTATAGAATCTGAGTGCAGCATAATTTTAACACATCTAAAAATTGTGATTGAAAGCCACCATATTTGTAGCTTTGTGTCAAAATTGTGCAGAAATAAAGTTCTACAAAGTTCTATGTTTATCAATCATTTAGGCTACCAGGAATTGAAATGATCGCTAGACAATCAATTATTGAACTCTGAGCCTCAAGTGTCTCCAGATGTTCAAGAAAGAAAGGGAAATAAAACTATGTCTATGCAAATCTCAAGCCTAAAACATGAATGAGCTCCATTGGTTATACTGATCTATAAGTAATGAGGAACAATCATCCCCTCCATGATCTTAGTGATAAAGACACATATCAGTCCCTCCAGGAAATTGCGATTTTGCTATTTAAAAATAATAATGAATGCAAATTCAAACAATCTCCGCAATATTTGCGGGGGCTTGCAATTTTTCAAAATCCCCAGGATTTCTCCACAAAAAACAGCAAAATAGGTTCCTCAACTAGCAATTTTACCAGTTCCCACAATTTTCTCGCTAAAAAAATCAGATCAAATTGCATTGGAATTTTTTGAGAAAAGCCACTGCAAAATAACGCATTTTTGATCGCAATAATCACACAAAAAAACTCGAGACAAAATCACAACACGAAAATCCTGCAGGGACTGATATGCCTGTCCAAGATTCTGAATTGCACAGATATGTCATTGTGCCTTTTTGCCGCTTTCCACACCCAGGATATCAAGGGAGCGCTGATGAGGATTTCTGCCAGCGATTGAAGTACCTGTATATCGTATAGAGGCAAAGTCAACGTCACTTCCTGCTTCAGCACTGTACCAGAGATTTTCTTCTGCAATTTATTTTCCCATAGACATTTAATAAAATGCTTATAAAAATAGTTTTACTTGGTCAAACCAAACGGTTCAGCTATATTTTCAATCGGGAGAGACCATAGAACATTTCATTCAGACCAAAAAAAACCCCCAACAACATCGAAAAAATATTTTCTTTAATAAACCCGCATTTTTTTAACGTTTTGGTCAGAGTGAAATGTTATACGATCTCTCCGGTTTCTAAATATATCTGTACCGTTTGGTTTGAACAAGTAAAAATATTTTTATAAGCATTTTATGAAATGTCTATGGGAAAATAAATGGCGGATGACAATCTCTGGTACAGTGCTGATGCAGGAAGTGACGTTCCACTTTGGCTCTCTATTGATATTAAAAGTGAGCTGTGAAAAGTGTGTTTGTCTAAAAAGCGAGGATCTGAACCACAGTTTACATGACCATCCCCCAGAGCAATGAGATAGAAAAAGATTTCCACTGGACATCACGGTGCCTTGGAGGTGAGCTGGCCTGATGCAGCAGAACACGCATACCCACCCACCCCATTGTCTTGTGGAGAGAGTTCCCTTGCCCCTGCCCGCTGTCTCCCCCCTCAGTGTCTGAACCTGTAGGAGATGGGCAGGAGCAGGTTATTCTTCTTCAGGGCCTGCACCCTGCTGAGCGTCTCTTCATCCAGGGCAATGTAGCAGCGCCGGGCATAGTCCAGCAGCTTCTCCTTGGATGGGTCAAACTCACCCACCTCGGCCACCTTCTCTGGGGCCACCAATAACAGCTCAGCAATGGGTGTGGTGGAAGCCACTGTGTTGCGGTCCACACCATGGATCTGGAAGGCTTTGGACATATTCTTCAGACGCTGGTAAGTAAGTAGGATCTTCTTGTAACGGAACAGCACTCCAGCAGCATCTTTCACTGAAAGGCAAGAGTGAAAGTGAGAGTTGTCTTCTGCCAACAAGAGACCCGGTAGAAAGGTTTTTTAGTATTTTATTGTTGGGATAATATTCAAGTCTCCTGTATGAAAGGGGGGGAAATTGCAGTGAAACGTAGAAAAAAAAATCGACGTATTGCTTTTTTTATCTAACATCCCTTGTAGTGGACATCAGTTCTTGGTTCATGTGAAAATGCAGATGAAACCATGGAGATGCAGATGCTTCTGGACCAAAATGCTCCACATTTGCGGACATTGTGATTGTTTCCATCTTGTTCATCCTCAGCTGCTGCCTCCCCCTCTGAACTCTCAACACCCTCTGTTATAACCTATCCCACGTCTTCCTCAACATCTGAAAACTCTGTCTGAGCCTCCCTCAACAATTTTGAGCAAAATTCTCTCTGCTTTATTCACTTCTGTGTCTCCTAAAATGTTATACAATACAAAGGTAAAAAATGTAGGTTAGCAAATTCACCACCCAGGGCATTGACAAACTGTCATATTCAGAAGGTTACATTTATTGTATAGAGCTTGCAGAGTTGTTGAATTTTGTTGAATACCCTATGCTGACAACAATACGTGACGTCAACTCTGCAAGCTCTAAACCAGTGGTTCTCAAACTGTAGTCCGGTGGTCAACCAGAGCATTGGGGGGGTACAGATTTTACATAATACACATTAACCCTGAGGAGTAGGCTCGGGCTGATTTTCGGAAAATATTGCGCTATTCTGGAAATATCACAATTTTTAAAATCTACTCTCAGAGGCTGAGTTTTAAAGCCAGACTGAAGTTTCTGGTATCATATGAAACTAGAAGACCTACAGTAAAGCATTGGTACCAACCATGTCAGGCTAGCTTGTCAGGAAGGTGGCTAAGTAACATTCCAAATTTAGCCTAAATTTTGGCAAGGGAAAAAAGCATTTTCAAAGGGGCCCTCTTTTTTCACAGCCTAATGTGTGTGTGCGCGCGCGCGTGTGTGTGTGTGTGTGTGTGTGTGTGTGTGTGTGTGTGTGTGTGTGTGTGTGTGTGTGTGTGTGTGTGTGTGTCTCCGTTTCGAACCACTAGCCTTATGTTGTTATTTAGCCTTTCTGATGCTACATGGTTAAATCAGCAAATAGGGCCCCTGGTGAGATATGATGAAACATTACTCCTGTAAAGATCACTTTACTGGCTCCCGGTACAGCACTGAATTTCAAAGTATTACTGCTTGTTTACAAAGTTCTAAAATGGTATAGCTCCTAAATATTTTTCTGACCGGCTCACTGGCTATAAACCAATCAGATTCCTCAGATCATCAGACATATGTCTCCTAACTGTACCTCAAATTAAATCTAAATCAGGTGAAGGTGCATTTAGTCACGAAGGTGCTATTCTCTGGAACAAATTACCTGATGATGTGAGATCTGCTACAATTCTCCTCTTTTAAAAGCAGTCTTAAAACCTTCCTTTTGCTGAGCAGGACAGAGGGTTATTAAATAAACTGTATTTGATGTATGTGTGTGTTGTATGTGTGACTGAAAGTTTACTTTATGTAGAATACGTCATATATGTGTATTGCATTTCTTTACTATTTAGTATTTTTGTCTTAATGTGACCTGTGTAAGAAATGTGCTATACAAATAAAACTGAGTTGACTTAAGAGGAAGAATAAGGAGAAATGTGCAGGATTAAAAAAGTCATGTCAGGTAAATGTTAACTTTTGTTCCAGGATCTGTCTCCTTTCCTCACCTCTCTGCCGCTCTCTGGGGACTTGGAAGACCCGCCTTCTCTTCAGCGGGTGTCTGTTGCTGTTCATGGTTTCTGACATTACATCCGCTCCTGGTAACATCTCCTCCTCATCGAGGTAGCTGTCGTGGTCCAGGTACTCATCAGATTCTCCCAGAAGTGAAAGTGAATCTGAGGTGACAAGACATAAATATCCTGTCAGCAAGATCCACTACTACAGTAGATAAAAGCCACAAGCAACAGCCTTCAGTTTTCCATGTCTCCCCCTCAACCAAATATCAACAATTGTTTGCTTTAGTTCAAAATGGGTGATGCAAAGCTTCATGCCATTTGAGTAGTATTACCTGGACCTACGTTGCCATGTCCACCCATGTCATTCATGGTTGACCTGGTATTACTGTTGCCACCACTGGCTGTGGTGCTGGAAGTGCTATGGCCTGGCAGGAGGGCCTGGGATGATGCCGAGTTGAACAAAGCATTCATAGAGGCAAGCTGATTGGCTATTGGGCTGGAGACGTGGTTTTTCGAAGGCGCCATGGTTGGAGGACCGGGCCTTCGTTGGACAAACTGACGTGAAGGGGGGAAATGCTGCACATCGGACTTCTGCTGCTCTGTAAGGAGGAAGTAGAGATGATCAATGAGAGTAAACTGTGATGTAAGATGAGCTACAAAGCCTATGTAAACAAGGAAGCAGCTATACTCAAGCAAACCTGATCTAAATATAACTGTACTTTGGGAGATAAATGCAGCAGTAACCACACATTATTCGTCTTTACCACTAGGACGATCTTCCTCTCTTCTGCCTCTCCAGTTGAATCGTCTGGACTCATAGCCTAAAGGGAAAGAAGGATTCAAAGTTCAGAATTTGTTTTCCCATCCTGACTTTTCTTATGAATGTTTTGTTTCTTTCCAATCAACTTAATCTCTTATTGTGCTACTATCACTTCACATTTATCTCCATTCCTCACCATTACTGTACTGGCTCTGACTCTGTCCCTGGCTCTTTGTGGAAAAGATGAAACGGTCCAACTGGCAACGGAGGAAGTCCCTCTCCTCCTCCAGGTCCTCGATCCGTTTCTGAAGCCAGGAGTTTTTCTCCAGAGAGATCTGCAACTGGGTCCGCAGGTTGGTGATCAGCATGTACGAGCTTCCGGCTGGGGACGGCCCAGCAGAGGGCGGCGACTCTGAGGGGCAGATGCACTAAAAGGTTGGGAAATCACCAAGACTCTATATCATGAATGATTGTGTAATGGATGCAACAATAATACAAATGGAAATGTATTTGAAGTTGTAATTCTGACATTCACCAGCAAAATTCTGATCATTCTGGTTGAAAAAGCCTTGCTGCTCAAAGTTGCTCTCCTCATAGGGGATAGCTATTTCATAGGTGTCCTCATTTTTTGGAGCTGAAGAGGAGAAAGTCCAGTAATTATAATAATGCCATAGCAAAAATGCACAACAATCATATTTATTTTGAGCTTTTTAAATTACTGTGCAAGTGGAGTGAGGCTGCGTGGCTCTTGGATGTGGAAGCAGCATCAGTCCTGTTTCCGTCCTCCATCTGTACCCAGACAAGAGTGTGGATAAATCATATAGTCTATGAATCAGATTAATTTATGGGCTGTCATTGGTCATGCTTAACTACCGTACTAGCCCCAGTTTGGGCATTTAACGTTCATCCACATCAAACGCTTTAGTTACATACAGGATAGTTTATGCCCGCTTGGGTTTTAAAAATACAGATCTTTACGTTAGTTATTGTCCAAGTGAAGGCAGACAGTTAGCAGCTAATTTTAGTATGTAACTAGTACGGGAGGAGGATGGCTAGCAATATAGCTGCGTAAACATGTGTCCACAATGTAGGAAGCTCGCTCCAGGTTATAGCTGCTGTGTTGCTAACGTTAGCAAGAATTTAGCAGCGAATATAAAATTACAATCCCAACCTTGCTACACATTTGAATTGAGCTACTTCGGTCATTCAGAAATAGGCTCTCCGTGCCAGAATTACACATAAATATTGGTACATACCACTTTACGGTTGTAATAACTTAATCGTGCACATGTAATAAGACGTTATTACTCTGTCATATCTCCATTTCACGAATCCATCCGCTAGCTAACAAGCTAACAATAACAATTATCGCTCTTTTATTTTTTCCCCCTGATTCTTTCACGTCATTTCCGGATGTAATAAAAAAATAATTGTACTGAAAGCAAAGACGTGTTGCAGTGGCATTTGTTTGGAGACTTTTGTTGTTGATATAATTAAACGTATTATGCACAGTAAACAATTCGCTGCGTCTGTTATTACACAATGTTTTGCTGGGAAAACTGCATCTTGGTGCATCAACATTATTGCTACACATTTCTAATTGCAACACATTCTAGGCTAGCCTACTTGCAACATATTTATACTTGCAACATATTTATACTTGCAACATAATAATGCCTCCTGCCTGTGTGTGTGTGTGTGTGTGTGTGTGTGTGTGTGTGTGTGTGTGTGTGTGTGTGTGTGTGTGTGTGTGTGTGTGTGTGTGTGTGTGTGTGTGCGCGCTCGCGTGCGTGCGTGCGTGCGTGCGTGCAGGACAGGTCCTGCAGGTGGTGACTGACGAGGTGTCAGGTGTCATTGTTGACTCGCGGCTTCACAGAGTCGATCCGGAAAGATTCAAACGGCTCTATTTTCTTTGTAAACTCTCATACACAGGATATTTAAATTATTCTGCAAATCTGGGGGGAGAAGCTTAACGGTAGGCTAAGTTTTTCTAACATTTTCTTTTGACTTTGCTCCATTCTGTTTAATCTTAAATGAAAAGCGTCCAAGCGCACAGGTGAGGTGTGGCAGTTGCACCTGTTTTGACTATAGCCTAGTTAAGTGGGGGTCAAACAAGTAGAAGCTATAGGCTAGTAGTGAACTGCTACATGAATGTAATATTTTATACAATTAGGCCTAAGTAGCCAACTATTTTAGAAAGTGTGTCAGACATTTGGACAGAAAACACAAGTAGCCTAGTTGAGTGATTATTTGACAAACTCGGAAGAATAGATAAGAAGCTGAAATGCTCTTAAATACAGTGCCACACTCCTGTGTATGTCTCCTTCCTCACTACAGTATTTCTCTGTGCAGCCATGGCCCCCAAGTATGATGGCTTGTCCCACTGTAAGCTGGCCTTGGTGTTTGCTGTGCTGATGGATCTGTTGGGTGTGGCATCTCTACTGTTGGGGGTCTTCGCCCCATTGGAGATCCAAGGGCGAGACTTTGGAGATCTCCTGGTGTACTCAGGAGCTCTGCTGGTGCTGCTGTCCCTGGGAGGCTGGGTGATGTGGTACAGTGGCAACATTGAGGGTCTGACGTCTAAAAGGGAGTTGGAGGGAGCGGTGGGTGGCGCTGTGGACCGCCTTGCCCGCTCCCTGAGCCGCAGGATACGGATCCCCAGGAGTCACAGCAGCCCATCGTAGGGCCTGGAGCCCAAAGAGACCTAAGACGAAGACTGCTGTTACAGGAGAGGCTGTCAGTAACCACTCCTGCAGGCCAAAACCACCTGGGGCAAGGGAGTGTCATTGCTGCCTGCCATACATTTACACAACACCACTGTTGTGGAGTGAACAAACAGCTTGTTCACATGAGGAAACTGTCTAGTGCCATTCAGTGTGCCTTCATAGCCAGGCTACATAAACATCTTGAGGAGGATTTGCACTGTCTTTGCACATGAAATTTTGATTTGGGGCAGAAAGATTGTTCATATTGATATTGCACTAAGTCTTGTAATGTAACGGGCACGGTATAATGAAATATGAATATTAAAGACATTCAGCTACCTAATATTCGGTTGGAGATTTCCTTAAGTTAATTCAATACACCTTGAGTTAGTGTTTGTGCGTGTGGTGCAGTGACTGAATGAAAGTTACATTAATCATTCAATAGAGTTTTAATGAAAATAATCATATTTACAAAAGATTCATAACTGAGTCGATCTTAACTGATTGTCTGTGCAAGTAGGGGGTGGGAGGGGGGCTGATATGACATCACGTGGATACAAACTTGTAATTGCTTATAAATACTGCATAGGACACTTCAAAATTCTTACAGAATTTCTCTCCCTTGTTTTACAAGATACAGTAATCGACTGAAAACAACAAACAAATTAAGACACTCAGTACTTCATGACATCAAAAGAATGAAAGACAAAAACAAAGCTGATTAAGAAAATAAATAAATTTAAATGAAAGACACTAATAGTTAAATTCAGAATATGGGAGATCAGACATATTCAAAACACACATTCGCACACAGTCAAAATCTTGCATAGAAACGGCAGTTACGTGCAATTATAATGCATGCAACACATGCATTGTGGGAGGGTAGGACTTGACTTGATACTCAAAGCAGGAGTTGCTCAAACCACACATATAATCAAAAACACTTTCGCCAATCTCAATGCAATGTGAGGAGATAAGAAGTGTCTTGACTGTCTTAATGCAGAGAGAAGGCTGCTAACCTGTTGCAGTTCACAGTAGGCATGCTTAGTAGCAGCTTCAAGACCAACCACACTGTTCAGGTAAACATTTAGATCAAAAGGTATATGACAAAAAAACCTGGTACCAACTTGAAGGAATGGAGGAGTGAAATGAGATCCTGTGCACATGTTCTTTAAAGAACAACATGCAGAAAGAGAAAAGAGTTGTGCAGAAAAGGTATCAAGAGTTATGTGACTGTTGACTCTGAATGCATTGTTAGTTTAATGCTTTGGACAATAATATCAACAATTAGTTTAGAAGGACAAAAGAGACAAAAAAAGATTAATGGGATAGTTTGGATTTTTTGATGTAAGGTAGAATACTTGCTGACAGTCAGTGTACTACATGCAGTAGAATGCAGCCAGCACAGTACCAGTTTGGAGAAATGGAGACCGGCTGCGTCAGGCAAGTAGTAGTAGTAGCTGTCTGCTGAGTGTGAATAGGGTCATGAGCAAAAACATTAAAAACAAAACAAAAAGCCTCCATACTGCTCACCTGGCATAACCTAAGGCTGTTTGCTTTCATTCCATTCTGTTCCGCACTCAGGAACGATTGTCCCCCCACCCCTGCTGGTCAGCTTTCACATTACAGCATTTCTTCCGCAGTCGGAAACGGAACAGAGTGCACTTGCATCATCAACTATGCCTGTAGTTTATCGTCGCCCGTTTATTGTCTATGTAGTTCGGAACGGTTGGCTTTCACACTCGCAAGTGTTCTGTGCCCGGGCCCGCCAAAGCGCTCCCCAGACCACCGAAGTACAACATTGGGGTGCTGCACCACCTGCTACAGTGCAGATTTCAGCTAAAAACAGGGTGTAAATGACATATTTCCAAGTCAACTTGACATCTCAGGGCTTGTGGAGACTTGGATTATGGCAGGTAAGCAGTATGGAGGCATTTTGTTTATTTTCCCCCGTTTTACGTTTTTGCTCGTGACCTTGTTCACACTCAGCAGAGACCTCTACTTCCCTGACGCGGCTGGTCTCCATTTCTCCAAACCGGGACTGGCTGATGGCTGCATTCTACTGCATGTAGTACACGGACTGTCGGAAAGCACCTCATACAATCCCCACATCAACAATTCCGAACAACCCCTCTAACAGCTGAATTACTGACCAATGTTGTGAGATTGAAAGCACCAAAGATGAAGGCACACAGTAAGGCAGCATTATGCACTGGGGTATTTGTCAAAGGATGGATGCACACAATGAATGAGAGAAATGAGGATGAAACAGAGCCATGATGTACTTATATATCTTTTGGAGTATGCTTTCATTGTTGTCACATTGAACAGTAGGTGGATTAGATTATATGAGAGCTGTATTTCCAGTATTTTCCCTTGCATCTATGTCTGCTTCATCTTTATCTCATTCCAGAATGCCAGATGCAGAGGGTGAGCCGTGTCAGAGGGCGGGGCTCGGCACAGAGGGGGTGGGACTCTGCCAGATGATCATGTGACTGCGCTCAGACCGCTGAGGTGTGGCTTGGGGCGACTCTGGCAATCCGTCAGTTTCGTCATCTCCTGGAAGAGTAGGCAGATCAGTTAGGCCAGTGATTCCCAACCTGTGGGCTGCGGCCCTCTGGTGGTCTGCGGAGGTATTGCGAGTGGGCCGCCAAAAAAAAACTGATGGACAGCTCCTTGAAAACTAACACTGACAATGCTGCAACATGTTTCAGATGCTGTGTTAGTGACTGTGGAAAATAACAAGTGCTCTGAGAATGCATTATTTGGCCTCCGTATTTTTTATGGGGTTGGAGGTGAGCCATGAAAAGCGTTGAGATTTTCAAGTGGGCCCTGAGTTGGAAAAGGTTGGGAACCACTGAGTTAGGCATTTCATAAACTCAGTTTTGAACTAATGCATCGGACAGGTTTAAACAATTGACACCAACGGGATGGTCCGGTCCTTCGACTCACCGATTCGGAAGTTGATGTAGCCCTCTCCTCCACTGAGGATGAGCTGAGAGGTAGAAACAGTGCTGCTGCCAGAGGAGGTGATCAGGCAGTCTGTGGGCCAGAGATCATTGAAGTAATTATTACAAACAGCATTCAAGTGCCCCCCTAAGGATATCTCTAAGTTAATGAATGCCCCCCCCCCCCCCACCTTGTGTTATGTGTTGTGTGTCTAATGTTATCTCTATATAATTCTTACCAGGTGCAACAATGATGAACTTGACAGCTTGTCTGTGCCCATGGTAACTCAGCTGGGCTGATGCAATAGAGCAGTATGGGATGGAAACCGCCTCTGATGCTGTGGAGTGGTGGGGTCATTAACATACTGATGACTCATACAGTGCATTTCTGACAAAATAGAATTCAAGTATGTCATGCTACTAGCAACATACAACTCACTTATAGACAAGGGGACAGAGAAGATGGCACCGCTCCCTGTGCCCACCCACAGGCGCCCAGAGATGACTCTGAGAGAAGAGATCTGGAGCGGCGAGAGCGTCAGGAAGGCGGAGCCTGAGAAAGTGCGAGATGTGCTCAGCCACTAAACAAACCTAAAAATGCAATTGAGATGGCATGGACTGAGCCAATACTAAACAATGGCCAACACTGGAACAGTGGATGGCCCACCGAACAACTTTTTATTTCCCCGAGTATGATCATGATTTTTTGTAATCCACCTTCCTGAACCTTTTGCCAATTTGCTGACTTTAATTGAAGCCTGCAGCCAAATGCTGTGAATTTACCAGGAACCAATTGACAGTGAATTCAACATGAAGGATGAACACATGCAAAAGGCAAAAGGAACTTGAACAGCTTGTTAAAGCCAGGAAAAGGTTACGGTATTTGTTTACATATAACCACAAACACCACAGGCTGATAAAACCTGTTTCCTCTCAATGTGTTGTGGGCCTGAACTGTGTGCTTGTTATCATAATGTGAAAATGGGGAAATTACAACTACACTATGCAGTACATTTAAGCTGTACAGCTACTTCTAGGAAGTGACTATAGCCGTTTTCACACATGCGCTTTATACCGGGACATGACCAGAAAGTGGTCTATGCCTTTCATGTGTGAAAATTGTTTTCCGGCACAAGCGCGCCCCCGCGATCGCTGATCTTTTACTACCTCCTAGGTAGTGACAGGACCGGTATGCTGGCAGAGTGACTCAAGTGTGAAACGTGTCAAGTCATTTGCCGGTCCTTCTCTCATGGGCGAGGTGTACACACGTTGCTTAACGTTCCAGCGTGCATAATCTAATCATTTGCGCACATCAAAGCAAACTGGCGAAATTATCTTCTCGTCTCCTCTTGTCCCTACCTCCTCCTCCCCATGACTGCTGCACAGCGCAGCGTGCAACAGTTAAATTACCTTACAGCCAATGTTAAATCATTCAAAATTAACATGAAACAGTAGCCTATTGGAAAAACGGGCAGAATATGTTAATTGAACTCTTCTGTCTACACTAATCCTTCTCTTTATTCATACTGCTATCCTGAAATAACACAAGGCATATGTTTATATATCCGTTTATATATGTCCGCCTGAGACCACCACACTGCCCAAGTGGCCTCTGGCACTTTATTTTCTATGTTTATATATAATTTTAAATGAAAAGTAAAGTAGATTACTTCATAGCCTACATTATTATTAACTAGGGGTGCACCGATCACGTTTTTTGCCACTGATCACCGATTGCCGATCGCCTATGGGAAATATCTGCCCAACCGATCATTGACCGATCACCGATCACCGATATATAAACTCCTCAAAGAAAGTTTGGAAACGTTATTTTAGGTTGATTATTTCTCCCCTTTAATAATACCAATTGGCATTGTATTTTATATCGTTGGAAAGCCTGATTAGTGATAGGGCTTTTTTTTTATTTATGAAAAAATGGCCGATCGCCGATCGCATATTTGAGGTCAATATCGGCCGATACAGATTGCTTGCCGATGGATCGGTGCACCCCTATTATTAACTCAAATAATCAATTAGACTTGCGTGCGGTAGGCCTATATGTTTTCCCTGCCAGCATGCATACCTCATGCGCTGCTGAAGGAGGTTGTGCTCCATGAGTGATGCACTTTTGGTAGATTCGTTTCCCAGTAACAGCTGATCGTCCTGAAAATTGTCTAAGCTTTTTCTGAATATTTTTTTACACTATAACCGACATGGTTGATATAATAATTTGTTTGAGAAATGTGAGTATCGATCATTAATCTAATCGTTCACGCAGAACTGCATGATCCTGCTCTCATCTCGTCTCCCTCGTGTCGTGTGTGTGTGCGTGCGTGCGTGCAGTGAATGCCATGCAACTTATGGTATATAATATAATCATGCAAAAAAATGATAATAGGATAATAATAATGATGATGATGATGATGATGATGATGATGATGATGATGAATCATATAATACTGTAATAATAGCCTAATAATCCACGCATTCACCAGTCACCAGTAGACTACCTACCTAATGTTTTAGTGACCAGAGGAGTAAAATCAACTTCCTGCAGCGGTCGACCCGTGGACCAATCAAAGAGCCTGAGTATTGGGTCAAGCCGGCAGGACGTCCAAACACCACTTCCACCAGCACACAGGAAACGCACCTGCTGCTCACAGCGCTCAGACACTGAGAATGTTTGCTGCAAGGTGAAATGAGGAATGACATGAATTCAAACACAATCTGGCAATGAGACACAAATACATGTAGACGCCCCCTTTCTACCTCAACTTTCTGGCTTTCTGTGTTAACCACATGGACCCGGTTCCAGTATCCCACCCACAAGCGGCCGCCTTTTGCAAGGCAACAGCGAATGGGTTGCAAAGGGGTTGATCCGAGGGACATTATCTTGTATGCCTGTAGATCCCAGCCACCTGTCAGTTAGGGATATGTAAATCAATCCAAATGTGGAGACTGATGAGTCTGAGTGACTGAGACAAAAGTCAGACATTATTGCAAAGACAGGAAACAGAAAGTCATTACCTGAATTGTGTGAGAAAAATGCCAGCGTCCCATCAGCTAATCCCGCTATGACTTGACCCTGGGAATACCTATGAGATTGAGTCAACAACAGAAAGTACGTCATTGTTTGGAGCAAAGCAAGAGAACAGTTCCATGTTACGTTATGATAAGACTATATTCATTGCGTATACCCACAGATCACACACAGACACAGCACAACTCACGTGAGCGAATGAACACCCTCTGAGAGGGAAACAGACTGCAGACAGCGACTCCTGCCTGTGGAGGCCGAGTGTACCAGCACACTAGAGAGTGAAGGTGAGAGAAGAAGGGGAGGGGGGGGGGAGAGAGAGAGAGAGAGAGAGAGAGAGAGAGAGAGAGTGTCTGTGAGAGAGAGATCGTGTTGCCACCATGTGTCCAAGACAGTGTTATTTATTCAAGAGAGTTGCTTATTCAGCAAACACTACCTTCCTTCCTGAGTTCCAATCCACACTGTTCCTGAGGTGTCGCCTGAAATAACAAGGCCAAAAAGAATGGATCACAGGAAAGTAAAAACAAAACAAAAAAACAGTGCAGCCTTGCAAGTAAATTGTCACGTCTAGATGGTATTTGGGGATAATAAATGTACAAAAGACATCATGTGAGTTGCCTGCATGGTGATGATGTTTGTAGCACTGACCCGTGGGAGGCACGGCACAGATGCAGAGGGCGGGAGAGGTGGGAGGGAGGCTGAACTGATCCAGTACTGTATTGGACCGTGCTGGATCAATCACTGTGATGTCACTGCTGGAGGCGGGGCCAGAAATCACCCACACAGAACACTGGCAGGGAGAGAGGGATATGGAGTTTGGAAAAATGACTGGCATGAAACAACCTGTCCCAGGGTAGTCCCGGCGTAGGGCCTGTTCAACCCCAGGGAACACCCTCAGATTGTGGTTTAAAACTTGTTTTTAAATGTATATCCTCGATATGCCATCATAATAAAGGCTATTTAATTATATCCACTGCATTCTTCCCTCTCTGCGCAAGAATTCCTGGAGACTAGAATGCGATTTCTTTCTATTTACATTGTTCTAGAGTCGTGTTGGCTGTGTTTGGATAGCACTGGCCTTCAGTTTTCACTCAGTGTTTGCAGTGGGCGGGAGTTGGACAGGTGTACTTGCCTTGACAGACAACTCCTTCAGCCAATCAGCGTTGGATCCAGTCAAATCCAAATCCACTCAAGAGAATGGCGAAAACACATTTTTCACCAAGAAACTCAGCTGTTGCATACTCCTGTACTTGCTTAATTGTTGTTAGGGAGTCTATTTCTGCAATAACTGCACTTTATGTCTGTTAAACTCGACGAACGCTGACGTTACTGCTCGAGTCGGACAGCCACGGAGGGAGCCATTACTGTTTTACCAGCGGCGTTCCTGATTGGCCAGTTACAATGTCAACTACGAAGTGGGTCGCTGATTGGCTAGAGCACTTTGTAATTTCTGCAAACACCCTCCCAGGGCTGGAGGCCAGACGGTCTAGTAGAACGAAATGAAATGTGAGTTCACGTAACTGGCTGGTTTACCAGGCTAGATTGCAGTGTGACTAGATATTTAAGCAGTGACGAGCTATTTAAGCAGGATAATGATAGACTTACCGTGGTCTCTCCTGAGATCTCAGCTGTGACTGCAACAGCACAGTTCAGCTGCAAAGGAAAAATAAGTTAGGGAGGGACTGTGTTTTGATTGCAAGCTGGTGGTTCCCTTATCCAAAAGCCTACTGAATAGTGCGGTGGTTAATATCCAACCTTAGCTGTGGAGTCTCTTTGATCCAGCAGTCTGAGCTGCACTAGAACAGGCACATCTTTGGGCTCAGGGGCAAGTTCATGGGATTCCTGCAATAACAACATTTAGCCAGCAGGAAATTGTTATGGTTGTTAAGAATGTATGTGAATGTGTCTGGGTGGGTCTCTTTGTCAAGTATCATGTGCAGTTTGTTCAATTTGAATAGGAGTATGCCACTTCAATGAAAGTATGGTGACAAAAGAATAAGCCGGACAGATTGTTTCCAGTGTTCCCTGTTCATTCCCTCATATCTGTGTGCCTACAAGCAGTGTTGGGCAGTAGCTTGCTACAAGTAGTGAAGCTACATAGCTTAACTACATTTCTCAGTAGCTTGGTGGTAGCTTCACTACTTTTGAACCAAGTAGCTTTTTCAGTAGCTAAGCTATTTATAGACCCAAGTAGCTTGTAGCTTCCCGCAAAAGCTACAAGCTACTCGCCAGAGAAAATCCATGAGCAAAGCACGCAGTGGAGATTTCTGCTGCGGTTTGGATTAAACAGGAGGAGACATTGCATATGTCAAGTGTGCCTGTGTAGCCAATAAAGCACTTCCAGTTCCATTATGACGGACAACAAGACAGTGTTGTTTCATCCTTGCTTTTTAGCATCCTTGCCTCTCTTGCAGCAAGACCCGGCACTACTCTGCCTCTGACTGGGTTGGGTTTAGGCAATGAAGACTGATTGGTTAAGGGTAGGGCAAAATATGTCATGTGCTGGCGAAGTCACATCAGCAACGAACTTTGAAAGATGGCAGAGCCAGAGAGAGCCACTGGCAGTGATGAAGAAGACTTTCAGGTTTTATTGTCTGTTTTTGAATATTGTGCCAGTGAGAGTTTCAGTGTGTTTTATAATATAATAAACAATCAAAATGATATTTTCTTTTACCTGCCTATTTGTTTCGTTGAAAGTTGTTCTACATGAAGTTAATTCAATGTGAGAAAAAAGTAGCTTTGATGTAGCAAGCTGCTTTTGCCATGTTGCTCGTAGCTTAGCTTGCTACATTTCTCTGGGGATAGCTTCAATGTAGTTTAGCTATATTTAATTGAGAGTAACTGATAGCTTAGCTTACTACATTTTCCAAGTAGCTTGCCCATCACTGCCTACAAGTGTGTTTCTGACCTGTGTGTGTGACATTGGCGTGCTCCAGCCGTGTATCTGCCGTTTTCCCAGAGTTCCCCAAATGTGGGAGCGAATTTCTCTGTAGAGCTCCCTCCTCCTGACACGTGGTGAGAGAGCAGCCGGAGAAGCAGATCTGAAGAGAAAGTTCCTGCTATGAATCTACTTTATAAAACCATGATCATGCTGCAAAAACAATGCTGTCAAATAGAAGAACATGATGGAAGAGTGAGAAACACGAGCTTACTCAGCCAGAGTGTGACTGCCGGCCCGTAGTCGTGGAGAGCCCAGAGGAGACCGAGGCAGTGCTGGGGACGATGGCCGGGCAAAGGAAGCACGAGGTGGGAGTAGGGGTTCCTTGGTCATGCCGAACAAGCGGTTGAACCTTTATACACAGAGACAGTTAATACTCACCCTGCAACATGTGACTATAACATATTATTACAACCTTCATACAGAGAGACAGTTAATACTCACCCTGCAACATGTGACTAGAACATATTATTACAACCTTTATACACAGAGACAGTTAATACTCACCCTGCAACACGTGACTCTTAACATATTATTACAACCTTTATACACAGAATGTTAATACTCACCCTGCAACATGTGACTATAACATATTATTACAACCTTTATACACAGAGACAGTTAATACTCACCCTGCAACATGTGATTATAACATATTATTACCATAACATGTCCAAATATTGGGCCCTTTAATTGGATTTACTTCAACAAGGCACTAAGAAACAGGAAATGATTAAGTACCGGTAGTCATTTATTTTATGATCCTCTCTCTGATTCTCTCTTGATTCTTGCAAAAATACTTGTCTAGCTGCTGCCATTAATACTGATCCCCACCAGCACTGACAACTCTCATGCAGTATGAGAGAGATGTATGGTTTAGCCTACATTTTTCCTATTCAAAAAAATTACAATTTTCCAATTTCAAAGGAGGTTTCTGAATGGGCACATTAGCAGTTGTATCTGTAATGCACATGTAAACAATATGTCAATCAGTGCTAGTTTCTTTGCCAAATTACACGATATTCTGTCGTGTACAGTATATCTGAGACAGGTTAATATGTAGGTGTCTGTTTATTGGAAGGTTTATGGTCAAATTTATGATATGCTTGGACTTCAGACCACTACTACATTATAGCTAAATAGTAACTATTTTAGAGCACTCATGTATCCAAAACGGTTCAGGAAATATGTTCATGACCACCCATCAACCCCTGCCCCCCCCCTACAAACTACATTGGGACTGCATTAACATGAATACATACTTTCTCCAAACGCTTGTCCTTTTGTCCTCTGTAAACCTCTCCTCTTTTGTTGCCCTATAAAACAAGAAAAGAGAACAAAGTAAATGACAGGAGGGAAACAAACATGCTTTTATTTTGCTTGTATTATAGTAGCAAACGTTACTGACGTGCGTCTGACTGCCTCCTGCAGCTCAAACAGACGCTCCTTATATTGGTTTTTCTCCATGACCACACGAGCCATTTCAGAACGAGAGAAGCGGCGCATGGATGTGGGTAGAGAGGTCTGAAAGATAAGATTTCTGTTACAAAATGGAGTGAACCAGTTACAATGAACACTAACAAGTAACATAGTTGAAAATATAAGTGTTGTCTTACATCAGGATCTTCAGACTGACATGCTTCCAGTTCTTTACGAAGTCTGTGGAAAACAGAATCGACACAATATGTGTTACTATATATAATAAACAAATTAATGCATTCGGTTTTTTTACGGAAAATGAAAACACTAAAATGAGTCAAATAGAACAGACAATGATAGATATGTGTGTCTAGCCTGGATAAAGCCAGCCTCCACGTGACCTCTATGTACTATCAGTCACAAAGAAACTTACGCTACAGGCATAGCCTGTGACGTCACGTTGAAGGCTGGCTTTACCCAGGCTAATGTGTCTCCTTCACGCCAAAAGATCGATCGCAATGTATTGGAAAAAGACTAATGCACCAAGTGTTACACGTTGGGTTAGACAGATGCCCGTGACTCTACCTTTAGAAAGTCTGACATATATACAAACAGGGAAATTGAATATGTTTGAAAAGATTTGGGGACCGTTTACTGCCTTTGTGAAGAGTATGGATCTATCAGATGAAGAGGAGGAATGAGTACTTCATGATGAAACCTCGCAATATGGTTCATCTGACCTGCATTTTTGTAAAATAATGCACAACAGCACCTTTCATTTTAATACCCTTTCAAGATATACGTATGTACAAAGGATGGTCTTATGTCTGAGAAGTTGTCCTTTGTGATTTTGATTTGTTTGTCTGTTTACTGTATGCGTAATATGCATGTATGTTTGTACCGCATGAGAAAAATGTTAATAAACATTGTAAATTTTTTTTTTAACAATCTTCTGCACCTCTTAGTCTCCTCCTCCATCTCCTTGGCCCTGCTCTCCAGTCTGGAGACTGTTCCCTGAAGAGTAGTCACTTCCTGTTTCACAGCTGAGCGGTCATTAGTCAGCTCTTCTACCCGAGATATCAAAGCCTTACGGGCAGCATCCACCAACTCACTGAGAGGGAGACACAGCAAAAGGGCTATAAAGTAAGGTCGTGAATACATTGACATGAGTTTGTAAATGAGAGTTCAAACAAGTACTGTAATCCCCTCCGTCTTCTTCTTGGTGTGTACTGAAGGGTGAAACCAGCGTGCAAGGAAAACCCCTGTATACTCAAAGCAAATTAAGCAATCACATGGACTGCTCTAGTCAAGGAAAACCCCCTGTATACTTCAAGCAATCACACGGACTGCTCTAGTCATATATATCTAAATACGCCACTCACTGGGTGTGTTTCAGTTCCTCATACTTGGAAAGAGTCTCCTCCAACTGGTCGGCACTACCTACATGAGAAAAAGCAAGTACACACATTAAGAGTTTGGACACAGCAATATACATTTACAGCCTTTACTCCACACACCCACATCCCAGAACAACTGTCTCTACAGGGAAAACCATTCTCTCATTATTGCTCATTATTCCTGGAGGGAAATTAGCAGTTGCTAAATAATATGCGCTATTTTCTCAAAAGAACAGCATTTACCCTTTATAACAACACGATATATATTGGGTTTTAATTTCATATTTGCACTCTCATGCCGCCCAAAATTCGTACCCAGGTTGAGGACCATTGGTGTAAAACAGGAAGAAGAGCTTTACGGAACATAAGGCAATAAATGTGTTTACTTTATTTACTTTACTTTATTTAACATTTATTTACCTCTGACACTGGCCCCATGGTCAACAGTCTCCACATAATCCCGACTCAGCTCTGAGAGTTCAGAGAACACAGAGTCAGTGTTGCGTAGTTCCCACTCCATACTATCATCTTCCTCCACCTCCTCCTCCTCCTCTCTCTCCTGCTTCTGTCCTCTCTGCCCATCTTCTTCTTTCTGTTCCTCCTCTCCCTCCATCGTCACCACCTCGCTCATCTCCTCCTCCATGCTGCTCTTGGACTCGTCTCTTGATTCCTCGTCTGTGGTTGTCCTAATTGGGGTGCTGTAAATGAAAAAGCATGAAAAGTGAGTAAATTTGGTAATGTGCTCTGTGTGTGCATACAGTACGTTAATGGAAGTGTTGAAGTGACCTCGGGTTGTAGGTTCATTTTTACTAGGCAACAAATGTGTTTTATTGATCATTTTCACTCAAAATCTCCAACTGACACTGCTTCCGATTGTTACCTAATATCCACGAGGCTGTGAAAGTGTGCCAGCTCAGGGGTGGAGCTTATGATGTCATTGATAAAAGCTGGATCTGAGGCAGACTTTACTGCAATGTCAAGCCCCGTTCCTTCCTTGGCTGCTGGATCTTCTGAAGGGGAGGGAGCTAAATGTGAATCTGGTCTTGGGACAGTCTGCTGAAGAGAGAGCAGAGACAATAGCAACATCTCTGCCAAAACCTCGTATTGAACATGTACAAAAGTGTGAAGAGCATGAATAGGCTTACCTCCTCATTGACACTGCACTCTGAAAGCACGTCTGAACTCTTCACATGTACATGATTCCTAAAGACGTGCAGAGTGACAATAAAGAAGAGTCCTTATCGAGCCCTTATCCTGACTAAATACAATCTAGCTGTTGCTTCTTTCTTACATTTTGAACTTTCTTACAACACCTGGCATTGCTGCACTATTATCGATGCCTCTTGGTTATAATTGATTCTTATAAAACAGTTTCCAACATCTGTTCTTTTAATGTGAAAATGTTTAGCTAAATATCATTTTTGCAAAGACAAGCTCAAAAGTGAAAATGACAGCTTTCTGTGACTAGCTAATCCTTTCACTCACAGCATTGAATCAGGCTCGACTAACTGAAGAGCTCAACTTCTTTTTTACATTACCAGTTTTACTGTTATGTATATTCAGTTAGGTCCATATATATTTGGACATTGGACACAATCTTCATCAGTTTGGCTCTGTGCACCACAATGGATTTGAAATTAAACAATCAAGATGTGCTTTCATTGCAGAATTCCATCTTTAATTTGAGGGTATTTACATCTAAATCAGGTGAACACAGTGTAGGAATTACATTACATGTTAAGGGACCAAAATTACATTTTGAGGGACCAAAAGTAATTGGACAAACTAACAATCATCCAATCGTCCAATGAGTTCTGAAGCATTTGGTGGAATATGAGCAGATAATATTGCCAGAAACACATCAGAATTCATCCTGCTGCTGTTGTCAGTAGTCACATCATCAATAAATGCAAGGGAATCAGTTCTATGAACAGTCATACATGCCCATGCGTGGGCCAAAAGTTATGTTTAGCTGAAAGTCTGCACTTAAAGCACATCTTGATTGTTTCATTTCAAATTCATTGTGGTGGTGTACAGAGCCAAAATGATGACAATTGTGTCGATGTCCAAATATTGATGGACCTGACTGTACTATGACTGTACTATGCTGATTAAAGTACAATAAAATGAGAAGAGAAAGTCGGAAAAAGGAGGATGAGGGTGATCAACCTTAAAGGAGAATCTCTTTCAGAATCCTTTTTCTTTTCCAACAGTTCCCGATATGTGAGAGTCAACTAGAGGAGGGAACCACAGTGATATGTGTGAGTCAACTAGAGGAGGGAACCACAGTGATATGTGTGAGTCAACTAGAGGAGGGAACCACAGTGATATGTGTGAGTCAACTAGAGGAGGGAACCACAGTGATATGTGAGAGTCAACTAGAGGAGGGAACCACAGTGATATGTGAGAGTCAACTAGAGGAGGGAACCACAGTGATATGTGAGAGTCAACTAGAGGAGGGAACCACAGTGATATGTGAGTCAACTAGAGGAGGGAACCACAGTGATATGTGTGAGTCAACTAGAGGAGGGAACCACAGTGATATGTGAGAGTCAACTAGAGGAGGGAACCACAGTGATATGTGAGAGTCAACTAGAGGAGGGAACCACAGTGATATGTGAGAGTCAACTAGAGGAGGGAACCACAGTGATATGTGTGAGTCAACTAGAGGAGGGAACCACAGTGATATGTGAGAGTCAACTAGAGGAGGGAACCACAGTGATATGTGAGAGTCAACTAGAGGAGGGAACCACAGTGATATGTGAGAGTCAACTAGAGGAGGGAACCACAGTGATATGTGAGTCAACTAGAGGAGGGAACCACAGTGATATGTGAGAGTCAACTAGAGGAGGGAACCACAGTGATATGTGAGAGTCAACTAGAGGAGGGAACCACAGTGATATGTGAGAGTCAACTAGAGGAGGGAACCACGGTGATATGTGAGAGTCAACTAGAGGAGGGAACCACAGTGATATGTGAGAGTCAACTAGAGGAGGGAACCACAGTGATATGTGAGAGTCAACTAGAGGAGGGAACCACAGTGATATGTGAGAGTCAACTAGAGGAGGGAACCACAGTGATGTGTGAGAGTCAACTAGAGGAGGGAACCACAGTGATATGTGAGAGTCAACTAGAGGAGGGAACCACGGTGATATGTGAGAGTCAACTAGAGGAGGGAACCACAGTGATATGTGAGAGTCAACTAGAGGAGGGAACCACGGTGATATGTGAGAGTCAACTAGAGGAGGGAACCACAGTGATATGTGAGAGTCAACTAGAGGAGGGAACCACAGTGATATGTGAGAGTCAACTAGAGGAGGGAACCACAGTGATATGTGAGAGTCAACTAGAGGAGGGAACCACAGTGATATGTGAGAGTCAACTAGAGGAGGGAACCACAGTGATATGTGTGAGTCAACTAGAGGAGGGAACCACAGTGATATGTGAGAGTCAACTAGAGGAGGGAACCACGGTGATATGTGAGAGTCAACTAGAGGAGGGAACCACGGTGATATGTGAGAGTCAACTAGAGGAGGGAACCACGGTGATATGTGAGAGTCAACTAGAGGAGGGAACCACAGTGATATGTGAGAGTCAACTAGAGGAGGGAACCACAGTGATATGTGAGAGTCAACTAGAGGAGGGAACCACAGTGATATGTGTGAGTCAACTAGAGGAGGGAACCACAGTGATATGTGAGAGTCAACTAGAGGAGGGAACCACGGTGATATGTGAGAGTCAACTAGAGGAGGGAACCACAGTGATATGTGAGAGTCAACTAGAGGAGGGAACCACGGTGATATGTGAGAGTCAACTAGAGGAGGGAACCACAGTGATATGTGAGAGTCAACTAGAGGAGGGAACCACGGTGATATGTGAGAGTCAACTAGAGGAGGGAACCACAGTGATATGTGTGAGTCAACTAGAGGAGGGAACCACGGTGATATGTTTTTAGACACATTTTTAGACTGAACGGTGGTATCTGACCTTGTTGTGAGTGTGCCTCAGTGTGCTCATTTCTCTACCCAGACAAGCCCTCTGCTCCTCCAAGGACACCACTGCAAGAAAGACATAACAAATGCAGCTTGAGTCATTGGCATCCCTCTGCGAACAAGAGTTTGCAGCCTTGGCATCAAATTTAGTATCACTGTTAACACGCTCTACATCGTAGCACTGCTTCCTCAAAGGAGGCCTCCCACTGTATCCACTCAGGATAGGCACAAGAGAGAGGAGTGAAACAGGAAGAGAGAGGCTGACAGACGGAAGGGGTGAAAAGAAAGAAGGTACCGTTAGTCAGTCAGTAATCAAATACTCACACTGATCGGCTTGCTCTCTCGCCTTCTTCTCAAGCTCTCTCTCTCGCCGCTCTCTCTGCTTCTCCCTTCCCTTCATGGCCCTCCTTTCCTGTTCACTTTGGTCATCTAGTTCTAGATACCTCTAAAGAAGAAAAAGACCATTTTTAAAAGCACTGAGCACAGTCAACACCTGTGTTCACAGCTTAAAATCTTGAATGGCGCTACCCCACACAACATAAACCCTTTACATACCCCACACAACATAAACCCTTTACATACCCCACACAACATAAACCCTTTACATACCCCACACAACATAAACCCTTTACATACCCCACACAACATAAACCCTTTACATACCCCACACAACATAAACCCTTTACATACCCCACACAACATAAACCCTTTACATACCCCACACAACATAAACCCTTTACATACCCCACACACATAAACCCTTTACATACCCCACACAACATAAACCCTTTACATACCCCACACAACATAAACCCTTTACATACCCCACACAACATAAACCCTTTACATACCCCACACAACATAAACCCTTTCAAAGCTGCACCACTTCCCACCTCTTGACTTTCTCTCCTCAGCACTTTCTCTGCTTGGTATCTCTCCAGTAGGTTCTGTCTCTCCGCTTTCTCTCTCTCTGCCTCCTCCTCCCTCTCGCTCAGCTGGGCTCTACAGCTGGCCAGCCCCTCCAGGACCCAAACCAGTATGGGGACCAGCGACTCCACCACACCTGCACCATGGGTCTCAACAACTGTCTGGGAGAGGGCACAGCAGAGGGCCAGTTAGAGCTACTAACTCTACTGGAATCAAGTCAGGGTTTCTCCCAGTGTAATGCAAGCAAGTTGACCCCCCAATGGGCCTAAGCATCTGGGATTTTTTGTTAATTATTTTTAAGACTATTTTTTATAGCCACATTTTCTGTGTCATAGCCTTTTTAAATTCTCAACTCCACGATTCCATCCATGATTCTGTTATCACAGAAACTATAGGGCCCAGCCGCCCAGGAACACTCCGCTGAATTTCAACAAGCTTTGTATCATTACAAAATCAGTAGTATATCTGAAAACTGTAAACAGGCATTCATTTAGTTTGACAGTTATTGAGAGTTGATTTGAGTGAAGTTGTGGACCAGGACCAGTGATGTCAGTCATGCACAAATTACATCACTGGTCCACAGGTTAATTCAAATCGACTCTCAATAACTGTCAAACTAAATGAATGCCTGCAAAACTGTTTACAGTTTTCAGATATACTACTGATTTTGTAATGATACAAGGCTGGTTAAAAATTGGCGGAGTGTTTCTTTAATATTATATACCGGTATATACTATAATAATCAGTCTGTCGCTGGCCTGCGCCGGGCCCGTCACAAGAGATACTATGCCGGCGGCACTGCGCTGCCGGCCCCTGTCCAAAGATACTTGCCACCAGGCCTAACAACCTTTCTGGGGGAAACCCTGCAAGTTCAATAGATAAAAATGTATAGAAAGCATATAGAAAGGAAAATGTACCTGCAGTTCCGAATACAGTTTTCCTGCCTCCTCACTCACAATGTCAGGGTCCAGCTCCAGCTCCCCTGTCCCACACAGGACACTCTCACCACACTCCATCATGCAGTTTGTTTCTATCTACTGTATTACTTGCTAAAAAAAACTTCCTGGATCAACACCACAGCTTATAATTGTCTGAGCTGTTCACTAACAACAGAAAAAACGTCTTCCTCATAACTATAAATACCTACCTGACTAATACAACGAGTTAATCTAGCTTTCTAACACTACTGCTATCTCCAGTATCTCCCATCCTGCTACAACAATATGCTCCATTTGGGCCTACATTGAATAGGCTCGTCTGCCCTTAGCCATTTCTGTACAGTAAGGTTTAGCTGATGTCAGGCCAGGGTATTTTAGAGTCCATTCTGAAAAAGGAAGGAAAAACATTGTTATTGATATCGATCTTCACAATGTAAATTTGGATTGTGAGCAGATACAACTGTTGTATGCAAATACTCAAGCTTGGACAGACCTTTATGATGCATATTTAACAATTGGAAGCGTATTGTTGCCTTAACAGTTGGTGGAATATGCATGGGTTTCACTATAAACTGGTCAACACAATGGATATATTAGCACCATACAAAAAATGCATCTATTTGGTAAGGCTGGAATGTAATTCCCATTGGTTTTAAGTCAAGTCACTGCAGATCAGTTACTGGCAATGCTCAATAACTATAGCGCACGCACACACACACACACACACACACACACACACACACACACACACACACACACACACACACACACACACACACACACACACACTCCACAATAAATCTCAATAATCTGAGCATACTGCTGTTGTGAAAGGGTATAATCAAGATTTCATATTGCTGCTTATAGATTTAGCTGCTGTACTTCAAAGACCTTGGCCAAGGAGACAGGCGATCTTGAACTGGTAAATATTTATGTCGCTCTCATTAGGATTATGCAATGTTTATCTGTGTGTGTGTGTGTGTGTGTGTGTGTGTGTGTGTGTGTGTGTGTGTGTGTGTGTGTGTGTGTGTGTGTGTGTGTGTGTGTGTGTGTGTGTGTGTGTGTGTGTGTGTGTGTGTGTGTGTGTGTGTCTCGACTCGAGAACCGCTGTACAGCAAAAGTAGCATACACCACACATGCACAAGAAATCAACAGGATTGTAAAGGTACAAATGGGAGCACGCAGACAGACTTGTCGGACGTATGGGGCAGCAACTCGATACAATGTTGCAGCCTTCTTGATTAACAACAAACAAACACACAAACCTTTTATACAGATAGACTTCAGCAATGGCGTTTGCGATATAAATAAGTAACGTTAACCTGACTGACAGTGGACACCTTGACAGATATTTGGGAGCAAGTTTACAAAGTAGCCAAAACAAGCAGAGTCGTGTTGGCGCTGTTCGAGTGATATTTTACACTACTCACCTCAACGGCTCCACTCCCTCTGCCACAGTTTGATTTCATTGCGGCAAACTGGTGAAATTCCAGACAGCCGTTTTCTTTTGGTAGAGATATCAATTACACATAAGCGAGTGGGTGTTGTTTAATTCAGACGAGGTTGGACTCGTTCTTGGTCTGGCCAATCGGAGCTCTGCCTTTGTCAACTGCAACCAATAGGCGTTGAGCAAAGGCGGGGCATGGGCAGTTCTTCTGTTCAGGACAAGGAAAAAAGTTTCCTGAAACTTGAATAATGACACGTGACTAACTAAACAGGCCGTGTGCTGTCAGGTGACCTGAGCAAATCTAATACCTGTGTAAATACCTCACATACCTGACAACACGTTTTTATTACATCATGTCGCTGCAAGAAAAGACGGTAGGAAGTAGAACCCTTACAATCTTCAAATTTCATAAATAGACGAGGGAGGCAGATACGATGTTTTATACCTAGCTCAGCTGCATAGCGTTACCTAGCTAGATTTAACCTCGCGTCACCACACTCTTCTAAACTACTAGATTAGAATGTGGGCAGTCCTCTTCTCTCTTCCTTCATTACATCAAACATCAACGTGCTTTGAATGATCAAAATGAACAGATTTGACAAGTCAACTGTGGTCTGAATTGAAATGTAACAAAGAAAATTAATATATGAAGGAAGAACAATGTGTTTATTTCTTTATTAGAAATGGATAGGAACAATTAGGAATGTGATGACAGAGTAAATACATACAGTTTGCCTGTCGTCCAGCAGATGGAGGCACCACGCCACATCACATCATATCAATGACCTCTCTCTCTCTCTCTCTCTCTCTCTCTCTCTCTCTCTCTCTCTCTCTCTCTCTTTCTCTCTTACACACACACACACACACACACACTATATATATATATACTTTATATATTATATACACACACACACACACACACACACACACACATCATACAAACATAAATACATGTACATGTATACATGCAAAATTGATAAATAAAACATTATTGTAATCAGTATCATGAGTGAAGGAGGGAATATGTGAAAGATGAATGGAAGAGGATTATACAAAACCAGATTATGACAGGACTGAAATCACATGAACATGAATGTGTCAAGCGTCTCTCTTTTATTCTATCTTTATCCATCTATCACTTTTCTCTATTTATCTATCTTTATTTGATCAATTCCCTCCTATACAGTAACAGTCTTTATGACTCTCCCACTCTCCTCCATGAGAACCACCTTCCCATCCTCCCTCTGCTCTCGTGTCCTCTCTCTCCTCCTCTTCGTCAGGAGGTAAAAGGCCACCACGCTGCCCACCACCCCAAAACTGACACCCAGGATCACCCACCCGAGCCCCAGCAGGTGAGAGGTGCTTCCCTTGTCCCGCTGCGACTGGTCCCACAGTCCCAAAGCCACTACGCTGAGGCCAATCAGAGTTCCCCAAACACCAAACGCCATCATGCAGGATCCACAGGACAGCTCGGCACCGCCGGTCACCACGGTGATGCCTGCCACGGAGACCACCCCCCCTGGTAAGGTCACTGCCTCAGACCTGGGGTCATAGGTCACAGCGGACATGGAGGATTGCAAAGCAGAAGGATCCAGCGTTTCCAGCTTTGTTTTCATGGTTGGTTTTTATTCCGATCCGATGGTGCGCTGTGGCTTCCTCTTCTTTCTTCTCAATGCTCCTGTTCTCACTCCTTCAGTATGACACACAGTTGTTGGTTAGGAAACAGCCTAATAATGGCAATTCAGCATTGGTCATTAAAAGGGGAAACAGCACACATGGCCCTAGATTATGTGTTTGAAAATTGGTTTCAATCAAAAGCTGAAAAACTGATATTTTGGGGTGCAAGGCCAGGTGATATATGTCTCACTTTTTACCCACTTCCATTGGAACCAATTTAGAGTGGATATACGGTAGTAGATTTGGGTGCTTTTTTGGGATTATTTTTTAATTAGTTGGATGAATGTAATATGAAAGAGCAGTAAACTTGCTTACCCTGACAAATGGATGGGTAAACGATTACAAAACATAGACAACATTACAATAATTCTAAAAAGTGATAACTTTACAGTAGCAAAAACACTGGATTTTATTAGGCGACATTTAAAAAACAAATCAATTGCTTACCTTGTTGAGGCAGGAGTTTAGCGGGTCAGTGGAAAATGGAGTTAGATGAATGTCCTCTAACCTCATAGAGATGATTGACTCCAGATGCAGGTCTATTGTGGGACAGGGATGTGAGGCTGTTGACCTTCTCTATGGTCAGACAGTGTAGAAGTGGAAGTATGGGACCCGCTGCCCGTTACCTTTCTCAAGTGCGTCACACCCTGAGGCCTCACAAGATGCTGGGCACAATTGTTAAGATTGCTGTCATCATTTGTTTGTTCCTCTCATTCCTTGTGTTCGGTAGGAAAGTCTCGTCTGTCATTAAGCCTCATTATAACCCATTAGCTGGTATTTATCTAGGAGCAACTCCCTTCCTCTTTTCCTCCCTCTTTCGCTCTTAAGATTTGGGTTGTGTCCCACTGAGGCAATTGTTTGGGTTTGGATTCTGGAGTTTTGTTTATCTTTTTTAACATTTTCCCTTCCCGCTTTCTCATTTTTCTTTTCTTCGATAGACAATTGCAGATTAGATTCCATTTTGAGCGGTTTTATTTCTAAGACTCTAGGACCCGAGGTGTATTACTGCACTTAACCTTGTCACTATCTTGAACTATGATTGTGAATCTGAATCTTCTTGTTGGAAAAATTGCTTGTTTTGTTAGTGTTTCCTCCATTGTTGTGGAGAAAATGGCAAAATATCCCAATTTTTATTGAACCCTTCATTCTAGAAAAAAGGCAATATAGAACAAAATCCTTTCCCCCCCATGGATTTATTTGTATACATCACGGCACATAAGAATGAGTGGATATGATTCACTTCAAATGTGAAAACGGTGTGACAACAAGTAGGGAAGTGTAGCATATTATGTCAGAGTGGAGGCCAAGCAATCTCACAGGTTGATGGAATAACCCAAGTGATGCTTGATACAGTTAGTTAATAGGCTGTGATGCAGCCAATGGTGAGTCACTGACATTGATTGATGGTGATGTTTTTAGGTTTGTTGATTTGTTTTGTTGTTGAACTTTCACCTGCTGTGCTTATTTTAACATGTATTATTATTAGAGACTTGTGATTTGTGACTCCAATGAGGTTGCAACAACCTGAGTGTCAGTTTGGTAACTGTACACTGGTAAGTGCTTTAGATGCCAGTTCACAGTCTGCCAGACATCCACATTGCCTGAGAAATGCCTCACAGATCTAGAGGCATAGCCTGATATTCAGACTGAATTGTCAACTCGTAAACTCATTTCCATCTTCAGAAGAAGAAGAACAGCCAACTCCACAACTCTGAAGGTCTGGAGCCAGGCTGCTAGTAGTCTGGGCACGCTTTTGGCCATGGTAAACCAAGGAAACGGGAAACAAGTGCGCCAAAAAAAATCGTCTTTGTTGCCGTTAGCTTGACGCAGCGAGGTTACGTTAGCTAGAGCCTGAGAAAAAAAAGCTTCTGTATTGGCTTAATTAATATGTGATATTGTAAATCTGCGATGTTTCTACAAGAACTTGTTCAAAAACGTTGTTCGGTACGTCCATTTCTTATTCAGTTTCCGCTGCTTGTTTCCTGTCTAGGGCGGGCTCTAGGCCGGAAACAGGCCGAGTGACAAAATCCCTTGTAAACGGAGGCCAGGCTCTTTCTCGCCAAGAAGAGCCTGGTGACGCGAGGTTAGGCTACTAGAGGCAGTCTTCCCTCCATACATCTCCACCTTCTCCACGATGAGGAAAACAAAACTGAACACAAATCCACTTGCTTCAGCTGGCTTTGAGCACAGCCTGGAGTAGGTAGGGGTCAAATTTCAGGGCTTGTTTTGTGAAGGGGAGGGGCTAATTCCATCGGCCATGGCTGTCACAGGATAATGATGATGGTAATTGGCTAAGTGTTGGGCTAGGATGGGACAGATCGGGACAGGAGTAATCCAATAGATGGACTCTCTGACCGTATTTATAGAGCAAAGAAAATCCTGCTGTAAAACAGAGACATGGACAATAATCGTAAAGTGTAATAGGCAGAGGAGTAAGTAAGTTACGGAAAAATGCTAGCTGGGCAATGTTGTGAAAGTATATGCTTTTTCTATATCCGCACCCCTGATACGAAGCTCTGCCACAGCCTCTGCCTGCATGCTGCATTAGTCTGTTTGAAACAATGGTTAAGACAATCCATTCCAGATAATACTTTCAGTCTAATCAAAGGAGGCACAAAGCCAACAGACTGATGACAGAAATGCCAAAGTGTCATGCGGCCTTACAAGCAGTGCAATGGTGGTGGAGAGTAAGCATGGACACCATGTACAGACTAGAGCAATGCCTGAATGATTACTGGGGTATAGACTATAAAAGCTCATAGCCAAGAACAATTAAGGCAAAGTAACGTGTGTGTGTGTGTGTGTGTGTGTGTGTGTGTGTGTGTGTGTGTGTGTGTGTGTGTGTGTGTGTGTGTGTGTGTGTGTGTGTGCGTGCGTGCGTGCGTGCGTGCGTGCGTGCGTGCGTGCGTGCGTGCGTGCGCCAGACCAGTCTTTAGTCTATCAGATAAAAGAAAATGGAAAGCATTCCAGCCTCAGACCAAACAAGGCCTGGCCTCTGAGGGGGAAGAAGAGAAACATCATTTTGGAATGAAGGTACCCAGCGAAACAAAGCTCTGATGACAGACAAGTGAAGGAAAGGACAGCATCATCAGATAGCTACAGCAGGAAGGAGGCATGGACAGAGACAGGAAGGCTGACAGGGTCAATGATGTGAGGGGCCTGGGAGCAGAGGTGTGTATGCCATGATGGGGGAGTCTGTGCACGTGTCACAGCTCAACTCCTTGGACAGATGGCAGTCCAGAATTAGTTGTCAATGGTCACCTAAAGCCACTGATAGGCTGCTGACCGATAGAGAACCTGTTGCTAGATTTGTAAACCAACATAGAACCATGTTGACAAAGAAGATGTCTGCTAATCTGAGACCAGTAATGTTGCCCAGCCATCCTAGATTAGCACTCAAATTCTCAACCGGTGTCTCAACCACAATTTAGGAGGACACTGTTGAAAGATCCTCTGTCGATAAAGATGAATAACATTACTTTTAGGATATTATTATGTGAAAACTCATGATAGATGCTCATGAATCAACGCCATAGTGCACACACCAATGATTCATCAACACCGATGTAAATACAGATGTAAATAATTTAATAGAAAAGAATGGACTCAACACTTTCATAGACCTTTGCAGCAGAGAAAAGATGAGTTAGAGAATATGGGGGGGGGGGGGGGGGGGGGGGGGGGTGATTTCAGTTTATTCAAAAGCTCAGCCCCCTTAAATCTGGTATTAGCAGAATTAAGCTAGTCCTTCGCAGTGGAAGCCTATTTGCCCCTTGCCTCCTTCTATCTCTGACTCTCCTAGTGTCCAGACAGTCAAAGCTCCATCCGTCTTCTATATCACAGGTAGGTCTCTTGGCTTTTTCTACGCTCTTGACCATACTGATAGTGTGAGTAATGAGTCATCATTTCAACATTTCACAAGTGGTTTATATATCATTTTGAGTTTGACCATGTCTTTCAAAATTACTTCCAGGATTATTTTTGGCCACAGAACTCAATAGGACAGAACAGGCCTGGAGGCAGAAAGACATTTTGGACAAAGGAGAAGAAGCGGAAGGGAACTGCTGAGCTGCTGCAGAGGGACATAAATAATCTATAAAGACACCAAGTGTCCCAGTTTGCCAAGGCACATTTTGGCAGAGCCGGCACTTAACTCTGTGTGGAAACACTACAATCCACAACCATGGGAAATGCTACAAGTAGCGCAATATCAAAGGAGATCCTGGAGGACCTGAAGCTCAGCACCAAGTTCACTGAGACTGAGATCTGTCAGTGGTATGAGAACTTCCAGAAGCAGTGTCCAACTGGACGCATCTCTCCAGAGGAGTTTGAGCAGATCTACACCCGCTTCTTCCCAGAGAGTGATGCCAAGAGCTATGCACGGCATGTCTTTCGCTCCTTTGACACCAACGATGACGGAACACTGGACTTCAAGGAGTACATCATTGCTCTACACATGACCTCCACAGGGAAGACAACGAGGAAGCTGGAGTGGGCCTTCTCGCTGTTTGATGTAGACAAGAATGGATACATCACCAAGACAGAAGTGACAGAGATCTGCCAGGTGAGGGGGGTCCATCATGTGCTGTGATGTATGATGAAGACCAAACTATTGAGTCTTTTGATAGTTCTTATTTGAGGAGGATCAGGATGGCATAGGATGGTGTGGATTCAGGGCATGTTTCACAAAATATTGCAGTTGGTGCCAACCTGCACACTGTAATGTTCTGACACATTCAATACATTTTGCTTCTTAACATCTATGGCAGAGAAGAATGTCTTATAAACATGTATTTATTTTATACTCGACATTTATCACTCTCTCAAAGGCAAACTCAAAGAGTCATATTTTGACTAAGAATGAGAAAAAGTCATATTGGCTGTTTTGATCTTTATTGCAATGCTGACATAAACCTAGAGAGCATCAGAGGTCCAAGTAATTTCCTTAAAAAAAAATCTTAAATTGTGGTTCCTGAAAATAGCGGTTCCTGAAAAAAGGTGTTTTTCTACAACATCAGAGCTAGATCCATTTCAGATGCAGCTCCATTTCCTTGGAAAGTGTCCATTCCTGTCATGGTACAGATGGCGTATGGGCCATGACCGGTCCCTGCAGGGACTGTCATTGGCAGATTAAACAACGATAAAACAGAAACATAATTCAATATACTTAAACCTAACTTAATTGAACAAAACTTAAACCAATTCAACCTCTTAATACACAGTCTAGATATTAGTTACTCTCTAAAGCAATGTCCCTTATGGTGTAACAAAGTTCAGTGCTCTGGTATGGCAGCCGAAAGGCCTTCTGCTTGGAGCAGCAACTGGACATGGCTGCCACTGTATGTAGGTCCCAGTCCTAATTGCCAGCCCATTTGAGCCTCCCAATCCTGATAATCTATCTATGCGCTTACAGGTTTAGCCCTCAAACAATGTCGGCAATTCCACTCTTAAGCAACGCTACTCTGGGCCTCGTCCTGCCGTGCTTATGGAGGGACTACTCATGAGCCAACACGATCATTGTGTTTTTCATGCTAGTTATAATCAGTCAATTATTTTCCTATAACCAAAGTTCAATTTGATCGGTGATGGAAAGTTTCTTATCTTCTGATTTAAAACAAATTATATAGACTTGTAAGAGGTTTAGACAGATCAGCCAGCAGAAACCCAGCTGGCATTGCAGTGGGATTGACTTCCTGGCCAACTGGACTGTGTCCATAATGCGCACACACAGTGTTTATAACCAAAGGCGCCACATTTCAAAGCTCTGCCAGATGTTAAAAAACATACAACAAAATAAGATCTGTCATAGTATTTGTACACTCTGTGGAGAGGTGCATCTTAATAGATCTGTCATAGTATTTGTACACTCTGTGGAGAGGTGCATCTTAATAGCATAGGTAAAAAAACACATCTCCTAAATGATATAGACAGACATGTGTATGGTTATTACAGAGCAATAATCCTGCAGATCTCATGTGTTCTGGTATGAAGCAAAGATGAGCAGTGAAGGCAATAAGTCAATAAGGAAGGGAGGTAGAAAAGTTCAAGTTGATCTTTGACTTGTATCATCTGTCCGGCTCTGGGCAAGGGAGATACATGCAACTGCTTGGCACAGATCTGTTTGTTTCTTTTTCTTTTTCTAACTAATCAGTACATCTGCAATCTCCCAGTCTGACCCAGGCTATGTACAGTATGAGATCAGGAGGGCAAGATGGAGGGACAGTGGGGAGAGAAAAAAAGATAACGTTTTATGTGTTTGTCCTGAGTCTTGGCTCTAATCCATGTTCATCTGGTGTCTTAAATGTGGGGGAGTGTTCTGTAAGTGGGCCTGGGCCTGGGCCCAGTTGCACAAAGCACCTTAGGTTAAGATGTCCGAGTCAGAGTTAAGGTGTCCATAAAATAGAATCGGCTGCACCCTTACATCTTGTGCTTATGTTTTTCTTAAAATGTTTAACCTTATGGAGAAGATTTAAGGGTGTTTTGTGCAGCTGATTCAATTTTATGGACACCTTAACTCTGACCCTAAGGGAAATCTTAACCTAAGGTGCTTTGTGCAACTGGGCCCTGACCCTAAAGTACACATATTTACAGTCTGATTGATAGTAGCGCCATGCAGCTCTCTAAAAAATGACCCAGGCCTAGAATGTAATGTGGACTGAGTTTAAATAGTCATGGACTTTGTATGTGTAACTGCTGACAGCCCCATAGGATGGTAGCCATACTGTACAGTATATAATGGCATGAGGAGAATGCATTACTACATACAACCACATTATGCGTAAGCTTCACTTCCATTTGATCGGGTTTTATTCAGCCAATTGACACAGAGTCAGTAAGGGCTCATAACCAGAGACAGACTAGCCAACAAGGCTGTCATTAGGAGAAGATACTGGCTCCTTAGCTCTCTCTAGTGGTCAAGTAGGTCACCATCAGGTGTGATTTAGTAAACGACAAGCTCCCACAAGACACTTATGGCCATTATGGGTTGTGAGCTTCCACAGAAATGTGTCATACAGACTAGTTATTAGTTTGCTTACATTTGATGCATGTACTCTGTCAATGTTCCATACATGATTTGCGAGAGATGCTGCAGCATTATCACACATGTTATATGTACCCTGTCCCTTGCCCCTTCCCAGGCCATATTTAAGCTGATCCCAAAGGAGGAGCAGGCCAGGCTACCAGAGGATGAGAACACACCCGAGAAGAGAGCCAACAAGCTGTGGGCCTTCTTTGAGAAGAGAGACCACGGTAAAGGAAATCACACACATGAGCTCATACACACATACAGTACATTGTGCCCCTGCAGTGCATGGCAGGTTATCTTACCATGTGCTTATGGGGGGGGGAGAGAGAGAGAGGAGGAGTAAAATTAGGTGCTCTTATACTCGAGCAAGCTCCGTGGGGGTGGAGCTCCACGAGTCTCCGGGAGTCACCGTGCAGACCTCGCGCTGGGGCAGATGCTATTATACTCAGAAAGTGATCAGCCAAGTGATCAGCATGTATTGTACAATGGTAATAGTGAGAACAGCCCGTGAAAAGTCGCAATGAAACGCTATTATGTGCAGTACTGAGTGCGCTTTCACTCTCAAACGACCGCACATCAGCACATGAAGGAATCACCAAACTTGTTTTTACTGAAAGCCGTTTTACTTCTCAGCCCTGATTGCCTACTCTGTGCTGCTTTTAATCTCTCTCAATAATGCTCTCAACACAACACATTTACTTGGTGAAATGACTAAAAACGAACAGTTGCAAATCAAAGTTTATAGCCTACCACATGGGTCAAGAAATGTGGCGAAAACACAGCTCAGTGTTCAGGGCTCAGTGGCTTGAAAGCGGCCATGTTTGGAGAGAAGCCGTGCGTTGCTCGCGCTGTGAGAAAAAAAATCAGGCACACGGCGAGCGCCCGACGCAGGTAGCGAATAAACACGCCCAACAAATTTACGTCATTTGACGCGCCCGGCCCTCGCTCCACCCCCGCGCCCTTCACGGCAGGGTGAGCATAATACCACCTTAAGCCCTTACTACCTTTCCCCAGCAGCTGATCCTACACATAGGATTACATTTTACATGTGGTCTGCTGAGGCTTAACAACATACAATAAATCCACCTGGAGGAACACCCCATGTTACAGCATCACTCGTGTCATGCAAGGTTTATTGTGTACCAACCAAACACGATGTCATCTAAAGCCCCCCCCCCCCTTCCTCTGAACTGTGTTCCATGATCATGTCTTTAATGCAAGTACACCCACACATAGGATACAACCGGATTTCTCAGATAAGATCACAGACTCGGTCCTTACTGTATTTAACTTCACGGCTGTCCAATTGCTATCTTATACTTCCCACTGTAACATCTCTTGTTCTTTCTCTCTTCCTTTCAGAGCGATTGGCAGAAGGCGAGTTCATCAAAGGGGTGATTGAAAATGAAAATGCTATGCGTCTTATTCACTATGAACCTATCAAACAATAGTCAGCCCCTCTCTTCTCCCTGTAGACTCTTTCCATGCTTTCTACCCTCTCGTTCTCTCTGTCTCTCAGCCTCATCGGCTCTGTTCTCCCTCCTCATGTCATCCTTGCAGATCCCTCCTTGTAAATATTTTCTTGGTTATACTTATCTTTTCAGTAAGAAGAATTCTTTGTTACATTATCTTACTACTGTTTCTCAATGCATTTATAGCCTATATTAAATTGAGGCATGTATTAAAACTTATATTTGTACAGCCAAAAGGAAGATACTAACAAGATTGCATTTATGGTAACTAGCCTGGTGTGATATGTATGCATGCTGGGGAAAATAACCCATAAAAAGTAATCTGTATGTAATTGATAAATGTGTTTTTAAAATGTGCTTCTATTGGGGACCTTTAAACAGCTCAAACATGATGTTAGCGCTGGACAAGTATTATTCCCTATTGGCAGCTGGTTGTAGCTTGACAGCCCTGAAATGATCTTACTGGTTTTAGATAAAGTGCTGTACTCCACACACTGTACAAGGAATTAAAGGTTTTTATCATAAATCTGTGCTTTGAAAATTATTTAATATCTAGCCCAGAAAACTATAGATTCCTATTTGACCTAGAAACACTGTATACAATAATGTGGTAGGTTGACAGAAATCTAATTGATAAAGTGATGCATTAGGTCATGTTTTTTCAAATGCATTTATCCCAGACAGAAAATCCAATATGATTTCATATGACAGTACACCCTGCAGCGCCCCCAGTGGCTCACCTGGTAGAGCACATAGATGATTCAGTAGTACACCCTGCAGCGCCCCCAGTGGCTCACCTGGTAGAGCACATCACAAAGGCTTAGCCTTTGTCCTTCATGCTGCCGGCCAGGGTTCAAATCCCACCTGTGGCCAGGCGCGGACTGCATAATCGGGCACGTCGGGCAAATGCCCGGTGGCCTGGCCTGGCCTGGATTTTTTTTTTTTTTTTTTTTTTTTTGGTGCCCGCAGTCAGGCCACTCACTGAACAGCAGGCCAGGCGCCGCCTACTGGTTTACTAGTGGTTTTATTACTTTATGCAGGGTTAAAGTGGGTGCATCTCATTGTAAAATTGGACTCGGCCCAAATTGGGCTTCAAACGGCCCAAATCTGGCTTCAAACAGCCCAAATTGGGCTTCAAACGGCCCAAATCTGGCTTCAAACGACCCAAATTGGGCTTCAAACGGCCCAAATCTGGCTTAAAACGGCCCAAATTGGCCTTCAAATGGCCCAAATTTTTCGCCGCCGCCCTTTGGATGCCGGCACGCACGTCGGCCCGTATCGGCCTGGCCTGCTTGGTATCTAATGCCCGGCCTGAATTATGATCCCAGTCCGCCCCTGCCTGTGGCCCTTTGACTCATGTAATCTCCTCTCTCCCTACCTTCCCTGTCAAACTACTAGCCTCCTATCTAATACCCCCCCCCCAATCAATAAAATAAAAATACACTTAAAAATGTATAGCCTGCAAACATTTGATGGAATTGGGTCACCAATAGGTACATTTATGTTTGCATTTATAAATGTCTGCCTGGATGATAATGAGTTGGAGGGAGAATATCAAATAAATTAATATCATTTCTAAATCAGAATGATTCCCTGAAAGTGTGCTGTTTTGTTGTGCAGACTGCACATTCTTGTGTGTGTGTGTGCGTGTGTGTGCATATGCAGTTTCCTAAATTCCAACTCATTCCGTGAGCCACCCCTTCACATGCCATTCGCCTCATCTATTTCTCCTCCAACTGGGGATTACTCTCATAATCTTCTGTTCAACATCAGAGAGCAGACTTTTCAAAACCTCTGTCATCTTTCTGTCTCTATGTGTCTATCTTATGGGTCTGTCTGTGCATCTGCAGAAAGTGTCTATATAGCATCTGTTAACATTGCATCAGAATATTCGATCTGCCAACATTGTGACAAAAGAACATGGACAGAGACGCATCCATGCAGTAACCGCTGAATTGACTTCACACTAACAAAGATTGACAGAGAATCAATAGAGAAACAGACTCCGCCCCTCTGTTTATCTGACAGGAGAGAGAAGGAGTGGCCTAAAGTTGAAAATGAAAGTGGCTTGAAAGTCCCTCTCAGATAAATGAGGCTATATTGTACATTTTCTCTGCAGGACGCTCTTCTGTCGGGTATTAGGTGTCAAAGGACCCATTCAGTCAAGGCAGTGAAATGACAGAAACAGTAAGGTGACTGTCCTCATAACACATTACAACTTCAGCTGAAGATATACCCATAATAAACACACATTTACATAAAGAGACATATCACTTTCTTATTAGGCACTGAGAAATAGATGAGAAACATGCAAGCCATGCATGTCAGTCTGACCTACATACATTATCGTAGCATGTTGATATGTTTTAAGTTCATTAAAAGTCAAAATGGAAGAAAAGAACAACAGGGTCCAATATCTCTTGCTTTCTCATATTGATCCTTGTTCAGCAGCGTAAAACAAATGTCTTTCCTTTTTCCGTTTTTCAGCCCTTAGAGGTTCGATCCCCTAACAGGGAGAATCAACCCGGACGATGGCCTCATTCATCTCATCCATCTCCCTCTCGCAGTCCTCACACCCCTCAGACCCACAGCCCCCTACTAAAACCAGTGTCGGTACATCCCCGTTTCCCACTTCGACCACACTTCGACCATCCGTGGCCCACGCCACGTCCATCATGCCGTCTGGACACTGCAGGAGGCCACTGACAGAGTAGAGCCCGCCCCCTGGTGGAACAATCTCATCATAGGGCGGGGCGTGAGTGGCGGCTCTCACCTCCTCCAGACGGAGCATCTGTTTGCGCCGGAGCTCGATGATGGTCTTGGTGTAGGAGTTGAGTGTGACCACTGCAGCCCCCATACAGCAACTGAAGGACACCCAGGCAAGGCTGAGAGGAGAGGAGAGGAGAGAGTAGAGAGACACATCATCATTATCTTAAAGTGCAATGTTATGCATGCTTGGTCTGGATAATACAGACACGTAGTGAGCATGTCATCTGTAACGGTCAACCACCTACGCAAAAGACCAGCCGTAGTCCCAGGTCTGAGGCCTCCAGTCTTTAGGGCCCACAATAACTGTCATCTGAAACACTGTGGTGTACATCATATGGGCCACCATCCCCAGAAGACCTGCATGGGAGATGGGGGGACATGAAACAGAATCAAACTGTTGTGTGTTGCATAAAGTGGAGGACCAAGCAAACAGAAGAGAAGGATTTGAACGAGAGAGAGATTGAATATGTTTGCAGAGGGTCTAGAGAGGAGGAGGTAGATATAGGTGATATATAGTGTACATCAGGGGCGGTTCTAGGCCGTTTTTGGGTGGGCTTTAGCCCACCCAAAAATAGTCTCAGCCCATCCAAAAAAATAGAGGCAAAAAAACTTTTTTTTTTTTTTTTTAATCCCTCTCCAAATCCATGGTGGTCATTAGTAGCAGTTTCTGACTACACTCAATGTGCTGTGTGCATGTTTCCCCCCCCCCTCTATGTTCTTAGGGTGGGCTGAGACAAAAATTTAGGGGGGTTCAGCCCACCCGAAAAGTTTCTAGAACCGCGGCTGCGCCTCCATCTATCTGCCTAATCCCACATCACTTCACACAGGTCACACACACAGTAGGCTACAGCAGTGAAGTGGTCCTCCACAGTCCACACAATCGTTCTCCCCACTCATGATCAATGAAACTGAGGTGAGCATTGAGCAGTCAGAGTCGTTAGTAGTTACTTAATTAGCGCATATTGATATGCAAATTAGCACGTAACGTTGTCGTAGGCTAAACAAAAGAACTTGTCGCTGTGCCTGCCAGACAAACAGGTGGACTGGAGGAAGGTAGGTAGGCTACCATGGCACCAGCCAGCCATGTCATGCTAGCTCGCAGTAAGCGGGTGTAAATGGATGTGATGTTTTTTGAGAAACATATGGGCATAAGTGACAAACATTTTCAAACGGGTCCCTTGTTATCTGAATGAAATTAAGCCCTTCAGAATCGCAAGTGGCTGCTTTACACAGCCTGTCTGATGTGATGATGACGATAGCTTAACATGCGTGCATGGCATCACTTATGTCTTGCTGTGATGTTAGTTCAGTATCTCAATAAAAGTTCTTACAGGCTTGTTATTTCCCTCTAAGGCAGGGATGTCAGAGATACGGCCCGCGGGCCGGATCCGGCCCACGGGCAGGTTTCATCCGGCCCGCGAGATGTTTTGGAATATTAAAAAAAATATATATATATATTATTATTATTATTAAATTCGCACCCCATTATCATGAACTACCTGTGGCTAATAAGCAAGCTAAGAGTTCATTCATAAGTTAATTAACCTGCACTACAAGGAAGTATGTCAGTAGGTCATCAGGTGTAAACAAAGCCGCCATGATGCCACGCTGGAATTGAATCGCGCATTCAGCTACCTACCAAAAAACAAAAGAATCAACAAGATCAGGCGCGGACTGCATAATCGGGCACGTCGGGCAAATGCCCGGTGGCCTGGCCTGGCCTGCAAAAAAAAAAAAAAAAAAAAAAATTGTGCCCGCAGTCAGGCCACTCACTGAACAGCAGGCCAGGCGCCGCCTACTGGTTTACTAGTGGTTTTATTACTTTATTCAGGATTAAAGTGGGTGCATCTCATTGTAAAATTGGACTTGGCCCAAATTGGGCTTCAAACGGCCCAAATTGGGCTTCAAACGGCCCAAATCTGGCTTTAAACGACCCAAATTGGGCTTCAAACGGCCCACATCTGGCTTCAAACGGCCCAAATTGAGCTTTAAACGGCCCAAATTCTTCTGACGCCGGCACGCGCGTCGGCCCGTATCGGCCTGGCCTGCTTGGTATCTAATGCCCGGCCTGAATTATGATCCCAGTCCGCCCCTGAACAAGATGCTGTCGAAAAAGAGAAAGGTTGACACGGAATGCAGGCAGTTTCAAGAGAAATGGAAAGAGCAGTATTTATTTTGTGAAGTAAATGGGTAAATGAGTCGAATTGATTTTAGTAAAAAAAAAATCCGGCCCCCATGAGGTCTCAGTTGAACAAATCCGGCCCTCTACCTAATATGAGTCTGACACCCCTGCTCTAAGGGAGTGCAAGGCAGATATTTAAACAGCCTTGTTTGTGTACAGTACCAGTGGCATGGGAGTAATAAAAAGGGATTAAGGACCAGGACCCCTGGTGGTCAGTAAGATGGGCTGGTTGAGCCAATGTTAAAATGATCTTTATTTATTATTTATTTTTGCTTTAAAACTATTTTTTAATTTTCTGCTTAAAGTTCATGAAAAAAGTGGCATTCTTGTTTTTTCACACAATAATTTCATAATACCATTTGTAATGCCACCGTTGTAGTGCTGTTGTTCAAAATTAAAGTACATTTTCTCAGATTTATTGGTGTCTTTCTAGTCACACAATTTAATAGTCAGTGTTTCCCATACACTGATCTATTTGTGGTGGTACACCCTACATAGATTTTGACCCCCACAAATACTGCCACATATTAATTTCAACTAGTTGACTGCAAACTCCTGCTTTAGTGCTTACAGTATATTATTATCTTGTCGGAATATTATTCCAGCCAATAAGTTATGAAGTTCCCTTTTGATTTAATTTTACTTTTGTTTTGCCTACAAAGCAAAATGTTACTTTACTTGAAACTCCCCTGAAGTGATTTTGGTATTATTTATGCAAGCATAATTCTACCATATAGTAACCTGTATGCAGAATATATATAGTATATATAGGGAAACAATTATTTTTTCATTGCTGTAAAACCACAGAACGGTAAAGAAGATATTGATGTGTGTAGTTCTTCATAGATCTAGTCTCTTCATTTTGATCTCAAAGTGCGCCAGTTTGATCAATTTTTACTTGAAACTGTACAAAATTTTCTTCCGGGGGGGCATGCCCCCGGACCCCCCTAGGGGTTCTGTGGTCCATGACCTTTGGGTGGGCTGAGCCCACCCAAAGCTCTGATGCTAAAACCGCCCCTGGTGTACATTTAAAGGATACACTAGGTCTCACCTGATAGCGCAGTACAGATAGCTGCGTAGGCATTGATTTTTAGTGCGTGCATCTCCTTATGGGAGCACAACACCTCCAGCCACATCAGTAAGAAACCCATCCCCAGCAGACCAATGTATGTAAACTCTGAAATGACTGACAGCCATAGCACACCTGTAACAAGTGAAAACACACACACACACACACACACACACACATGCACACACACACGTGAACATAAACACGGTGTTCATGTTCTGCCTATAGAACCATGAACTGTTTACAATGACAATATGTGTCACAGGCACAGAGTGACATGTTCAGACTGCAGCAGAAGACTGTCACGTCTTCAACACAACACAACTGACCGTGTGTTTCCCCGGGGGTTAACTCTATAAAGCTGCGACACTTCTCACCTGCCAACAAAGTTCAGAGATGTGAACACAAATTACACTAGGAATGAATATAGGATTTATGGGTCTGAAAACCTGAACCTGGGGGGGATGACAGGTGAACAATTATTGTGACCAAGTGCAAGACCTACTTGTGTGTGTGTGTGTGGGGGGGGGGGGGGGGGGGGGGGGGGGGGCATGCGTCCAGAAACATGCTTTGTAATCTCACCATCGCTGTGCTCCTCACAGCTTTCCCAGAAGCCGGTATGGAAGTATCTGAAAGCGTACTTGTCCTCCCCCGTCTCCCAGATATAGTGAACTGCGTTGGTCAGTTGCCTCTGTCTGATCTTGGCCAACTCGTCCCTCCTGGCCGGAGACAGCGTGCGGTTGGAGGGGTTCTGAGTGGGACTTTCTGTAACAGCACAGGAAGATGGCACTGCCACTGAGGAAAGCAGAGCAGACAGTGACCCTCACACTCCCAGCAACACCTATGCGCAATTTAGTCTCCAGTCCACCTGACTTGCATATCTCTGGAAAGTGGGAGGAAACCGGAGGACCCAGAGGGGTACCCCCCCCCCCCCCCCCCCCCCCCCACCCCCACACACACACACACACACACAGACCATGCAAGAGATTCAAGATCCAAACCCTGGACCTTCTCGACAACCATTCATCCGATCGACTTCACACTTGGCAGGGGTGTTGCTGCAGGAAGTGTAGTGTTGGATTTGGTGCAATTTGGACACGCTTCAATCTTCTTATATAAAATTGACAAATGGGCAATCTGTTCTGTTTGTTTAAATTTTTGTCCCACTGATGATGTCATAGGCAGTGTGACATCACTGATGTCATCAGTGATGTCATAAGACTCCCTGATGTCATCAGTGATGTCACAAGACTCCCTGATGTCATCAGTGATGTCACAAGACTCCCTGATGTCATCAGTGATGTCACAAGACTCCCTGATGTCATCAGTGATGTCATAAGATTCCCTGATGATGTCATCAGTGATGTCATAAGACTCCCTGATGATGTCATCAGTGATGTCACAAGACTGATACTGTCATCAGTGATGTCAAAGAGCACTGATGTAAACTTAAGGGGCGCACACACACACGCGCGCATGTAAACTCAATAACATTTTGTGAGGAACACACGCACGCGCACGCCCGCCAATAGAGGAGGCAAGGCTGCGCAGGGGCTGAGCTGCGTATGCAAGCTGCAGGGCCAGCTTGGCGAGCTACAGGACGGGCGAGCCCATGTAGCAGGCGAGCCTATAGGAATCGAGTGGGCGAGATGCCTAGTATGAATAAACTTTTTTAGACTAAACAAGCGAAGTCTGCAGCTCTGTCGTGTGCGGGGCGAGCAGTGCTCTGCATCAGCGGGGTAAATGGGCACTGCATTATTAGTCATGGGACATTAATTAGGCTAATTATAATTGGAAACAGGTGTTTTTTTTATAAATATAACTCACACACTAGCTTTGCCATTATTAAGTATTGCTCTGATTGTAGTTATAAAAGCTAGTTCCAGATAGTTTTCGGTTTATCATCATTGCAGCTGCAGCAGTAGGAGTACATGAGGAGTGTCATCCGGGTTTCAGTTGACGACAGATCGCAGATGTTGTGCTCTGTTACCATGCCATTAGTTTTTGTAAACAGAATCCACTCCAGATCCATGCCAGGTTTTCTAGCCTGCACAAAAGATGTCCAGATAGCTGGAAACTTCCGTGAAGACTAACCATGATGTAAAAAAGAACACCTGTGCAAAGAAAGACAACCTGCTGTTCATGTTTGAAGTCTTTCAAGGCCAAGTAAGTGCTAAGTTAGCCGCAAAACGCGACTATTTCACTCGAGTACCTCTCCCATCATAGTCGCGCTCGCCCGACCCCTTTATCGAGGGAAAGTTGCACATTTAGCGATCTACAAGCTTCAAACATGCACCAATCACTAATATAAACTACGCACCTTGTTGCCACGGATGTTGTCGAGCAGGCCGCGCTGAGGCCGCGCTTTGTTAACTCGTATTTTAAGAAAGTTTGGGTTATTTGTGTGTCCGGAAACATTATTTTCCCTTCTCCAACGACTCTTCTTCTTTTTTGCTGCTCACCGGTTCAACTGCTCAACTGCGCCACCGCATCATGGGGTATTACATCATGTGTCAAGTATGGGGTTTGCCCTGTGTCGTTCTGTCAGTCACAGGTTTCATGATGCGGTGGCGCAGTTGAGCAGTTGAACCGGTGAGCAGCAAAAAAGAAGAAGAGTCGTTGGAGAAGGGAAAATAATGTTTCCGGACACACAAATAACCCAAACTTTCTTAAAATACGAGTTAACAAAGCGCGGCCTCAGCGCGGCCTGCTCGACAACATCCGTGGCAACAAGGTGCGTAGTTTATATTAGTGATTGGTGCATGTTTGAAGCTTGTAGATCGCTAAATGTGCAACTTTCCCTCGATAAAGGGGTCGGGCGAGCGCGACTATGATGGGAGAGGTACTCGAGTGAAATAGTCGCGTTTTGCGGCTAGTGCTAAGTCTGCTAACGTTAGTCAATTGTTTCTACCAGGTTATGTAAGCTTTTATTTGTGTACTTTTCTACAAAGCGCTGTGTCTCAAACTCTCAATGGTCTCAAACACTTGACTAGGGCAATACTTGACTAGTCCTCCTTGTGAGCGTCTTCTACCGGGGGTCGTCTCCCTCACTGTAGCGACTACTAGGCTACAGTGTATCTTGTATTCCAGAAGATGAAAATGTAGCAATAGTTAGCGCGGTTTAGTTAGTTTTAAGGTTGGATATTCGACAGACCCTCCGGATCCAGCAGTGTCCAGTGCTGCCAGCCGTGCCAGGGGTTACCGAGTGGCTTGGAAATTGAGTTTTTTGACACTCTGTCCTTGCCTTGGAGTAAAATGACTTGGAGGAGCATAGGGCTAGGAGGGACAAAGCGAGGTGTAATTTATTTATTTTACACGAATATTTGTGACTCCAGACCAATGCAGAATTGTATTGCTACTGGACAAATAAGACATACCCTCTTTTTCTTGGATTTTATATGAAGGCAAATCATTTTGATGAAAATTCATATTTTTTGGGCGTGGCCACTGGGGGGTCGAGTCGAGAAGATAATAAGAGATATAAGAAGTCTGTCTGTTACCCCGAAAAAAGAAAGTGGCCAGGTCGCCGATGACAGCATTGTCATCTATGACATCACTGATGAGATCACAAGGTTGCCAATGATGTCACAACGAGGACATTTTCACAATTGCTCGAGCTTGCAATGTATATATTTAACTAAAGAAAGATAACTATGTAACGGTGGCCAGTGGGTAGAGCTGCGCATTAAGTAAACCTCACTCTGACACCTCAAGAGAGCTCTAGCAACAGCTGGTAGGGCTCATGGGCATTAGCCTCCTTGCTAGAGCGTCTGCCTCCCATGCCAGAGGTTCTTGGTTCAATCCACAGCTGCATTGGGGCTATAGAATGTCAGCTTGTGTAACAATGTTATTCCTGTGTTTGCAGAGCGGACTCAGCCTAGCTTTTACCTTTTAGAATCTTGGATTTCACCCCAACTCAAGCTGGGCTAATGAAGTTTTGAATCCAGAAGCAACCCCAAAACACACCACCTCATCATCACCTGATGTCTTCTCTTGCCAGTCTGTGCCGACATGCAAGAGAAATCACTGACGCTGACAGGAACAGGATGAAGATGGTCTTCAGCCTCTGTGACGTGGATAATGATGGCTACCTGAGTAGGGAGGATCTGAAGATGGCTGTGGTGATGCTGTTCGGTTACAAACCATCCAAGTCAGAAACTGACCTACTCATAGGACAAGAACGGCACTCCCAGACAACGGGAATCTGTTTGGAGGGGTTTGTGACTCTTATGGTGGGTAAGCTGTCGGAGGAGAACCCTCACCTGAAGATCAGGCAGATGTTCAATGCCTTTGACGTGCGCTGCCGCGGCTTCCTCACACTGGAGGACTTCCATGCGGCCTTCAGCAGGGTGGCTCCTCGTCTGCCTGAAAGGACCGCTGTGGAGGCTTTCCGGTACACCGACCAGGACTCAGACGGCCATGTTAGCTTCAAAGACTTTGATGCTGTAGTCAGCTATGGATGGGCCAACCACTGACTGACCTGGAATTATTTTTTTCTGATTTCCCCCCCATTTTCTTCCCAATTGTACTTGGCCAATTTTCCCACTGCTGCCCCGGACGCTGCTCCACCCTCTGCCAATCTGGAGAGAGCCGTAGACTAGCACCGTGCTTCCTCCGACACATGCGCAGTTGCCAGCCACTTCTTTTCACCTGACAGCAGGAAGTTTCACCAGCAGGACGTAGCACGTGGGAGGATCACGCTATTCCCACCAGTTCCCTTCCACCCTGAACAGGCGCCTGACTATGACCTGGAACATTTTATTAATTGTTGGAGCTTGTATTAGTTGAATATGGTATTAGTTTATTTTAGTGACTGATTGTCTCTTGCGATTATTCTCTTAAGTTAGATTTGATATGTATAAAAAAGTGAGGATGTTTTTCTCAGCATTTGATTTATTGATAGCTGTTGAGATTGGATTTTGCCAAAATTGTTGTAAAGAAAATTACCTACCCCATCTTTAATTTCAATGGAATTAGGTCAGACAAAAATATAAATTAGGCTAGACCATCAATTAAGGGCCAGTAATATATCTATTATATAAAATTGAGTATGTGGGCGATGTTTGTTTGTTTCACGTTCTGTGTCTGGCCGGCCACAGCTATGCCATTTTAAGTGTGATGATCGGGCTGAAACTTTCATGTGGTGTAAAGGGCACCAGTGCGGGTGACCTGACAGAGCCAGATTTTTTTATTAGGCTAATTAGCTAATGATGTGATGTCATCAGTGATGATGTCATAAGGGCGCACACACACACAAAACGAGGCATTGTGACAAGACTGGTCAGTGATGCACACACACACACACACACACACACACACACGAGGCAATGTGACAAGACTGATTAGTGATGTCATAGGGGGGCACACACACAGTGTGTGTGTGAGAGAGAGATGGGGGGGGGGGATTATAGGAAGCCCAATAGGAAACAGAATCCCATTTGCTGCTGCATCTCAGCAGCTATTCCTGGGGTCCATTCAAAATGTTACATTGTAGCGATACATTGTGACAGTACAACCAAATGAAACCAAAAGACTATGTGCACTTAGAGTGAGAGAGATGCAAAATGGGCGACACAAGAAAGCCGTGAGTCTATGCATCGCACCATGGTCTGAAAAGTAACAAGGCCCTGCGTTTTACAGTCACATGCACCCTGGTCATTCTAAATCAGTTTTACAGTCACATGCACCCTGGTCATTCTAAATCAGTTTTACAGTCACATGCACCCTGGTCATTCTAAATCAGTTTTACAGTCACATGCACCCTGGTCATTCTAAATCAGGCCTAGTGGCATGAGGCATGATTACATCCACTGACTGCTGTGTAATTGGCAATGTGTTCTTTCTGTGGAACTACAGAGTACACAAAGTGCACGCTGTCAATCAAAGTTGATTTCTTTATAGAGTAATAGAGCTGTTAATCTCAATGTGGATTAAGCACATCTGTTGAGGAAATAAAGACCAGAGAGCAGACTATAGACCATAAACCTCTGGAACCATCCTCACACCCCACACAGATTAAAGCCATAATCCAGTTCACTGCAAGACTAAGGTACGGGCAAAAAGAGATCAAAACATATCAAGCAGCCAAGTACAATGGTTTTACTAACAGGTCAGAAGCATTCATCCAACCAGAACCAGAATAGTTCTAGGTATTGGTTTTAATGCAGGGACTCAAACACAGTGCAAAGATCATAACAGTAAAGGCCAAGTTGTTGGTAAAGTCAAAGTCAGGCGGGTGCTTTCTGGACGTTCAACAAGGTTTATGAGAAGATGAATGCGGCTGTGATCATGGCTAAAGTGATAATTAGACCACACACACACACACACAGACGCATACATACATAAAGTACATAGCCTACATATATTGAGGGTGTATACAGCACTACTGTATGTATACACACGCTCAGTATCCCCTTCATTAGGTACACCTAAGTACTGGGTAGGACCTCTGTCTCCACAACAGTTTGAATTATTTAGATCATTGATTTAACAAGGTACAGAAAACATTCCACGTGATGACTTGATAGCATCAAGGAGTTCCTGCTGATTTTTCAGTGGCACAAAAGGGGCCTAATGTTGACCATGACAGCATTACAGAGGCACCAGCAGCCTGTACTGATGACCCTTTGATGACCTTTGTGTTCAGCAAGATAATCTTCACAAATGAGGAGCACTGTTATGATTTTCAAAGCGTTGTGTTTTTCTTTTAAACAACTACATTTTCATCAAACACATCTGCACATCTCTGTTGTATTTGCACATTTGTTATTGCCTGTTAGCTAGAAGGAAATCCTAGCAGGGTGGCTGTTTCTGAGATGCAAGTGTCTGTGTGAGTCGTGGGCACCAATGATCATATCGCAAAGTGGCCAGAAGTCTTGTGGTTGCCATTTCTAAAGTTGAGTCTAACATTGACTGAACCTCTTCGACTCGTCTGCATGCTTTATTTATACATGGACACACTGTCACAATGCAGGGGCGAGCTGTTCAGAATGGAGAGGTGTAACTAATAAAGTGGATACAGGAGAACTCCTGTGGTATGTATGGGGAGGTGAAGGACGGTGTATGACAGTGTGTCTCAGTACCTGTGGTGTAAGGCTCGCTGTTGTTCTGACCACAGTTCTTCATTTTGACAGGCGAGAGGCAGAGGGGCTTGACCACCTTGTGGGTGCCCTCACACCAGTAGGAGGTGCAGAAGGCCAGGATGGAGAAGGCCAGAGCCAGCGTGGTCAAGGTCAGGGAGAGCAGGGAGCGAGAGCGACGGGACATATGCTCCAGCATGGCCACACAGGGGAGGGAGGAGGCAGGACAGAACGTGAGGTATTGCACGTGGAGATCAAACAAATGGGACAGTGGGTACACGGGAGGACAGATGTTTTGGCAAGGGATGAGCTGCCAGGGTACAGATTAAATGCAAGGCAAAGATGAATGTGATGTAACAGTACGGAGAAGATGAGAAAAACATCAGACAAAAGAGGAGGACGAAGGGAGAGAGCAGATGGATCAGAGGAAGGAACAAAGAGGGATTTAGATGGACGGTGAATCACACTAGGAGAACAAAGTGGGATGCAAAGACATATGGCAGCTTTACTGTCTTATCCTATTATTGATCCCCGGAGTTACAGATGTGGCCTCTGACCTTTAACCCTAACTGATCTCTCTGTCAGAATGTATTAGATCAATGTGGCTGATATGAAAAGCATAAAGTCATTAAAAATAATATGATATATCCCATGACAAATCAATGATATTGCATGACAAATGCAAAATCTCAGTGGCTTAGTACATCTAAAGTGGGCAAACAGAACATCTTCAGAACCAATCTATCACCTGGCAAGACAGTGGTTGCATGAAACACAGGCAGCTACAGCCAAGGTGTCCATATGGCAACGTCTAGCTTGGCTGGGTATTCTTGGGGTCAGGATGGGTCACATAAGTTAAGGACAGTAATGCATACTGTCCTGCAACCCAGGTTCATTTCTAACCTGCTCCCTGATGAAGACACTGTAGCCTGACGCTGCTTCTCACTGCACTCCTCTACTGAACCTTAAGTAGAAGACAAGACAGAGGGGATCTAAACAAGAGATTACTTTTTTGATGAAATTATGGATAAGCCGCACATCTCAATGAAATGTTGCTAGTAATCACTGTTAATCTGCTTTAATCTATTCGTGTTAGGTGTATTTGAGTGTGAAACCCTCTCTGAACCTTCCTGCTGTCTCTCTCTCTCACGTGATGTCGCCTGTCAGCCCACAGCCCCTGAAACGCAACAGACCATGCATTAAACCAGTTGAATGAAACACTGCTAAACACTGGAGGACAGTCTGATCTGCATGGGAACACATCAGTAACTTAATAACTTCAACCAAAATACACTGTATATGACAATGTTATTAACAACCATGAACAAGTCATTTTTAGTCGTCATCATAGCATATTACCATATTGTTACATACTTTGTATTACCACTGTCATTACAACTATTACAGTCGGACATCCATTTCCAACATTAAAAACCATGGTGCAGGTTGTAGACCACATGGCATTATGTGGAAGTGGAATGATTTTTTGGGGTTGAAACTTTTTTTTTTTTTATCACACATAGCTGCATCTTCTAGGCTCATTTTTGTAAACTGTGGAGGTCACTGCTCCTGAAATGGAACTTCCTCGTGATGTCTGACAGGGATGCAAACTAGTCACTTTTAGGTGACAGTCACCTTTTTAATCTCAAAATAGGGCACTTCGGTGAATGATTTTGTCCGCCCTGGTATCTGTTACCATTGTCACTCTCCAGGAGTTTGCATCCCTGTCAGCCTCAGCAGAACGTTCTCTTGTGCTGTCACAAGTGGAGAAGAATGCCACCTTCTTCTCCATATTTCTGCACTGGGGAGGGGGGGGGGGGGGGGTAGTTTCGTACTAATCATGAGCCCAAAGTGTAAATTCAGAAAAAAAGTAAGCATACATCACACGCTTTAAAAGCATACAATCTGTACAAGATGTAAACTGTTCAGATGGCTGGAGCATTCTTGATATCTGTAACTTAACTTTATTGAGAAGGCAAGAGGTATATGCAGCTTGTTCTAAAACAAAGGTGAAACACAATCTGTTCATTACAGTTCACTTGCATCCATTGTCATTAGCACAATATCAAAAAGCTCTATCAGACCCAAATAACAAAAAACAGCAATAACCGATCGATCAATAATTTTATACATATAAGAACCTACCAAATACCTTTTTTTGTGTCTGTCTGGTCAACCACTAGTCAAAAACAGCATTGCTCTAGTCTGCTCCTTCCAATGGCCTAAACTTCTAAATATTCCAGACATCTGTCGTCATATTCCACCTTCAGGATGAGCATCCGTGACCTTTACCTGTCCAGCTGTACTCCTGCTTTGATATCCTCTCGGCTGAGAGTCAGATGGAAATACGACTCCGCCTCCGCGCCGCTCTACGCCCTTTTCTGTCTTTCTTGGGAATTTATGTCACAAACATCCTGAATCATGTAATCCCTCTAACTCCATCTGTTACTGTACAGCAGTTTACCAAACTATGGGGTCGGGACCCAATTTGGGTCGCGGACCCGTGGGGGGTGGGTCGCCAACTGGTCGTCATGGCAACTCATTACCGTATGTTGTTTGTGAGTTTGGGTCCCAGGGAGATACAAAATGTATCTTTTAGGGCCCCAAGATGAACAAGTTTGGGAACCCCTGCTGTACAGTAGTTCCTTCTCTCGCTACATCCCCTTTCATTTGTGGTTTTCTCACTCTCTTCCTACCCTCACTCAACCTTCACCCCTTATTGAACTCATCCATGTCATCCATTTGTGTGTGTTTTGTATTTCATTATTTCTGTATGGGCAAATTAAATTGTTAAAGAACTCATCTATATGAATGTTTTTTCCGTGCGCTTTTTCCAATCAACGCCAGCATCGCAAAGACAAATCCTGGCCCCACAGAGTTAAGTTGAAGTGTTTATTTTCGGGGGCAAAGTGTGTTTTCCACAACAACAACAACAACAACAACAAAAGAAACAGCTTTCCATTGTCGTCATAATTTATTTACAATATGTATGTACATAAAAAGTGGAAGAAGAAAAGAATGGCAAGTAGAAAAGAAGAACATTGTTTGCATGCTGAACTGAACAGAAGGGGAGTTAAAGAAAGCTGTTAACCCCAGGCTTGAGATTTACAGTAATGTAGAACCAGCTTTCCATCACTGCCAAAACACTGTGGGAAAAAGACAGAGAGAGAGACATTTTTACTCAAAAACAGACAGGAGAGATCTGTCGGTATTGCACAATACTTCTAAATTCACTTGGCTGTGTAACACTTTCAAATGTGAACTCTCTTGATTATTCAGCCCTACAGACAGAGTGAGATGTCATGACCTGCCATGGAATAATACACTGCCTGCTCTGACTTCTGGACTTCAAGGTCTTTGCTGTTACTTATCGAGAACTTAATCAGTGGCCAAGGATTCTGGCATGTTTCATATGGAGCAGCTCACTCATTGCCCCCTCTGCTGGTCAGTCCTCCACATCATCCATCCATTCTTATATTCTCCACTATACCGTCATCTCTCGAGACAGACTGTCGAAAATCTGTCGACAAGCTCTGTGAAAAGCTGTGCAGCAGCGCTCGCAGGGTGCAGGCTCGCAGGGTGCAGGCTCGCATGCTGCGCTTTACATGATCAAAATGGAGTGAATGTGACCGGTGTGTAGTAAAGACTTGCTACTTGCTACTAGCAACGAGCTAGCGATGTTGTGGTTGTTTCATAGCGACGGAGGAATTTGAGAGTGACACGCAGGGAGGGGAAATGAAATCCATAAATGGTCAGAGCCGGTCAGTTGGAGCCAATGGCAGAGCTTGCAGGGAGCGGAAAGGGATTTTCTTCCGCTGCCGGCGGAGCCCCTCGAGTTCCTGTTGCACGGCATTGAAACGAGGCTGCTGCCCCCAGAGGTTAGAGAGGTTTAACCGATGGGCTCCCAGATTGATACTGTCTTGCTCTGGGTCTTGGCTCAATCTAATTATTATAGAACCTAGTGGTATGTCTACTTTCTCCATATTTACTTCAAGCTTCAATAACTGAACCCCCCCCCCCCCCCCCCCACACACACACACACACACACACACACACACACACACACACAAATAAATCAACTTTACACTTGAATATTGTTGACAAGTACATGTATTTAAAAGAGGTCAATAAAATTATCCATTTGTGTGTGTGTGTGTGTGTGTGTGTGTGTGTGTCAAATTACCTCCCCCTTAGAAATATGTTGTTTTAAATAGAAAGAGGACATTAGGAATTACTGTGATTCAAACAATTAATCAATAAATAAAGAACACAAATAAGACAAAAATGTTAATATGGGGGGGGGGGGTTATTTTCGACATTACCAACTGACACTACATCTACTTTAGGAAGGAGAAATGAGCAACATACATACATACATACATAATCATAGTGCATTAAAACAGCTGTCTCCAAGTACTCACTTCAAATAGGACACCTACTTCTTGATCTGGCGAGGGGGCAAAAGACTGGTTGACATAGATGAACTGGAAGAAAATAAGAGGCAAATGCAATTAGGTAGAGCAGCTGTTCCCAAACTGTGTGGTGGTACTACAGAGGGGTACTTGAGAGAAAGGGGAAATGTTAAAATACATCTGCTCAGGAGGCACTAATTGCAACTCTTTTTACTCCATTTCTTATTTTGTAATGTACATTCTTCAAAAGGTGGGTTATCATTCATTCATTGTATCATATAGTCTACTATAGTTTTCTCTTGCAGTTTTCTAAGCAAAATGTTGCAGTCGGCTAAAGGGGGTACTTGGATTCAGTAATCAGGGAAAGGGGGTATTGAAATCTCTGCCCAAGACAGCAATAGTTTGGAAGTAGATTAACTTAGCCCTCACCAGTTGTTCATTGGCATCAAGCTTCAGGAAGCGAGCGATGAACTGAGAGAGGGACTGCACCGTTCTCCCTTTCTCCACTGCCCATTTCTTTGTCTTCATTATGGGAGTGTCACCCACTGCCTTCAACAGCACATCAACTATGGAAAGAAGACGACAGCTCAGTGGAATTTCTTGAGAGGGAAGTGATGTATAATAACCACACTATGGAAACACCTGTCATGCCTCTCTTCCACAAGATAATCAGAGGGGAACAACAGGGGAATGATATTATAGTGAACCTTTAACTCGTGTGTGTGTGTGTGTGTTTGAGTAAACTGACATCATTAGTTTAAAGTAAAACGTGATGCTTTATTTACACCATAGCTGGAGCCTGTTATGGTAGCCATTATTGCAATATCAATGTCTGACATTTACAATAAAGTATTGACATTATTCATGTCCACTATAAGGGCATGTGGAAAATGCGTTGTCTATCTGCAAAATGTGCAACCTGTAAGAGCAGGTAGATAACGAGACGAAACCTTGTGCTTTCATAAACATTAGAGTGCGTTTACATGTAAACAATAAACGGATAACTGCGAATAAACTGGCAATAATCTGATTTCCGCGTTTACATGCACTAAATAGGCTAAAATAGCGTGAACTCAACTCAAAGTGCATGAGTGGACATTGACGCCAGAGTGCGTTTACATGCACACCAATAAACTGTTTATTAGCGGATTTCTAGAGTTATCTGATTATTCAAGTGTCATGTAAACGGTCCTTTGATCGGATAAGGCCATTATCAGTTTATGAGAAAACCGATTAAAACACATAGGTTTCTGCTGAGTCATCAGGTTTATTCATTATCGTTAGTCCACTCACGCACTTTGAGGTGAGTTCACGCTATTTACTAAGTGCATGTAAACGCGGAAATTAGATTATTGCCAGTTTATTGTTTGCATGTAAACACACTGACAGACAGCAAAGCCAGCCTTCCTCCCCTCCTTATTTTGGACATTATGTTAATATATGACAGTTCATTGGCTGCGCAAAAGAAATCCTCCCCTTTTATTGGCCAAAATTACTGTCAGTCACAGACGCGGAAGTACATGTATGTAGCATTAGCAACAGCCTTCGGAAACAAAACAAATTGAATATTCTTTCGCTAGTTGAGTATTTATTTTAATATTATTCAGTTCCCATACTTTTTTTCTTCTCTTCATTTGTCGCCGAGTCGTCTGCTGGTGGTTGCGCGGCAGAAGGCTCCTCTTTTTGAGTTTCTGTTGGGGACTCCGCATTGTCAGACATCTTCAGCTGACCAGTAGCGTGTCACTGATCCCGCCTCATGTGCTAGCATTGATGTTGAAGCGATTGGCTGCGAATAATGGCGCATAGTGTTGGCTCAAAAGAAACATCAATCTGCAACACGTTCATTCGATTGGCTAGCGGGAAACGTTGAGGGCGGCTCTGGTTGAGGGCTGAGCCACTCTGGTTGAGGGCTGAGCCACTCTGGTTGAGGGCGGTGTTTGGTAAAGGAAGGTTTTTGGTAGGTTTTTTGTGCTGCGAGGTGAGATGTTTAACGTTAGTTATATGTTTTATCTTTGGAATACTTTCTTTTTGTAATGTTAGAATTGATATAAGGTTATTGATTGTCCATTTTGTTGAATGTTATCACATTACCGACGGTTTTGAATACATGTATGCCCTCGGCTCTTATGTTTTCATTTCATAAAGGGGGCGTCACATGGCCAGGAAATAATACACTTTACCCTCTGACTCTACCTAAAAGTTGAACTGTCACCCACTACTCACAGCGGACCACTCACGCAACAACAGTAAGTTGGCTTTTTGATCTCTCAGTTCATTCAAGTGACCCCAGACATTTAAATAGAGAAGATCTCACTCCCATTCATTTGTATTTACAATATTTGCATCTTACATGATCAGTGAAAACTTTGGAAATCTTGAACACAGCCTGCCGTGCCGCTCTCAGCAACAGACTACTGGATGAGTCCAATCTTTTCCAGTTAATGTTCAACAGAGAGCAGACTACTGCAGTCATGACATGCAATGCTTACTGTCATGGTCTGTATCATTGACACTGTACCTTGCATCTACAGCAGTGATGGTGTATAGCAGAGATACTCAACTTGCTTTGCACAATTTTGCGCACACTAGTTAGGTTAAGTTAGTTAAGTACATACAGGGGCGGCTGTAGCTCAGGAGTTTGAGTGGGTCGTCCACTAATCACTTTGGATAAAAGAGGTCGCTGGTTCGATTCCCGCCTCCTCCAGTCTGCATGTTGAAGTGTCCTTGGGCAAGATACTGAACCCCAAATTGCTCCCGTTGGTGTGCCAGCACCCTGCGTGGTAGCCTGCAGCCATCGGTGGGTGAATGTACCTACTGACTGTAAAGCGCTTTGGATAAAAGCGCTATATAAAATGCAGGCCATTTTACCATTTACATACTGTAAGTGCCTGGGCAGCGAGCAGACGGTCATATTTGACAATTTAGCAGGAGCTCAGTCAAACTATTTAACCTTAGTTTTCATTGTGAATTAGAAAATGATCGGGGGGCCACTCTGCACCCTATCACGGGCCGCATCTGGCCCCCGGGCTGCAAGTTGAGTATCACTGGTGTAGAGAAACATGACATATTAGACACAGTGAGATGTTTCTTTTGTATGGTCTTGCTCCTCCAGTGGCAGCTGCAGGCATCGGCAGGCTCTCCACTAAAGGCTCAGTGCTCTTGCTGTGTGACATGCAAGAGAAGTTCAGACCCAATATCTTCCAGTTCACCAACATAGTCAGCAATGCAGCCAGATTGCTCCAGGTTGGACTCACACGCACACACAAGTATCTCGCAATCACAGAAAGTCTCACACCAGTTGCTGTATATGCCTTACAGTAGTACATGTATGTGGGAAATGTATGGGTTGTTGCTATATATTGAACAGAAATGGCACCTTCTGATTAAATCTTGCATGCTCTCCTTCTGTTTGCAGGCCAGTCGTGCTCTGGGTATCCCCGCCATTCTGACTGAGCAGTACCCCAAAGGTTTGGGTCCCACAGTGCCAGAGCTGGGAGCAGCAGACCTGACGGCCCATGCTAAGACCAAGTTCACCATGCTGACGGAAGGGGTGGAGAAGGAGCTGCAGGCCCTGGGGAACCCCAAGCAGGCCATCCTGTGTGGAATAGAGGCACAGGCCTGCATCGCGGTGAGACCGCGGGGATGATGTCACATCCCCCTCTGCACCACATGTTTCAATGGATGCAGGATGAACTTAAAGGACTCCATAGTTGTAGTAGAATGTAGAAACATAGAAATACACCAATGAGTTTTCTGAATGTATGATTTGTTTGTCAGCCAGGTAATTAGCTTGTTTGATTCTGAGGGGAAATCCAGTTGGCTTGCCCAGTGAATATTGTCAAATGAACAAACCCTTATGATCACGTGTCCTTGTGCATTCTTGTGTGAATCCTGGGGGGGATATACTTTTTATATCAGTGACATCTTTTCACCTAGTGTGCTTACAGGACATATTTCATTCATGGTCAAAAATACTTTGAGGATCATTTACAGAGCCTCTGTCTTATCATATGAGATAGGGTGTTAGATTTTTAGATTGTTTTTATGCTGCCCATATTAATTATTACAAAGGAACAAAGTCAAAAGAAATGACTGTGGGGAAGGTGTTGACATGATTAAGAGTCAGAGTACAACGCCACATTATTCATGAATCTAATAATGTGTCACAGAGCTTCCAGATTGTCAGTGTCTGAATGACGTGTTGGGTGGGAAACATGCCCCGCCTCCTGACCTCTGCTCCGTCTCTCCTCAGTGCACGACCTTTGACCTGATTGAAAAGGGAATGGAGGTCCACATTGTGGCTGACGCTGTCTCATCCAGAGGGTATCCATCTATTCCAATCACTTTTGACAAGTATTCTATGTAACAGCTGTGTGTCTCTGATAGACTGTAGATGTGCGTGGTGTTACAGACCTATGTAACAGCTGTGTGTCTCTGATAGACTGTAGATCTGCGTGGTGTTACAGACCTATGTAACAGCTGTGTGTCTCTGATAGACTGTAGATCTGCGTGGTGTTACAGACCTATGTAACAGCTGTGTGTCTCTGATAGACTGTAGATCTGCGTGGTGTTACAGACCTATGTAACAGCTGTGTGTCTCTGATAGACTGTAGATCTGCGTGGTGTTACAGACCTATGTAACAGCTGTGTGTCTCTGATAGACTGTAGATTTGCATGGTGTTACAGACCTATGTAACAGCTGTGTGTCTCTGATAGACTGTAGATCTGCGTGGTGTTACAGACCTATGTAACAGCTGTGTGTCTCTGATAGACTGTAGATGTGCGTGGTGTGTTACATACCTATGTAACAGCTGTGTGTCTCTGATAGACTGTAGATGTGCGTGGTGTTACAGACCTATGTAACAGCTGTGTGTCTCTGATAGACTGTAGATGTGCGTGGTGTTACAGACCTATGTAACAGCTGTGTGTCTCTGATAGACTGTAGATGTGCGTGGTGTTACAGACCTATGTAACAGCTGTGTGTCTCTGATAGACTGTAGATCTGCGTGGTGTTACAGACCTATGTAACAGCTGTGTGTCTCTGATAGACTGTAGATCTGCGTGGTGTTACAGACCTATGTAACAGCTGTGTGTCTCTGATAGACTGTAGATGTGCGTGGTGTGTTACATACCTATGTAACAGCTGTGTGTCTCTGATAGACTGTAGATGTGCGTGGTGTTACAGACCTATGTAACAGCTGTGTGTCTCTGATAGACTGTAGATGTGCGTGGTGTTACAGACCTATGTAACAGCTGTGTGTCTCTGATAGACTGTAGATGTGCGTGGTGTTACAGACCTATGTAACAGCTGTGTGTCTCTGATAGACTGTAGATCTGCGTGGTGTTACAGACCTATGTAACAGCTGTGTGTCTCTGATAGACTGTAGATGTGCGTGGTGTTACAGACCTATGTAACAGCTGTGTGTCTCTGATAGACTAGATCTGCGTGGTGTTACAGACCTATGTAACAGCTGTGTGTCTCTGATAGACTGTAGATCTGCGTGGTGTTACAGACCTATGTAACAGCTGTGTGTCTCTGATAGACTGTAGATGTGCGTGGTGTTACAGACCTATGTAACAGCTGTGTGTCTCTGATAGACTGTAGATCTGTGTGGTGTTACAGACCTATGTAACAGCTGTGTGTCTCTGATAGACTGTAGATCTGTGTGGTGTTACAGACCTATGTAACAGCTGTGTGTCTCTGATAGACTGTAGATCTGCGTGGTGTTACAGACCTATGTAACAGCTGTGTGTCTCTGATAGACTGTAGATCTGCGTGGTGTTACAGACCTATGTAACAGCTGTGTGTCTCTGATAGACTGTAGATCTGCGTGGTGTTACAGACCTTTCTGCTTCCCTCTGCAGCCAGACCGACCGGCTGTTTGCTCTGTCCCGGCTGAAGCAGAGCGGAGCCTTCCTCACCACCACAGAGGCTGTTCTGCTGCAGCTGGTCCAAGACGCCAAACACCCCAACTTCAAGGAGGTGCTGACTGAAACGACTGCTTGTTTAATAGACCCTTCTCACAGGGGCCATTTTGTGTCGAGAAGCCAGGGTAAACACATGTGCAAGCAAAACACTAATGAGGGTTTCCAAATCCCAATCATGGAAGTTGGAAACCCTCATTAGTGTTTTGCTTGCACCTGTGTTTACCCTGGCTTCTCGACACAAAATGGCCCCCGTGAGAAGGGTCTATTGTGTCATAACTATGCAATAACAATGCAAGTGACCTTACTAAGTTATATTCTGTTGATTTTATTGACAGATCCAGAAGCTTTTGGCTCATCCGTCCCCTGACACCGGCCTCCTTGCCCTCTTCAGCTCTCTGTAGGGAGACCATCACTTTTCGTCTGTCTCATAGACACAAAGCACAATTTGACTGCAAGTGTTGCAATAAAATAATGCTGCTATTTTAACTTTGCGCTGCTGTGCTTTTTTTTGTTAATGTATTTGAGATATTTCCTTATATGTTGCGTGATGGTGTCATCAAAACTTGGCACTAAATGAGAGGAATGTGCACGCAGCTTTTGATGCAACTTGTAGATTGTTTCTACATGTTGGTGTGCTGGTATAGGCCAACAGCTGTTCCATGCTTTCTACTGACACAGACAACAGCTGTTCCATGCTTTCTACTGACACAGACAACACCAGATAAGTAGTGTGGAGAGACTTCTGCTGCAAGCTGAAAGAAGCTGAAGAGGAGGGGCCAGCCCACAGAGGCGGGTGCAGGGAGTTGTGTGTCACGAAGGGGGAGGAGTGGGTGACGCAATTCTGGGACAGACAGAAAGGGAGGGGAAGGAGAGAAGCAGGGAGGCAGAGAAAAAGGAAGCGGTCTGCGTAAGTTTCTTTTTGTTTATTTCTCCAAAGTAATACAAACTTTCAAACACCAAAAGTATGATAAAAAGTCTGCCGGGGATCAACAGATAGAGGAGAGAGATCTGAAGTGGAGGAAGGACAGCTATCTGACACAGCAATCGTGCACAGCTGATGACAACATCAAATATGAACACTGTTTGAGGCCTCGGGCCTGGAGAGACTATAGACAGGTAAGCACTCTCCGTCCTCAGAAACTTTGGAGGGGTGGTGGAATTGGCTCGTTCATACTGACCCATTCATGCTACTTCTTTTCTTGAAAATGGAATGTTTCAAGTGCAGCACAAAGTCTCTTGTGTCTCGGCTTACTGGCTTGTAAAGGACTGCAGGCAGGAGCAGAACGTTGACAGTATTACATTACATGCAGAGGGGAATCATACTATGGCATTTCTCCACAGAGTCCAGACCTGTTGATCCAGTGCTCTGATCCCCTAGACCTCAGAGAGAGAGAGATAGAGGGAGAATGTCATCTGACCTGGACTCCAGTCTGACCAGCATAGACTGGCTGCCCCAGCTGGGAGTCAGCAGCCTACGCTCTGGGAAAGAACGAGGAGGAGAGAGGGACAAGAGGAAAGACCGAGGGAGAGAAAAGGACTTCCTGCCCTCTGTTCCAGGCCCCTCTCCCTCAAACTCCAAAGGGAAGCCCCCTCACAGCTATGCCACTCTCATTGCCATGGCAATAGCGTCTGCGCCCGAGAGGAAGTTGAGCTTGAATGACATCTACACCTGGATCAGTGACACCTTCCCCTACTACAGCCGAGCAGGCCGCGGATGGAAGGTAGCCTACAATGTAGAACAACATGACATCAATGTAGCGTTCTATTACATTTGTTACAAAAGTATAAACGCGTTTAAGTGATTGGTTTTATAAGTAATTTCCATTCTGTTTGCATCACCAATTATTATGTTTGCAGATAAATTAATTGTCATATTGATATCATTATGTATCTTTGTGTCCCTAACAGAACTCCATTCGACATAACCTGTCGCTTAATAAATGCTTCAGGAAAGTTCCTCGGCCTCAAAGTGACCCTGGCAAGGTGCAAATATCTTTATTTGTTAGTATCGTGGATGTAAGAATATTATTTCTGTTAGAATCTGTATCATAATGTGGGGTTAAAATAGTGTGAAGCTAAAGACTGGCTGTATTTGTAGGGTTCCTATTGGACAATGGATGGACCTTCAGAGGTTCATCAAGTGAGGGCGCCTAAACGTCCCTATCCAGACGAGGAGGAGAGGCACAATGTACGTTTTTTTAGTCTCACTCACTTGCCACCAAACTCAAAAGTGTCATAGTAATAAAAGTCTGTCCTGTCACAGGTTCCTCAAGTCCCAGTGACACCAGCAGAGAGAGGACTGTCCCCCCTACAGCCACAGCCAACTGACCAGCAGCTCCTTAAAGCAGAACCAATTGGAGTGGTCCATCAGTCACTGCGACTTGTCTCCCTCTCTCCTCCCCCATGCAAGGTAGTGTCACCTCCATCCTTCTGAAACACAGCCAGGAGGTTTGCTCAGTGTGTTTTCAACTAAAGAGCATCTGATATAATATCTAGTGTTTTTGTTTTGTTTTTACAGCAGCGCTCACCCTACATGCCTTGTCCTCTCTCCAGTCTCGCTGTCCCTTTCTCATCGGTCTCTCCCACCACTCTGCCCCCATCTGCTGCCCCACTGACCTCCATCAACTGTCTCCCTCCTCCCCATCCAACAGGCCCCACTCTTTCCATTCCCACCACCCCGGCTCCATCTCTCTCCACTGCCAATATGTCTTTCCCTTCTCCAGCTTCTCCCTCTTTCTCTCTTACCACTCTGTCCATTCCTACGAGTTCAGTGCCCGTATCTGTTCCCACGTTTTCTGTGGCTCTTAACCTGGCACCCATGCCTGTTTGCACTTTGTCGGGCCACGTTCACCCTATGCCTTTTATATCTGTTGCCCCTCCCACTGGTGTCCCCTCATCTGTCTCCTCACACTCCTCTGCTGATGCCCCGGCACGTTTCACCTTCGATGAGCTCAACTTGCCAGACTTGTATGCATCCTTCAAGTCCCTCTTCAGGACTATGCGGGAGAGGGGGGGCTCGCAGTGTAAGTACCCTCTGTGTGTGTTTGTGTGTGTGTGTGTGTGTGTGTGTGGATGTGTTTTGTGTGCATTCACCCTATCAAGTCTACATTGCCTGCTGGGATGAGACCACTCTCTTCTTTCCAGCGGATGTGGCTCCCCTGGCTGTGCCGACCAGTGACATTACCCCACTTCACACTCCGACTCTGCTACCAATGTCTCCTCACCCTGTAGCTGCACCAGCCACTCCCCTTCCTGAGATAGAGCGCCTTTCTCAATACAGTGAGTTCCATATTGCGTTACATTAATCAACCCTGAATTGTTTGAAATGTATGAAAATCAGCGAACTGGCAAGATCAGCACTTTTTCATTTTAAACCCCTCCCTCCCACTCTAGTGGTGCCAGCTGATTGGTTCAGTAACACAGATTCTCTGAAGGAGAGCTGCCGCCTTGCCAGCAATCTAGACTGGGCTAACATTGACCTCTCAAGTCACCCAGGTCTGTTTACCTCAGTTACTGTTTCACCCAGGTCTGTGCTGTTTACCTCAGTTACTGTTTCAGATAGGTCTGTGCTGTTTACCCCAGTTACTGTTTCAGATATCTGCCTTATGAAGACAAAAAAATGCACATACTTTAACAAACATTCTGCTTAGTAAAATAGAATTAGCAGTAGCTAACTGAATATTGTTGCTGTGATCAGCTATTTTAATACCTTTGGTTAAAAATGGTTAGCAATTTCAAGGATGGCATCATCTGTGTTTTTGAAATAGGGAAAAGGGGACTTTGGCTAACATTTGATTAGACTTATATGAATGTTGTTTTATTTTTAAATACATTAAAAATAAATACATTTAATTTAATTTATATTAAATTAATTTTCGCTTTCATCTGCCAGCCCTTAAACTTTTTCTTTTTCTCCAGAATTGCTGGAGAGCATGCGCCAGGCTGAGCTCTGTGATTGGGCGCTGGACCCGGCGCTCTTCACTTCACTCTGTGATTCACTGAACCATTTCTTCGCCCAGAAAGGCATGATTGGCTCCTCTTCTGGGAGTAACTCCCCACTGACCCTTGGTGTACATCCCTCCCAACAAGTCCCTCTGTTCTACTCCAATCCGCCTCCCACCCTGGCCAGCCTCACCCACCCCTCACCCCTCCTCTACCCCCCTATGGTCCCCCCCTCCAATGGAGGACAGCCTCCCCGCAGGGCTCTGCACCCCCAGGGACACGGCCTGCAGAGGCCCCAGCTCACACAGCCCAACACAACTGGTAAGAACTGGACATCATGTTCAAAGAAGCTTGTTCCCTCCATCAATTTCAAGGCAACTGAATGTCATCCAGCTGAAACATGGCTGTGCTTGTACTTTGCTCTCAAGTTTCTTTGAGTTGATTCCAAAATGGTAGATACAATCAGATTAGATTCTAAAGAAGTGATTTGAATGGGGGGATCCCCTTAACACTGTGTCTCATTTCCTTGTATAAGCAATGTTTAAAGGGATACTCCACTTTTTCTGGAGTTTAGATCATTTGCCACATGCCCCCACATAACCAAGATACACCATGCCTTACCGGCACTGTCCGTGCAGTTTACAGTGAGCTACAGTTGTGAAGTTAGTTAGTATCGCCATAGAATGGACGGTAATGGTACAGCTGTTAAAAATCCGCCAAAACATGTGCTTCGGGTACTCACCACACGATGAAATATTAATCCAAAATGCACATAATCTGTCTTTTTGGAAGGAAAAGAGGTCAGTGGCCATGTTTGGAAAGCAGTGCCAGCTACCTCTTTTCCTTCCAAAAAGACTGATTATGTGCATTTTGGATTAATATTTCATTGTGTGGTGAGTACCCAAAGCACATGTATTTTGGCACCGTGAGATGTGTGTTTTGGCAGATTTTTAACAGCTGTACCATTACCCTCCATTCTATGGCGATACTAACTTCACAACTGTAGCTCACTGTAAACTGAGCGGACAGTGCCGGTAAGGCATGGTGTATCTTGGTTATGTGGGGGGGGGATGTGGCAAATGAGCTAAATCCCCGAAAAAGTGGAGTATCCCTTTAAGTACGTTTCCCTTTGCACGCCTCTTTCTGTCACAGCCGGGATCCAATCTCAGCCAATGGTCCCCAGACCCCGTCCTCCACTAAAGCATCTCCACAGCAACAGCGAGGAGATCCAGGATGACTTTGACTGGGATTCCCTGATTGTTTGACCTTCGCTACGTGTGGAGAAAATATATAACAGAACGTTTCACAGAGAAATGTGACTCATATTCTCAAGGCTGACAGCCAGATTCACTAAACTCTATGCAGCAGCTGCCTGTTGTGCATTTTGAAGCTACTCTGAGGGGGAGTTTGATGTCAAGTATATCACTAATGACTGAATGCTGTATTTTGAAGATTTTTTTTTCCACTTTCAAATTGACTTGCCGTAGTATCTTTTGAATTTGTTTATCTTCTGCAGCTGTTCATGTTCAAAGAAAATAAACTGTAAATTTATTCTGGTCACATTATTGCATACCTCAGAGGTATTGTTGGTTTTGTTTTCGAGTTTTCTAGTGTGCATGAGAAATATTTACCGCTGGAAAATGCATATACTGTACGAGATATGCATATCAGGAACACAAGCATAAAGCATTAAACAAGCCACAACACACATCCTTTGTTTAGTTTTTTTATTTCATAAATTTCTTTTGATTTTTTTCCATTTTACTTTTCAAATGTGAATGTTCACAGTTAACACCACACAAAATTTAACCTTACCCGATAAAAGAGATTTTCTTTTTGTTGATATAAAATAACAATAAATTCATCAAACTAAATTAAAACAGCATGGAGCATGTCATCAAGTCCGTTTTTTCTTCTCTTTTCATTGAAATAATTGTCTCTTTTTTCAAGAAGCATCTGTAGCTCTCCCTCCCTGCAGGAAAGGGGGATGAAATGCAAGGACAGTGGTGCTGTGGGAGACCTGTACACCAGGGATCCCATACAAAAGTGTGTGTGTGGGGGGGGGGGAACAAATGCTTCTGATTAATACAAAAAATAGAGTGAGATAAGATTGGCAGAGAAATGTGTGACCCTTATAATACCTCATTTGAAATCCCAACATTACATAGTATTGATACAAGTGACAATTTTTTAAAAACAAAAATAATGGATTTAATATCTTGCTTTCCGAGCCACTGCAATAAGATGGGACACAGGAAAAGTGGAGGCAGATATTGATACATATACACAAAAACAGGCATTTGCGCTATTGCATACTTGCACGCACACAGACACACAAGTGAGCATTCATATTCTCATTCGCACAGTGATGCACACACACATTTCATCTCTTCCCCATCAGACCACAGATGTCAGAACTCTTTAGTTTTCTACGACAATCAGGAAAAAAAAGCATTTGATTTAAATGGCGTCATTGCGTTTGATTTTTCCTTGTTTATTCATTCCCAAAAGTGGAAAAAAATAAATTACATTTAACATTAAATTAAATTAAAAGTGAAATAGTTGAACAATTTGACCATATTGTGCCTGAAATGTTAATACAAGCTGTTTTCAGTCCATATCTCAGTCACTCAGGAGTTCATTATAAAATCATCCTTCATGCACTCGTTTCATTTCAGTGTTTGTCTTCATTCTAGAGGGACAAAAAGAGGAAGAGGCACAAGAGTCTGTTTCTGTTCAGGTTGTTAGTGGCTATGTCCCCTCTCCCTCCATCTCTCTCAGTGCAGTAATATTAGAATATAGTAGAGTGACACTACTGACGAAACCTCCCGCTCTCAGACTCGCCTTCATCTCAGACAGGACTGGAAAATGCATAACACGAAAAACAATACGGAAAGGAAATTAAAACAATAAATAGACTTCTATTTCCCGCCCACAGCACCCCAATCTGAAATGAATGAAAGGAATTAAATGTGGAAAATTATTCTGAAATGAGAGAGAGAAAAAAAAGTAATGCTTTTTGAGAAAGGGGAGGGGAAAAAACATACATTTTTGTTTTTCTTTAAATATAGAGATGTACACATTTCTTTTTGGACACACAAATTGTGTTGAAGGAGGATGAATGGAGGGGGGGGGGCAGTAGGTAAGACAGAGGACAGGTGGAAGCGGGCGAGGGAAGCAGTTGTGACACTTCCTCAAAGAAGAAAGGGATTGGTGCTCGCTCCAGTCGTTCCTCCGCCTGCCACCGATCCTCCTGCCCCCATCACTCCTCCTGTTCCACTGGGTCCCCCCAAAATCAGCTGAGGCGGTGCCGCCCCTCCGGGGCCCATGAGAAGGGCCGAGACCGGGGGAGCCATAGGCGAGAGGCCGCCATAGGACATGCCCATGGGGCTGGCCTGCATCATGCCCAGGCCCATTCCTGGAGCTCCCATGCCCACACTCATTGACCCCAGGCCCATTCCTGGTTGCACCATGCCCAGCATGGGGTTGGGAGGCACAGGACTGGTGCGCAGGCCGCTCAGTCCCAGTGATGAGGGCTGAGGTGAGATGGCCACACCGAAAGGGTTGGAAGACGCAGGAGGTGTTGGAGAAACCCCCCTGCTGGAAATGGTACTGCCTGGAGTCACTGCCATGCCGGGGGCCGGAGATGAGCCTGGGGGACAGAGGCGACAGTTAGCCCATATGGCAAAAATATGGCATCACAATATTTTTCTTATTTTTTATGGTAAGCCATTTGAGAGGATAAGACATATTTTTTTGTATGTCCTTTTTGTCTTTTAATCAGATAAGATTAGATTTCACTTGCTGCACAAGTCCGACAATCAAAATTATATTTTGCTGCCATGTGCCATTTTGATCATTATTGTATTCAATTAAATATAGTGAATATTGTTGATGGTATTGCAAAATCTATTCACCTTATGTTGCATTCATTGTAAACTGTAAACTATATGGATGAAGTTTGGCAACATTCAGCAGCTACACTGCGGCCAACTTCAGGTACATGCTCATAGCGTTACTGCTGCGAGGAGCAGCTTTTTGGCAAGTCTAAAAATGATAAAGGTAGGAGTAATCTACTTCCGGGTCTAAAACGGAATAACAATTACAAAATGACGTTATGCAGAAGCGTCCTGATATGGGTGTAACTGACCGCCAACCTCCCATTGTTGCTTGAGTGCCGTTTCCGTTTTGTAACATATTTTCCCATTTATGTTGAATTATTGTAGTTGTTTCGTTTGTGCCGTCAACTGGATTTGAACCGTTCAACACCGCGATTACCTGTAGTGAGATGGCAGTCTCCCTTCGGCCCCCCCCCCCCCCCCATTCTTGGTCTCTGTGTCCCTGTAAAGACGACTAGGAGACCCTGTTCACTAAGCCATATTATCACCTGTTGAGATGACGTGGCTGCATTGTATCTCTCAGCAGCAAACATGAAAGGAGCTTGAGAAACGCCATTTCTTCCAATTCAAAGACAAACAGAGCTACCTGGAAACCCCCCTGGAGGTATGTGCTGAGCAGATTGTCTTTACTACAGGAGTTGTTCAATCCAGTTGATGGTGACATTGTTTGTTCTATTTTGTTTGTCAGTGCGCCAATGCGCGATGTCCGAGACGAACCTGCAAACCCTCGTTTTAACACCCTTGGTGGGCGGGTGAGGTATGCTCAATTGTTGGTGTTATCCGTAGGATATATACATTTGTGTAAATGTGAATGTATTTTGGTCAGGTTTGGTTGATTTGCTGTTGTGTCTTGCGGACATACTTTTACCCCTCTTTGATTTCTGATATATGAATTAAATGGAGGTGTAGCCTGACCGACTTGAATGTTTTCTCACCTTATGCTTTTGCACTTTAGCATGGTGGATAAGTAGTTTTAATAGTAGATCACTTATTAAAGTTTGCATTTTAACAGTCTGTTTTTTCCATTGAATGTTTGCATTTTATCTGTTTACACCTTGAGTTGGGGAAAGGTATTTTAATGGTTAATTGTTAAATAAATTCTGTATTTTAAGTCACCATTCATTTGATGTGAAACTATATTGATATTTTGTATATGTCTGACCTTTTATAGATTTCAGTGTTTACCATGGTGTAATCAAGAGCCAGTAAGCTGTGGATCACCTGTCAAGACTCCCCGCCTCCCGTTTATCCAGACCACTGGTGGTTCAGATTCAAACCAATAGATCGGTGCGTGGCAAGGTGGATTTGTCATGTGAATGTGGCTTTGCAAGGTTAGATCCATGGTGGTCTACCTTCAAATGCAGCCCTAATCTACAACTTACAACCGCTGTGAATGTCTTATAGACTTGTGCCATTTTTAAAAGCAATTGGGTGGTCAACGGATGTTATTCAACTTAGCAATATAAAAATATAGCTATATTAAAAAAAAAAAATCCATGGGCCACAGGCAACAGGACTAAGCCACAGATGGGGACCGGAGCACTCAACAATAACAGCCCAAATATTTTATTATGAAGGGACAAGAATACAATGAATGCATAGCAGCTGCTTTTTGAGGAAGGTTAGTTTCTTAAACCCCTGACACACCAAGGTGACAGTTGGCCGTCGTCAATGTCTGGACCTTCGGTGAGCGTCTGTCTTTGCGGTGTGTCGTGCACCATTGGCTCTAGTCGGCAGCTTTCTCAGCCGATTCGACATGTTGAAACGGCGTCAGGCAGTTGGTGAGAGAAATCCCTCTGATTGGCTGGTCAGCTGGTGTCGAAGCAGTGCAGGACAAGAAGGGGCACAGACACAAAACGTTCTTCTCATTTTTCAACTTCATCTCATTTATCATCTTCAGGCCCGGTGTGTGAAACAGAGGCGGAGTCCACCCTCATTGGTAGAGAGGGGTAGTGGAACAGTGGATCCATGTGTGGTTGAGTAAAGGTAAATGCATAGTCTTCATTTTGAGTGTCTTTGAAGGTTGATCGGGACATTACAATATATTGATTGGTTATCCAGTTATTCAGTGATCCCAATGTAACAAATGCTTGTGTTCAATGTAACCCCCGATCTGTTTGTTCATTATTGACACTGATTTGGCCTGTGTTTGTAGGTTGGGCTTGGGCTATTTAATAGGCAAGCACCCGTGTGAGCAAGTTCACTTTGCCATGATTCCTGCCAGGAATGGAGACAGGGCTTCTGGCCTGAAAGCTAGGCCCCAAATGTGCATGGGTGTAGCCTAGGAGGCTAGGCTTAGGTTGCAGTTTAGTTCTGCTGTTTCGAAACCGGTAGTTATTCGAGTCATTTTATCTTTTGTTTTGAACACCTTTTGAGTATTTTTCTATTTTGTATTTTTGTGTTTCAACTCAACAAGTGAAAAATGGCTGATTTTGTCACAATAAATCGGTTGTGGTGAACCAGAAGCCTGCCTCAGCCGTGTGCCTTCTTCATCTCCTGCTCGCCATCCTAAAAGCCAGTTCCATTTGCAACTTTTGATCGTATACGTACTCTCCATTAGAACCTAGCTATATGAGGAAACCGTTTAAGTGGTGAGCGAGAGTAGAGTGAAAATGGTAGGCAAACGCTGCTTTGCTTCATGTATGGGGTTTGTATATGCGCAGTCCGAGGTCTCACACAGGCGCAGAACATGCGTGCTAGTTGATCGTCGGCTGTAGTCTTTGCGGTGTGTTCAAGTGCAACTTTTGGCCACGACAAAGGTGATGAGAGGGTGACACAACAGTCGGCCTTCGTTGCTGCTATTTCTTTGCTATTGCATGTGTGTCCCAGCCTTGTGGGTTATGGATACCTTATGGATACCTTATGGTTATGGGTTATGGAAACCTGAATCCACAATTGTCCAGGATTGATTGGCTGGTTTGTCTGGTTTGTCTCTATAGCTCAATATGTCTATACGGGCTCGCTCATCAAATTCTCCTGAAAGGCTGATATTTTGGCGATAGTGAGGAGAGACAGGAAAGGTTGAGAGACAAGGAGGGAATTAGTGACAAAGATCTGAACCCAGAACATCACAGCTACAGTATATGGAACGTAGCTTAGACCAGTGGTTCTCAAAGTGGGGTCCGGGCACCCCCAGGGGGCGCTTGAGGGGGTTCCAGGGGGTCCCCAGCAAAAGAGGAAATACATTATTTTCACTATAATTCCATCCATAAGTAACAGAATGTCAGAGTGTATGACTATTTTGGTCATGGGTTTCATACCCTTTCTGCAATAAAACATATAAGGGCAAAACTCGTATCAGTGGGGGACCCTGGGACGAAATCTTATCAAATGGGGGTTAGTGGTCTAATTTGTGGCAGTTTAGGGGTCCTTGAGGTGAAAATGTTTGAGAACCACTGGCTTAGACCATATCCTCCAGGATGCCCTGATCTCACCTTTTTGTGAGAGAAAAGTCATCTTCAGCTTAAAAAGGGTGGTTACTATTCTTTTTCTAAAGCAGGGCTTAAGGCGCTGCCTTGGCGCAGGGTTGCCAGATACATTTCCATACATGTGCAGTTCCTTGGGCGGTTTTGTGTGCATTTTGGCGGGTTTTGAACTTTGTGCTGGAAACCGTCAGCAGTATCTGGCAACATGGCTTCACACTCCAGGCCAGCGGCCTGCTAATCACCTGCATTAGCAGGTGATTCGGTTCACCCGAGTGAAAAACGCCTCCATTTAAAAAGTGGAAAGAAAAACATTTGCACGCTAAGATGTTGTCTTTTGTTGATAAGTGAACATGTCGCTGTCAAAAGGCAAAAGAAAGGTTGATGACGAGCACAGACAGTTTCAGGAGAAGTGGGAGTGATAATTTTTTCGTCGAGTTCAAAGGGAATGCCGCCTGTTATTTGCAAAGAGAAAATCGCCGTACTAAAATAATATAACCTGAAACGAATAAGAATAAGCAGGGTTGCAAACTAGTCACCTTTAGATAACAGTGAGTCACCTTTTTCATCCCAAAATAGGGCACTTAAGTGAATGATTTTGTGTCTGCCCTGGTATGTCACCTTTTTAACTATCCATGACTTTGCATCCCCAAATAAGGGTCTAATTACTATGTCTTTTGTCATTGTGTTTTATCTGGAGACTCTGGAGACTGGCTCATTTCCACCACATATAACAGCACAGTACAGCTCCACTCTATCTGGTATTACTCGGCTCTACTTGATATAGACTCTGTTTCCATAGCAAGTTTACTTGCCTCCGCCCACACCTGGTCGTCATAGCGACCGCATATCTGCCCTCCGCCCATAGCCGAAGTAGGCTATAACGTATAACTTTAAATTGAAATCAATACACAGAACTTTTAAACTGATTATGAAATACTGGTGCCTCTAAATTACCTACAGTGTACATGGGCAAATGTGACAATCGGCTAGGAGAATGGATATCACTTTGTTGTTACTCAAACTCACATGCATGCACTGCGCGGGGACGGGAGAGGCGCTACAAGGAGAACCCCAGCGGCAGCTCAACAGGCAAGACCGCGGCTTCGCCTGCGGCCTAGCGGAGCCAACTACAAAGGGCTTCCCGAGGAGCGCATGTTAAAGCTGAGCAAGGAGATCGATTTTATTTCACCAGCGCCAAAGGCAGCAACACAAAAGACTGATGGAAATAACATAACAGAAGAGAAGGTAAGCTAACTAAACTGGTATCCAGCATTGACAGTAGATGCCTACAGTAAACACGATTCTGCCTGACCAATCAGTCGTCTGCAGTGTTTTCACGTCACCATATAGTACCGGGTCCACAGCCCTAGAACCTCAACAGAGCAGGGACCAAAAGCAGCACGACTCAACCCTGATCAACCCGGGTTGTCCACGTTTTTGATCGGTGGAATGAGACAAAAAAGCGAGACGAGCTGTGCGGGGCCGCGTTGATACCAGCGGTGGAAATGGGCCAAAGCAGCCATAGGCTTTCGGTTGTATTAAAGCCTTTATCTTTTCTATACGAGGGATCAGCCGAGGAGCATTTTTGTAAACAAACCGCGTCACTGGGTGGCAATGGAACCCTATGGAGCCCAACTGGCGCAAGGCTTGATTGTCTGACTCTAGCCAGTTATCTCTGTTTACATTTTAAAAACTGCGACAGTTCACACAACTTTAACACGACATGCATATATTATACATCAAACTCTTGAGCTACTTCTGCTCTCACTCAGAATGTCAAAATATAAGCGATGTGATGTATAGTTTTTGAGATATTAACATTTGTTTGGCACTAGGGGTGCACAGATCGATCGGCACGCAATCTGTATCAGCCGATATTTCTTTATTGTCGCCGATTGCATATAGCCGATCATGCTGCACGTGAGAAACATGAGGCAGCCCATTTTCATGTCTTCAATGTCTATCGTTTAACTTTCATATTGTGCTCTAACATTTATATCATTGTGTTGCAAAGCACACGCTTTGCTTTCGTCAATGTACTCACCTCCACACACCACACCAGACTGTCAACACACCCCTTGCGTCTTTGAATCACACAAATCAGCTGGTGATTAGAGCAGACTCAGCAGAGATAAGTTACATCCAGTCCTCCCGCCTACCGAGGCATTTGCATGCTGTTAAGTCCGTGTTTGATCCATATTTGCGTGTATCCTCCTAACGTTAATAGCTCCGGTTAGCTTTAGCCGCTTTAGCTTATACATCGATAAAATAGTTTCCTTGGGTCAAAGTTATTTTTCTTGTGTAACAGGGAAATCCCGGAATGGAGTATTTTTGTTGAGTGAACTGAACTGCATTGAACTGGTAACATGGAAATCCCGAAGTGGAATAAAAAGTTTTGTTCCTTTATAAACTGAACTGAGGGAACTGGACTGAACTACTAGCCATTTAGTTCAACAGTGTCCTCCAATTATCTCACACACAAAAAATCATGTTGGCGGTTTCCTTTAGCCTACACAGTATAAAATATTGATGTAGAAATAAAAGAAAATGTGCTGCACTTTCAATTTGATGCATGAAATGTAGGCCTATATGTAAAATGGAAACTGTTCTATAATAGACTGCTATAGCTGCATACAATATATATATATATATATATATATATATATATATATATATATATATATATATATATATATATATATATATATTATAGATGGGATCGTTAACGCCGTTAACGGCTGCGTTAACGCGAGACTCTTAACGCGCGATAAAAAAATTATCGCCGTTAATCTATTCTCAAAGTTGTCTGGTAGGAGGGTCCACTTATATTGAGCAGGCCATGATGATTATCACTTTAGAATGGAACAGGTATGTAAGCGCGGACATTTATGTCTGCCTCGCCCATCCTGGCTGCTGTGGGGGGGCGTGAACAACCGAACCTGCTCTCTAGTCATCTTCCAGTGGCCTACACTACTGACCTGGCAGTCATCTGCTCTAAATAATGTGCATGCTTCAAAAACACGAGGCGGCGGCGTCTCTCTCTCTCCGTCTCCCTCTCTCTGTCTCTCTCTCTCTCTCTCTCTCTTTTGCTCTCTCCTCCGTCAGTCCATCGTTGTCGTGTGGCACCGTGTAGGCTATAGCACGAGTCGTGAGCCGATTTGCCCTCAAACGCTTCCAAACGCTCCCGATGCTCCGTGCCGGCTGTGCATGAGAGATGCAGCTAGCTGGGCTCTGGCATCATGCTCTCTCTCTCCTCCTCCCAGCCTCTCTGACGTGCGGGAGCCACACTCATGAATATTCACGAGTGATCCCGGTGATCTCATTCCAGGTAGTTCAGGATAGAACTTTGTCCAGATGAAGACAAACCATGTGTGTAACCTGCTGGTTTCTTACCTTTAAATGCCTACTGGCTATTCAAGTTGAATTGAATAAACAGAAACCTGTTCACAAGGACTTACTTCTAGTCATTATTTATGTTGCACACACATATTTTGAATGGCTTCGACAGACTTCAAATGACCCATTTTAATCTAGATTAATCTAGATTAATGACCAGGATTAATCTAGATTAATCTAGATTAAAAAAATTAATCTATTCCCATCTATAATATATATACATACATACATACATATATATATATATATATATATGTATATATATATATGTATATATATGTATATGTATGTATATGTATGTATATGTATGTATATATATATGTGTGTATATATATATATATGTATATGTATATGTATATATATATATATATATAGGTAAACGGTAAACGGTCGATGATCGGTTGGGCAGATATTTCTCATAGGTAATCGGTGATCGGTGGCAAAAAACGTGATCGGTGCACCCCTATTTGGCACAACTCATACTATTAACTGCCGCGGGGTTGCGCATTTCTGGGTGTCAAGTGACGTCACGCTGATTCGTCCTATAGAGTGATACACTTTACTAAAACACTCATATCATATTATAATACCCCAGGTGTGCATAAACTACAGGTTAAGTAGCCTAAAGACAAAAATGTGAAATTATGATTGTATTGTATGTTATCGGACAGGAGAAGCAGATATTTACCGGTTATCGTATCGGCTGAAAAAATCCCCCCCAAAGTCTATAAATCCCCCATATCTGAAGAACAAAAGGGGGGAATTCCCCCCAGTTTGCAAAGTGAATTTTAAGCCCTGTAAAGTTCCACATGTTGACACATTATGCAAGGTAGCCTAGCCTAACCTGTAAAGTTCCACATGTTGACACATTATGCAAGGTAGCCTAGCCTAAGCTGTAACTAACCTGTGTTCTGGAGGAAGGGGTTGTGTGCTGAAGAGGAGGAGATGGAAGGAGGAGGAGGCTGTTTAGGTTTGGGTTTAGATGACAGCAGAGAATCGAGGTCCACTAGCGCTGCATTGGGACCCAGGAAGGACTCTGGAGTCTTACGAACAGGAAGTGACGAACCAAGCGACGAAAGGTCAAAGGGCACCGGAGAGCCTGTTGTTGAGGACCCTCGCCGCTCTAGATCTGCTGAGATGGAAATGAAGAAGGCATAGAAATGGTACGTAAGAAAACAAAGAATAGAAAAAAGCTAAGCACACTCTGCATAGTGATGAATCACAATATGAACAGCATTACCACACATGCTGAGGGAAGATGAAATGAAGGACAAGACAACTGTTCTGTGTGTTCATGCATGTGAAAAATGTATGTATGTCAAATATGAATATCCCCATAAAACTTTCTGAGAGTCCATATTTCCTTTTACAATTACAGTGTTATAGCCAGAGAGGCTATATCTCTTATTCACGTAAGAGCACAATCATCTTACTTTCCTCTGCTATTTATCCTATATTGTTGGCGAAGTCGTTTTGTTGGGTTCTGTATTCAGTCCACTTTTCCCCTTTTTTGAGTCCATGTAGCTTTCAGTGTGAATGTACCTGTGCCATTAGTGTGTTTGGCCGTGCCACTCCAGATGTCAGAGGTGATAGGGTCAGAGGCAGGGAGAGCCCCGTCCCTTGCCCAAGGGTCTACTGGCCCCCCCGAGGAGGAAGTGCTAGGGGGCACTGCGGGACCCCAGGGGTCAGCACTGGGGGGGGTCACAGCTACAGGGGAGGGGAGGAGACGCAGGGGATGGGAGGGTTAACACAACACCATACACAATAGAGAGGGAGCAGGAGGCTGGGCTGGGTTCCAACCACTGTTCATTTTCACAGCAAATTTCAATTTAGTTTTAGTCATAGTCTTTTGACTAAAATGCCATTTACTTTTAGTCATTCAGTCATCTGAAATGACTAAAATCTAACAAGCTTAGTAAAGTGTAATGTATTATTTAAATGTTTCTCTAGAATTTCCAAACTCATTGGAAATATCTATTAATCTGTTATTATGGAATGGTATTAATGTTTGAATGTGCAATACACACAGATTTAACTTCTTCTCTTCTGATTGGATCTCTTCCCAATTCATCCCTCCACTTTTGTCTTGTTTTTATTCGTTGACGAAAATGTCAATGTCTTGTATTCAGAATACGAACTGCTTCCATCTGGCACGCGTTAAGAGTCCCAACCAAGAACAAGAAAAGATACCTCAACAGATATAAAAACTCTTTCATCCCACTATCAGTCAATCTCCTAAAGTCAGGTCATAAGTGATTGTACTTGTAATTGATTAATGTCTGCACCTTAATTGTATGTTGGCACTAGTGTGCTATGCACTATTTGTTTTTTGTTATTTTTTTGTTTTGTTATGGCACTGTTGTACTGTATGTGGCAGTCTGTATGTCCAAGACAAATTTCCCTTGGGACAAATAAAAGAATCTTGAATCTAGATTTCCTCATAGTTTTTATTATCACAACTTTTTATTTAGTTAACGTCTAGTTTTCATCAGTGAGAAATTGTCTTTTTAGTCTAGTTTTACTTTTAGTCAATGAAATTAACACTGGTTCCGACAGTGGTGTTCTCCCCTTGACCTCTCCAATGCCACTGACTTGGCAGGTGGAAGCAGACTTGCTGTGGCTGTCCACCATATTGATTTCCCCTGTTCAATATGTGCAGGTCAGTGGAGGTAAAGGAGAGAGAACGAGAAGAGGCTACCTCATACAGTAAAGAAGCACACAAGGGAAAGAGGAGAGCGAGCTCTGGTTGAGACACAGCCAGTCAGTCCTGAGTAGAAACAAGAGGATAATACAAATCTCTGGTTTAGACACAGAGGGACAATGGATTTAGCATGCTTGCTTTCCTCGTGATTATAACTGAAAGCATCAGAGTGGATGAGTAGATATGACAGCATGGTGTTATGACAGAAAATGGAGCAGGGGGCCATCTTGTTCATAGGATAGCAACATTATGGAATGGTGGAGTGAAGAGGAGTAACAGTCGAGAAGGCCCTCACATCCACAGAGCAGGATGAAGCTCTCTTTTCATATTCAACTCAGCCACTTCCTTTTTCATTCCCAGCAATCACATTGGCTAGATGAGAGGCAATACCTGACCGGTGGTGTTGGAGCCACTCACCTGAGGCTCCCCAGGGGTCGACATTGTTAACTCGGTTGGAGGTCTCTCCCCAGGGGTCCGGAGGAGGGGCTATCGTGTGTGGGGCTCCCCCGCCCCAGGGGTCCGGAGGAGGGGCTATCGTGTGTGCGGCTCCGCCTCCCCAGGGGTCGGAGCTTGGAGGAGACGTGGGTGATGCTGCCCCCCATGGGTCTGCGGGGGCGGCACCCCACGCGCCTGAGGCAGAGGGGGCAGAGACTGTGGGGGGAGGAGAGGGGCCTGCAGAGCCCCCTGAGGCAGCAGCAGCAGCAGCAGCAGCAGGGGCCCCCCAGGGGTCCACAGCACTCAGCTCCATTAGAGCACTCTGGACAGGACAATATTAGAGATTACAACACACAGCTGCGTTCAGGAACAGGTTAGTCAATGGCGTAGAGGAAATGCAAAAACACAGAGAGGCAGATAGTTCAACTAGTCTCTCAAGACGGACACGTTGGCTTCAGCAATTTGCAAATGCTCCCGCCTAACCCCATCTGTACTTCAGCAGGCCTCAAAGTTGGCAAAAAATAAGGTAGGATAATTCGGGTCAAAATAAGGCGGGATATCATTATCCGCTCATTCCCCCAATCACCTGACTCGGTTATGTTTCAGAGATTCGTGATTGGTCGAATACCATCGAACTTCTTTCCAGTCTGAAGCGTTTTTCTTTTCTTAGGAAAATGAAACTTCCTCTGTCCAAATGTGAATGGGCAGAAGCACAGACAGACTGTCTCTGGAGCATTGGAAGATTGTGGAGGAGATAGACTGGCTTGAGAGACTACAGATCAACAGAGAAAAAGACACACATTGATCAATCACCAAAGCGATGGTGAAAAAACAATGTGAATGAGCTGTGAACACTGAAGTCTCTCAATCCCTTGTCTGCCAGATATGACTGAATTTGACGAAACTGATAAAAATGTATCAGAACAAAATCCTACTAGCTGTTGCTATAGGACAGCTGAGATAGTGTATAAGCGTATGTACTTAGCATAAGGCTTCTTGTTCAAGAACACACACACACACATTCAGACACGCACACAGGTGAGAGACACAGCTAGAGCAGGTAACGCCAGGAGAGCGAGAGAGGAAAAGAGTGTGTGCCCATTGTGGCATACAGACACATTCCACACACACCTCCTCTGGCTTAGGCTTCTCCCTCTTGCTCTCCTCGATGGCCATCTGCAGTCTCAGGTCATCACCTCTGCGCAGTCTTTCCTCCTGCCAATCACACAAACACACACACATATATACACACACACACACACACACACACACACACAGCTGTGATGTCAGCAAGCTGAGACACAACCGCAGAGAGTGCACCAAAGGCACAGATTTAGGATCAGTTTACATTAAAGTGTGAAGCAGTGGGGGTGAAAGCTGAAAAACTGTTGCGCAACCAGCATTTTCAGACAACTCCAATGATGGGGCTCATGGAGCCTTACTTGACCATGCTTAAATCAATCAATCAAATAAAAATCATATCGGCTCGCTTCACTTGTAAAGGCCTTTCACCAGGGGCCATATCGGCCTAACCTAAAAGTTGCCCTTTTCACCAAAATGATCTAATATAATGGACTACTTGAAGTTTAAGAGAATATCAACCAAGCAAACCTGAGACACTATTCAGGTACTCTTTGCCATTTCCATTGGCTATGGAAATCAATTGACCTCGTCATGGTGCAATAAAATAGGGTCTGGCTGCAGACCTCCAGCATCAGGCCTCTCAGGATCCTGTTATCAGTGTCAGTGTAGAAGGACTAGTAGAAGCAGGGCTTTCATCATCTAACTTTATTTCAAATCGACTATATTAAAATCAATTAATTTACTTTAAACGTCCAAAAAGACAGACAAGGAGTGCAGCGAGAGTTTCGACGCCTGGTCTATTTTCGATGCGAGCCGCCACGTGCAAACGGTCAGTACAAGTTGTGACCAGCGCAGAGCAAAACAGAGTGAGGTGCAGAGGTAGCCAGTCAGATCTCATCTATACTGCGCATGCAAAAGTTAGCAGCCTATCATCCATCCTCACTATGGCATTTGCCACTTGATTGACGTACAGGTGCGCCAGTCAGATCTCGCTGTGGCAGCCAAGTTTGTATATATATATAAATAAATATGTTTGGTAGATCACTTTATGACTTGGTCATTTTAAAAGTAGCTCCCAAGCTGAAAAAGTGTGGGCACCCCTGGTCTATAGTGTAGTTTGATATTATTGTATCATTGAGATAATGTCTATTTTGTAGCGGTATTAAGTTTGTAATCACCGTTTTCAGTTTTCCCCCGTTACGATCCCCCATGGAACGTGTTCTGCAAGTTTTGGTCAGCAGCGCAGCAATAAACATACATATTTGGATGTTTAAAGTAAATTCATTAATTTATTTTATAATATTGTGGATTTGAAATTAAATTAGATGTTGGAAAAAATCAACGTCACTTCCAGCTCTTGCAGCAGGCCCCACAGATCACATGACAGGGTCCTGGAGCAGCCAGAGAGGGGCCGGACACTGGAGCTCTGCAGCCAGACCCTTCTCAATACATTAAGTCATAGCGGTGTTGTGCTGAGTTAAATAATCATTATTTGATCAATTACACATAAATTTGGCGCTGTGCTTAAACCACTTGCACACAAGTGTTCCATTCATTCTTACACAGCCTTCATCTAGACTCGCCATTCCACAAATACCTGAGTCCTGAACAGTGATAGGAAGCCACAAGGACACGTGAATGCAGGTAAGAAAATCAGTGTTTAAAGTCTGTAGTTTGAGGCATGCTGTCAAGAGAGGTTATAGGGAGGAAGAAATGAATCACTTACAAACTGCTTAGTGTTAAATTTAGTCAATTATGACAAGGTCTTTGCCATGCACAATTTAACAGTAATTTATTTATTTATTTTCTTTCCTTTGGGTGCTTAACTTGGTGCAGTTTTCGATACATGTTAACAAGGATTTGAAGAACACTGTTACATTGCACGCTCTCTATGAGTGTAAATACTTTATAAGAGAACGTGACAATGTACAGCAAGCAAAAGTAACATTAGGGAGAATTACAGTGTTATTACAGTGCAAAGTGAAACCAGACTTGTTTCTAGAGGAAATGGAAACATGACAAATAGGAGCATAAATTAATTGTTTTGATTGGTAGACACGATGTCTGTTTGAGAGGATTCCAATTGACAGAAAGACAGACAGTTGATGTCCGGCTGGCCAGTCGGTTGGCCACGCCCTATCCCCCCCTGACCTTTTGGTGAATCTCCTTGCTGAGTGTGAGTGCATAGCGGAGCTCTGCGTCCTCCAGAGGGGCCGTGCTAGTCTGGGGGAGGTCAGGTGAGAGCAAAGCTGAGTGGGGAATGTAGTGAATGATATTCGACATAACCCTCTGTGTACACAGGTGCTGCAATGGATACAAACTACAATCAACAACTTAGCTGAACTACAGTTCGGTATGACAGTTTCTTGTCATGTCACTGCACTTTAACCCTTTGCTAATTAGTGAGCGATACCCCGGCTCTGCCTGCCTCCAAAAAGCCGCTTTGTGTTACCTGCTCCGCCTCTTCTTTACTCATGGCCAATGCCAGCTGGAGCTGCAGGTCCTCCTCTCCAGAGCTCTGTGGCCAGGCCTGCTCAGGGTCTGCCCCTCCAGATTGGGAGCCCAATGAAAGGCTGCCCCCCAGGCCAGGTGCTGAGGGGGCTGAGGAGGCTATGAGGAAAAACACAAACACAAACAGATGAGTCCTAGCAATGCCATGCAGATATTACCCACCCGTGTTTCACTGCTGGATCAGTGCTAAACACTGCTCAATGTAGTCATCTCACCACTGGAGGTCTGTGCCATCTTCTCTTTGGTTTTGAGGGCGTGGATCCTCTCCTCTCTTAGTCGCTCTTCATCTTTCAGCAATGTCACCAGCTGTTTGGCTTTCTCTCGCACATTCACCCCCTGGAGGGGAAAAACAAACATTACAACTATGCATTCCATCATTGGTGTCCAATGTTCTATTCAATACATGCAGCAACACAGTGCGTTGTGCTTCAAACACAACATCTTTATTATATGTCAACCTGCTAGTTTAATCGCTTGCCACCATACCACAATGTCGGTTATTACTAGCCCATAAAAACTGTTATGGCTTTTCACCGTATGTTTGCACAAGAGGTCAAAAAGACATTGTAAAATGTCCTTGAATGAACCGCGATTGGCATGTTTGACTGTGTGTGCCTGCATTCCACAGAGGTGCTCCTTAATCATTGCTTAAAGCCTGGTTTGTGTATGGTTTCGTGCTCATGGGGGTGTTCCTGTACCTGGTCCTTGCCGTCTCTATCTATGAACTGGAAATCCTTGAGCGTCTGTACTGCGTATATGTTCTCTCGGCACTGTTGGGCAACGCGCTCTGAACCCGTCTTGATCAGGTACTCCATGAGAGTCATAGCCTGGTGCAAATACAAATCACAGCCAGTGAGCACGTGCAGAAAAGCTCTGTTTACTGAGGTAGTTACAAGTGTAGGTCTGTAAGTGAAGCAGCTAGAATGAATGTCTCTGCCACCACCATTCACACACACCCACACAAACCTTGTACACATGTCTCCAGTTCTTGCCGTGGTCGTTGAGGCGTTTCCATACCATGCTCATGATTTCAGAGAAGGCCACGACATTGTAGGTCAGATCTGCTATCTCTGACATCAGAGAGCTGCTGGGACCCCATGGGTCATTAGATGTCGCCTCTCTAACCTGGAGAACAGCAGCACATATGATGAGAAAGCCGGCAGCTACAGGTGGTCAGGTGCTGGAGACGTGAGCTACAGGTGGTCAGGTGCTGGAGACATGTGAGCTACGGTTAAAGCATGCACATATAGTGAAAACAGGTGAGGAGAGGAAAGGCCAGATAAGCACAGGGATACAACCTTGATTTCAGCCTCTGAATAGTTGTGGACGATATTCTTTACTTGTCGCCGTAGCGATGAGGTCGACATGGCAACCGTCTGGCCGTCGAGTTCTGCTGCAATCTAGACAGCAGGTGGGAAAGAGAGGTTGTGAAATGTAGTTAACACAGTACAATACAAAATAAAGTGCAACAAGGCAAAGAACATTGTTAATACCAATAGAGGGTATGCAACCCCACTGGAACACGCCCCCTCAATCGGGAATGAGTGTCAAAATGAGTGTCAAGTTCCTCCCTGAGCAGCAGGTGTCAGTTATCTAGGCTGATTACTGCATTCAAGCTCAGTCTTGCTGTGACTCAGTGGGCGTGACCCCAGTGACTTCTGCCTCTGTGACATCACATGCAATACCCTCTATAGAGACTTTTTAATATGAGTTAGTTAATACTACTAAAAGAAAAAGTAAAAAGGACTGGGAGAGGATTGGGGAGTAGATGAGCATAAGTATAAGGGCCATATCGTATGCACAAGTCTTAGTGCAAGTTTCTACTTTCACTTTCTAGCACTCAAAATCTCCCTTTTTATTCTTTTAATTACCACTGGGTCAGTACATCAAAGAGCACTGTGTCAGTACATCAAAGACTACTGTGTCAGTACATCAAAGAGCACTGTGTCAGTACATCAAAGAGCACTGTGTCAGTACATCAAAGAGCACTGTGTCAGTACATCAAAGAGCACTGGGTCAGTACATCAAAGAGCACTGGGTCACTACATCAAAGAGCACTGTGTCAGTACATCAAAGAGCACTGTGTCAGTACATCAAAGAGCACTGTGTCAGTACATCAAAGAGCACTGGGTCAGTACATCAAAGAGCACTGTGTCAGTACATCAAAGAGCACTGTGTCAGTACATCAAAGACCACTGTGTCAGTACATCAAAGAGCACTGGGTCAGTACATCAAAGAGCACTGTGTCAGTACATCAAAGACCACTGGGTCAGTACATCAAAGACCACTGGGTCAGTACATCAAAGAGCCCTGGGTCAGTACATCAAAGAGCCCTGGGTCAGTACATCAAAGATCACTGTGTCAGTACATCAAAGACCACTGGGTCAGTACATCAAAGAGCCCTGGGTCAGTACATCAAAGATCACTGTGTCAGTACATCAAAGACCACTGGGTCAGTACATCAAAGAGCCCTGGGTCAGTACATCAAAGACCACTGGGTCAGTACATCAAAGACCACTGGGTCAGTACATCAAAGAGCCCTGGGTCAGTACATCAAAGAGCACTGGGTCAGTACATCAAAGAGCACTGGGTCAGTACATCAAAGAGCCCTGGGTCAGTACATCAAAGAGCACTGGGTCAGTACATCAAAGACCACTGGGTCAGTACATCAAAGGACGTGTTTCAACGACCCAGTGGTAATTAAAAGTAAAAAGGGAGATTTTGAGTTTGCACTTGCACCAAGACTTGGGTGTAAGATATGGCCCTAATGTCTCCCACACAATGCTCCCACACACCTAAACATTTTCAAATCCTTGAAGATTACAAAAAATCTTGAGAGTCCACACACCTCACGACAGAGATAACCGATTTTTTAACATTTCAATCTTGGAACGCACACAATCGCTACCGTTCAGACGCAACCCCACACGCTTGACGCTTGACCTCCGGGCGTCTCCATCCGCAAGCCTCCCTCCAGAGGAAGGAGCGCGAGTTGGACAGGCACCCGGAGGCGCACGGCAGCGGAGCCGGAGCCGACGGCGCCCGGCAGCCCGACAGCCGCCCCAGAGCGCCCCGCGTCAAGCCCACCGCTCCATGGCCATCAGCTTGCTCTCATTGGCTCTCTGCTCAAGATTCCATCGCCTGTCGAGTTGTAAATATCAAACATGTTTGATATGCCCGATTCACAATCGGGAAGAGCCAGACAAGTCAACAGCAGTCCCTTGAACCACACACACACACACACACACACACACACACACACACACACACACACACACACACACACACACACACACACACACACACACACACACACACACTAACACTACAGGATCATTTGGGCAGATTATCGGTCCCGACGAGGCTCAAATCGGGAGCACCCCCGAGATAGTCGGGAGGGGGGAATCTTGGCGACAATCGAGCAAATTCTCGTCAGGTCTGGGGGAGGCATAAGTGTCTGAATGAGGAAGATGGGGAGACCTTGAGAAGTGTAAGATGGGTGCAACAGTGGATATTCAACAGTCATGTGATTGTTGTTGTGAACAGAAGGAGAGAGACAGTGCCATGCACACCTGTTACACACGTAGGATGCAGGGTAAGGGTCTCTCCTCTTGCTTTCTCTATGCGCCACTGGTTCATGGAGTGCTCTGGCTCAGCTTATCTGTTTCTCCACTGGTTCATGGAGTGCTCTGGCTCAGCTTATCTGTTTCTCCCCGTGGTGACATTGGGTCCCAAAACCACGGGCTTAGGAAGATCCAAACTGTTGAGTAAGATTGAGATGATAATATTATGAGAACATGCATATTAACCACTGCAGGAGATTACTGCTGAAACAAATGGACAAGACTACGTTCAAATTGAAAGTAGGACTGATTTAACTGTGACCATAACCACAGACAAAGCTGATACTCGGCAACAAATCACATAAATTGCAGCTGATAACACTCATGGTTGATACTCTGATACACCATGTTAGGTATTTTCTATCTGTATTCGTTATCAGTGTCAAGGCCCCTACAGACATCAAATAAAGGCCTTTGATGACTTTCCCAATGATCAGTGACATGCTTATTACATGACATGACATGACATGACATGACATGACATGACATGACATGACATTAATGCTTCTTCTGATCTACTAAGAGCCAGAGGGTAGAAGTACCCTGCTTGGTTCCTCATCATTCAAAACAGGATGTATGAAGGGCTTTCACATTAGCTTAGTTGTCAAAGAGCCGATATTTTCCTGAATGACACACATGACATTCAGGCCCAACTCAAACGTATCTTTCAATGACAGCTGAGCCAACATTTAACTAGACATTTTAAGAGCATCCAGGCTACTGCGGTACTATCATTATGTGTTGTAGACAAATTAAGTCAAACTTAGTAGAAATGAAAATGAACATTTCCAATTAAAATACTTCAATATCCTGGTTGCTAATGTGGTTCCTCCTCTGGTCGTTAAGGGCGCATGTTCAGAGGGAGGGGAACTGGTTGGAATAGCGTGATCCTCCCACGTGCTATGTCCTACCGGTGAAGCTTCCCCTGTCAGGTGAATAGAAGCAGCTGGCTAACTGCCCATGTCTCGGAGGAAGCATGGAGCCAGTTTCGGCTCTCCCCAGATCGGCAGAGGATGGAGTAGCAAGCAACCAGGATAAATACATTAATTAGCACTAATGGGGGATAAAAATGGGATAAAAACAAACTTCAAAATGGGAGAAAATTAATAGGCACCACTAAGAAAACCATCACCTTGGCGTCCACCCAGTTAACATCGGCTGACAAACACCTAAAACTGCCCAAGCCAACAGACAACTATTTATGAACAGGCTACTCTAAGGCAAAGCCAATAGAATTGTTTCCGACCCCTCCCATGTCTCACATGCCGAGTATGAGTTACTGCCCTCTGGGAGGAGGTTTAGAGTCCCACGCTGCAGACTAAACAGATTTAAATTTTATTTTATTCCAATTTCAGTTAAACTTATAAATAAACAGCGCCAGATAAACGGCTGTGCAATTATAGAATATCGATATCTAGACATGAATCTTAGCTGCGCAATTATCGATATACATGGATATTAAGTAATGTAACTAGATTATGAAAGACTGCATTGCAGTGGGGTGCCCGACTAATTCTATTGTGTGTCTAACGTATTATGTGCATCTCCACCGTATTGATGATCAGGCTTCTCTGACTGGTTTTGCCAGACATTGCATAGTGCAGATACCTTTTTACTTTTTTACTCTTTATTTGCACTTTCAGTAATGCATTTGTTGTCTGTTTTATTAACATGTGTTTGTATGTGTATGTTTTGATGGCTGCAGTAGGGGTGTAAGCCCAAGACTAATTTCCCACTCGTTGGACAATAAAGTGAATCTTGAATCTTGAAGACATAACCCAGTCAAGAGTGACATCTGTAATTCTTATGTACACTTGAGTGGCTTCTTTACGTCTACATCCTGGCTTATGCAAACGGTTCACTCCTCCAAAGAGCGAGTCATTTGATTGGGCCCCAGAATATAAAGGCACGCAGTCAGGGTACAGCATTCAGTTACTATTCAACTACACATTTGATTGGGCAAGACACATGCTCTAGTCTAGTCTACGCCACTTGTGTGGTATAGGCTAATGATTAGTGACAGACAAGCGAGTTTAAGCATCTCAGAAACAGCCACCCTCTTGGGATTTCCGTGTACTACAGTGTAGAGTATTCACACAATTGACCAATAATGGCCTAACGAAAAACATCCAGTCAGGAGCAGAGACCTGTGGTGAAAAAAACTTTGTTTATGAGAGAAGTCAGAGGAGAATGGAAAAACGTGTTTAAGCTCAGTGCTACAGTGATGTGCAGAAAAGACATCGCAGAAAGCATTCATTCACACAACTCTCAAACCTTGAAGCAGTTGGACTACAAAAGCACACGATCACATCGGGTTTCACTGCTGTCAGCTAAGAACAAGAGGACGAGGCTCGTACAGGGAGCACGTAACCAGCAACACTGGATGGTAGGGGTGGGAGAAAAAATCGATTCACCTAAGTATCGCGATTTTTAATGTCACGATTTTTTGGATCGATCTTTTATTCCAGAATCGATAATCGCAAATTAAATTTTTTTTTTTTTTTTTTTTTTTTTTTTTTTTTTTTTTGGTGCTTGCAGTCAGGCCACTCACTGAACAGCAGGCTAGGCGCCGCCTACTGGTTTACTAGTGGTTTTATTACTTTATTAGTTAGTCTGAAGTAATAATTACACTTCAGGGTTAAAGTGGGTGCATCTCATTGTAAAATTGGACTTCAAACGGCCCAAATCTGGCTTCAAACGGCCCAAATTTCACGCGCGTTGGCCCATATCGGCCTGGCCTGCTTGGTATCTAATGCCCGGCCTGAATTATGATCCCAGTCCGCCCCTGTTTTTAACTATATCGCCCAGCCCTACTCATGATATATAATATACAGTCTCTAGTGTATGATTCAACTTTTCCCATGTTCTAATCTAGTGTAAAAAAGCAAACAAACTGAAAAAATAAAAGAAAAAAATAAACAAAAATCGCAATAAATCGTAATATCGAATCGCAATAATCGTAGAATCGCAATAATCGTGAATCGCAATATATATCGAATCGGCACCAAAGTATCGTGATAGTATCGAATCGGGAGATAAGTGAATCGGCACAGCCCTACTGGATGGATGACTGACAAGTGGAAAACGTTGCCAGGTCGAACAAATTGAAGAATACAATTTAAATAAATACAAGATGCATCATTTCAAGATTGTTCCAGGAACATGACAGTGATTTTAGAATACTCCGGTGGCCTCCTGTGCATTGCAATCAGCAGGTCTAACTCCAAAAGAGCAGTGTGGTGGATGGGATGTGAGCAGCATGAATATGGCACCTAGAGCGTGATACTATCACTTCATCATGGACCAAGGACACTGTGGTGAATGCAGGTTGTTCTGGAGGCAAAGGCGGGCCCTGCCTGGCACTAGCGAGGTCTACCTAATAAAGTGACCACCAAGTTCACATTTATAAATGCTAATGTTGATACTATGACAATGGTAGACTACTCCAGCATCTGCTGGATTTCAATGGTTACTCTTATGTTAAGCAGTCTCTGTATTCTGTTGTGAAAGCAGATTGTTTTTGATACGTTTAGCCTGTGATCAATAAATCACAGTTGATTTAATGAAATATTATGTAGACTTATAATTTTCTCTAAAATTTGGAAAAATATAGGAGGCAGGGTCTATATGTTCTACAGGTAAATAATAGGGGTGGGAATCACCAGATGCCCACGATACGATACTGAAACGATACTTGAGTCACGATACGATAGTATTGCGATACTGCGATATTTTTGATATTGCGATATATCGATATTGCGATATATTGAATATTGCGATATTTCGATATATTGCGATTTCTTACTTTTTCAACTGCAAATGATGTCCCCAAAGGAAAACTTTGTCAACATCTGGTTTATATAAGAACAATTTTTCAGTCTGTACATCTGACTTTTATCAACCATCAACCATTTTATTGCAGCAACATTGTCAAGTAGACAGACCAACAACTTTCATAAAGTCATGTCATAGTTGCATGCACCTGACAAACTGAACTGTTTGTTACAGTCTACTTACAGTCCACCTTAACTGGATGTGTGTGTGTGGACTACTGTACTTATGTAGTTTTTGCAACTTCACTTACACAAAACATTTTGTGCAGCCCATTCAGTAACTGGGGAATTTGTAAATGACTGTTATGACAAAACTGTTACTGTTAAAACAAAATGAAAATATGCTACCGTTTGTTTACTGCTGGCCTTGGAACTAAAGTTTATAGTAGCCCGGTGGCCTGGCATGGCCTGCAAAAAAAAAAAAAAAAAAAAAAAAAAAATCAATATCGATACTTGGCGTCCAAATATCGATACAATATCGTCAGGCAAAATATCGCGATACTGTGGTGTATCGATTTTTTCCCCCACCCCTAGTAAATAATGACTACCAGCCTATATATCCCTAGCCTATATCTCCAAATAGGGCTGGGTATTGTAAAAAAAGAAGAAGAAAAACAAAAATGATACCAGTACCCTTAAGGTGATACTACCAATAGAGTACTTCATTTGATACCTTGTTTCTACTTCATTTGGTTTGGTAGCCATCATGTGAATGGAAGCATTCAGTTATGTAAAATGCCACCACTCCTCCCCATCTTATTTTTACACAAATACAGTTTGAGTGTTCAAATTATTGAAACATTTATTAAAAGGTATACTATGCAGGAATTGACGGTGGCTGGCTGTTTGTATACACACAGCATTCAAAGTTGGCCCCTCCACACCCGGGAGAGAGAGAGAGAGAACGAGCAAGAGAGAGAGAGAGAGAGAATGAGCAAGAGAGAGAGAGAGAACGAGCAAGAGAGAGAGAGAACGAGCAAGAGAGAGAGAGAGAGAGAGAGAGAGAACGAGCAAGAGAGAGAGAGAGAACGAGCAAGAGAGAGAGAGAGAGAATGAGCAAGAGAGAGAGAGAGAGAGAACGAGCAAGAGAGAGAGAGAACGAGCAAGAGAGAGAGAGAGAGAGAGAACGAGCAAGAAAGAGAGAGAGAACGAGCAAGAGAGAGAGAGAGAGAGAGAATGAGCAAGAGAGAGAGAGAGAACGAGCAAGAGAGAGAGAGATAGAGAGAATGAGCAAGAGAGAGAGAGAGAATGAGCAAGAGAGAGAGAGAGAACGAGCAAGAGAGAGAGAGAGAACGAGCAAGAGAGAGAGAGAGAGAGAGAGAGAATGAGCAAGAGAGAGAGAGAGAACGAGCAAGAGAGAGAGAGAGAACGAGCAAGAGAGAGAGAGAGAGAATGAGCAAAAGAGAGAGAGAGAGAGAACGAGCAAGAGAGAGAGAGAGAGAGAACGAGCAAGAGAGAGAGAGAGAGAGAACGGTGGGTTGAGCAAGCTAGAGTGAATGAAGAGAGAGACTGGCACTGGCAAGAACAAAGCCGGTGAATGTTATCTTCAGATTGTTTCACAGCGGTTATGTTCTAAAGCACAAACAAACACACCCACACCTCCAGAGTCCGCACACCTCAACCCTGCAGGAAGGTTCCGCACACTTTTTCCTGACATGATCCCTCTGCATTTGATGCATTTATTTGTATCAAATGGCACAGGTGTGTTACAGGTGTGTAGTACAGACATACACAGGTGTGTAGTACAGACATACTTTTGAGTGTTTTGGTGGCATCTTGGCATGCCGAAGTGCCAACTCCGTCACATACACCGTGCTCACTTCACCACCACAGACTGTATGGGTTGTAGCTGCTGCGGTCGTGGGCCAATCACACATCACATTAAAGCGAAGAGCGCTTGCTGTGATTGGCTGCGAGCAAAACAATACAATTAGTCTTATCTTTCTAGATCTGTGGACAAAAAGGATCGAATGCAGGTATCGTTTGACTGGAGACGTTTTGATACTACTTGGTACTGGGATAGTTCGTACTGATAGTATACCCAGGCCGATCTCCAAACAAGTTTTGTCAAAAGAGGGTGGAGAAGTGCACATTTAAACTAGGCATTATGATTAATCTAAGTATCAAGGGTATGATCTAGCCTAATCTACCATACAATATCCATAATGTGATCTCAGGCTATTTGAATGACAATGAAAGGATTATGTATGTAGTCAAGATTTTTTTATGACTCAACAACATTCAACATCAGTATGGTATAGGTCTATGTGTTCAAAAATTAAAATGAGACCAAGTTACATAACCAAACTAACATAAGACAATAGGCCTAACCATTCCAAAAGTCAGTTCAGAGATTCCTGTAGCATGGTACCAAAGTTCAAACACGCCATCATTTGGTGATAAGGGAACACAATCCCCATGTCATTTGTACCTCAGACAACTCTTGTCCCAAATACCTTTCTCAATAACCACAATCCTGTAAATCTTAAAGAGTTCAACTAACATTATGTTGAAAAACAACTACTCTTAAATAGCTGACAAAATCAGGGTGCAGCATTTATTACTAACTTATTAACTTTATCATATACCATTATGCCAGCGAGATGCCTTACAAGCACTGAATGAAGTGGGCCTTTAAAGTGATCCCACGTAACTTGAAAACCTAAAACTGGGCACGTCGACAGCTCAGCAACCAAGTACACACCCCAAGGAAGAAGAGACCCCCACCCAGTTAACGTTAGCTTGCAAACAGCTAAGATAACGATAACATCGTTAGCGCAGCTCTCCCTGTCACATTCACAAAGTTAATGTTAACGTTAGCAACCTAATGCAGATAGCTGGTCAACAGACGCCGCGTTAGCCATAACGTTAACGTTAAACATCGCAGAGTGTCTCTAAACGCAGAGTTAATGGGTAACGTTATGATAACCGGAGCAGAGTAACACCAGCAACAACTTTGACACACTAACGTTAACGGTATGTCAACATGTGAAAGGCAGGTTCACGAGCCAGGGACACCACTAATTAGTGGTCCTAGTTGGCGTTACCTGTCATCTGGTAACAACAGCTAACTAACATCAAACAAGCGTCGATGTTCACGCCACAGCACTGGATCATACAGGACCAACAACGCTAAGGTTACCTGCCAGTTTGAACGATAGAATCAATCACTTGCTGCACTGTTGGTGTTGCTATTTGGGGAGATTAGCTAGACAGCAAGCTAACAGTTAGCTAGCTAGCTACTGCTAACTCGCAAGTGGCAACAATACGATTGCTAGACTGTATGAACTGTTACCGGGACAGGTCATATATCGGGATAATGCGGAATTGCAACTTTCAATTCACAAGCCACGATATCTTAAAACTGTTGACAACATAACAAAATAAATGTCTGAATCAAGTGAGTAACGTTACTGACCCTGTTGTAGCTTGCATGTACGAGGAGATGGCCGAATTTCCGCTTCCGTTCTCGACTACAGGAAAGACCGCACCCCCTTTCACGCTCTTGGTAGACATCTTTCATCTTTTGTGGTTCCTAGTGGCCAAAGTTTGTATAGTGTTGATGAATATGCTGTTTGCTGCAGATTTCCAATGTTCACATATTCATTGGCTGCTCTTGCAGCAACATGGTTTGATGTTGTTGTTGTTGTTGTTGTTGTTGTTGTTGTTGTTGTTGTTGTTGTTGTTGTTGTTGTTGTTTACTTTTTACATAGGCTACCTGTAGTAGGCTAGTGGATAGGTCTATTCATTTGAATCAGTTATCAGATTGTAGGCTACACCCAATATCATGCAGAGGCTGATGACAACGGTAAGGACAGAGAAAATATGATTATACTAGAGATGTTAGACAAATTAATCCAAATTCGGTCACTGCTTATTTCGCTTATAATCTAGTCTCTTAAAACAAACCGTTGGCTCCCGGCCGCAATTATCAAATGCTTCCAGCATTCGAAGATTGTGGAAGAGATAGACTGGCTTGAGAGACTACGGCTACTATAATCTAAACAATCAATCTGTTGTCTCCTTGTTTTACACTAAAGTTCATGATTTTGTCATAATAAAAAGACAAATTGGCGTTTTGTCATATAGCAATTAAGTAGTATTCAATTTATCATGACCAGAATTTCCTATAAAGGAACACAAACACTGCTTTTCAACCAGCTATATCCTAAATCGGGATATAGTTTGGAAAAACAGCAAATTTTAAATGTTCTCTCTGTGTCTGGGGCACAGCTTCATGTTAAGATGATGTCACTGGTTCTAGGAAGTGAAGCAGATGTTGAACCTGTGCTGCCTTGCATGGCTGTTATTCAAACTACATATTGTGCTTATACTTATTTTTGTATGCCTGCATCCACAGAGAATCAGATCTGAGCCTTAACAAGCGGTACCAGCTGTTGGAGCCAGAGGTTTTGCCGGCAGATGAACGGGGGGAGCTCTTGGTGCAGGGAACATGGAGGGAAGGTAAACATTGTTCATCTGCATATACTGTAGGCTAGGCTACTACCCACAATGATATAAAGCTGGTTGAAAAACAGTGAAGTGGCCCTTTAAAGTTGCATTACCCTTGATGTGATTCATCATTGTAATCATGATCTTCACCATGATATAAGGCTATGGTGTATAGGTTTTAAAGAGCTATGTTGGGCTGTAATAGCAGCAGCAAATTGTTGTCTTAAATTATAAAGAGTTATCTGTATAATTATATTACCCTCATTGAATTCACATTATTATGAACAGAGCTATCTCTTTCATTCACATTTTTGCTATTCAGGCCATGGAGAAGCAGGTTACATATTGGAGCAGCCCGGCAGGCCGGCACCCAGTAGGCCTACATACTTGCATATTTTGAGTGATTTCTCAGTTATCTTCTTACTTATGGCTCAGACCAGGCATTCTAATCCAAACATTTTCAAACTGTAATCGTCAACATGTCAAATCAAATTGAGACATACCAATCTAAAATAGATTACTGCTAATGTATTCATCTGATGTGTACACAACCTTCATGGCTAAAGTAACCCCAAACCACGATTTTTATTCTGTATATGTATGTATGTATGTGTATATATATATATATATATATATATATATGTGTGTGTGTGTGTGTGTGTGTGTGTGTGTGTGTGTGTGTGTGTGTGTGTGTGTGTGTGTGTGTGTGTGTGTGTGTGTGTGTGTGTGTGTGTGTGTGTAAATTAACCCTCACATAAGTTAGAACCTCATTGGTGACTCATGTCCTATGCTGCCTGAGCAGTGCTGTAGCATAAACCCTCCACAGAGAGGCAACCTTGAGCCAGCTGTAGTATCAAGTGAGAACAGAACAGCTTCGGTCAGAGTCACTGTGGCACCATAAATAATACACGGTAAGCCCCAGTACATCAGAGCGACATAGTAACAGCTGACATGCATGTGTGTTACAAGTCCCCCTTTTATCCTGCATCTATTTATCCTTTTATCTTTGCCCTCTCCCTGGGGAGGAGGGCCAGTGTCATTGCTCAGGCAACCTATTTTACTGTAATACAGTCTCTTGTCTTGCTTTGCTTCAGAAATATGAATCTCATGAAGATTTAAAAAAAAAGTGCAGATCAAGTAGCAATCAAGGGGTCTCTCTCGGGGGTTGCGGATGTGCATGTGGGTACCTTCTCTTCTTGCAGGTATGAACCTGGCTCGTATCTCGTAGCTGGCATTGTCGTAGGCATGTCCGTTAGAACATGTTGGAGGTCCCACCGGCCTTTCCGCTCTAGACCTGGATGGTCTGGTCTATGAGCACCTCCGGCTGTCTCATCTCGGCTGTATGCTGGATCCATGTTGCTCGGCATTGACGCTATGTGGAACGTTGAGTGTTGAACGTGGCTTGCACTATTGCGCGTTGGTAGATATAGCTTTCACTGGCCTGGGGTATGACATCACTGCTGATGTCATAACTCACATCTCACATCCCAGCTTTGGTGATGTCACACTGCCGATGATGTCATAACTGCCAATGATGTCTGGTTGGTTGGCTATGACATCATCGGACAGTTACGCCAGTGATGTCTGATGTCATAGGTCCCATTGAGATGTCATCGGCACAGTGATGATGTCATCACTCTCGATAGATCCAGGAATAGTTTCCAGGGACCTATCTGGGCTCGAAGGCCCAGAACATGCTCCGGGGGGTGGCCATCCAGTCCCGAATCAGCGTTGGCGTGGAGCCCTGCCTAGCTCTGTTAGAAGAGAGCAGTTTGAAACACCACTCTATTTTGAAATCAGGCAAAGTACAGTCATTCTGAGAATGCAGAGGGAAGTGAGTAAGTACTCAAGCACGCAGTCTATATTGGATGGTTATACGTACATAAGGACACAAAATCAATGTTAATTTTGCAGCCTTTATAGGGATAGTTCAGATTTTTTGGTGTGGGGTTGTATGAGATACTTGCCAACAGTCATTGTAGTACATGCAGTAGGATGTAGCCAGTGCGGTCCCAGTTTGGAGAAGTGGAGACCGACCGCGTCAGGGAAGTATACGTGCCTGTTGCTGTGGACAAGGTCATGTGCAAAAAAAAAAAAAAAGCTTCCATACTGCTCACCTGGTGTAATCCAAGTCTCCACAAGCCCTGAGATGCCAAGTTGATTTGAAATTTCCCCCCCTTTGCTCATGACCCTGTCCACAGCAACAGATAGGTCTACTTCCCTGACGCGGCTGGTCTCCATTTCTCCAAACTGGGATTGCACCAGCTGCATTCTACTGCATGTAGTACACTGACCTGTCGGCAAGTACCTCATACAACCACGTAAAAAAAACAGAACTATCCCTCTAACATAAAATCAAACTTCTAAATCTGATGGTAAATCCATTAATCAGAGTAATTTGTATTATCACTTTATGCAAAGTGGCATGAGTTCACTTCACACCAAGATACATGATTTGTCAAAAAGCAATAAGGTGCCACAGTGAACAAGTGGATGGTCCCTGTCACTTGAGACTGTCCTGATCCAGCACTCACATCAGGCTCAAGCAATGCTGGTAGATCTCTCCGCTCCTTCCTGTCCAATTTCACTGCACTATCTGAAAACTAAGCCAAAACTCACCATTTAGTTAACACTGAAAACTTTCTTTGTAATACGTGTCATGTGATGTCCAATAATCAACCAGCTCAGTAGGCTGGTAGTCAGATATCTGTCCTGAGATTAGGCCATTGCTGTACTTTACAATTCCCTTTGAAGTGATAGTCTACAGGAGACTTTCATCCATGTCCAGTTTAGTACTACACCATACTAGTCACCATACTGTATAACTGCCTATAGTGTTTGTTCTGGGTTTGAAATACAGTATGAAGAAGAACACTAAAATGTGTCGATACCTAACTCTGACTCGCTGACTCGCTGGGGGGGAAGGGGGGGTAGTGTTAGTCTAGTTAATGGAAATGAGGTGGATATGTCGGACTTGCCTGTCCCTACAAACTCGAGGTGGATTTATTGCTGTCCTTATCTTCTATTTTTTATATTCTACATTTTATGTCTGGTTTTTAGGACCTTACATTGCTGCAAGTTTAAGTCTGTATGTCTGACTCTCTGACACACCTGTTCCATAACATTAACATAACTCTGACTCTCTGACACCTGTTCCATAACATTCACACTTTTTGGAGTTGTGAAATATGTCATTATATTTTGAAACAATGGTGTAGTTCCTCAATACACCACCTCACAACAAACCAGGGAGTAGTTTGAGATATTACGTCATCTATTAGCATAGCTCTCTGCAGTTAACTTTTTGAGTTGAAAAGAGTATGAATGTTCTTTTCATTCAAAAGACGAAAAGAAAAGAAAAAGTTATCACTCTCTATTAATGTTGTTTTTTTGCTACTAATGTTTCAGCACACGGCTTTCATCAGTCTCAATGTGGCTTTCACAGTGGTAAATAAACATCACACAATTTAAGAGACGAGTATGTCTTCTAGTCAGTTTGAAATTGAAAAGCTCCAGTAGTCTGCAACTCACTGGAAGTGTGCTGTTTACCAGCGTCGGCTGGTATTGTTTTCACCTCGTGAGTGTGTGTGTGTGTGTGTGTGTGTGTGTGTGTGTGTGTGTGTGTGTGTGTGTGTGTGTGACAGGGAGAGATGCGAGAGAGATGCGAGATGAATGAATGACCCGTCTTGTAGCACTAATTGAGGGATCTTTTTCGGAAGCTGTTATCGCGTGCATTTAATTATTTATTTTGACGGGAAGCAATCTGGTGGCTAGTGAAGAGACTGTGTGTGTGTGTGTGTGTGTGTGTGTGTGTGTGTGTGTGTGTGTGTGTGTGTGTGTGTGTATGTGTGTGTGTGTGTGTGTGTTAGCGAGTGCAGTTAGCGAGATATTGTTCAATATCTACTGTTATCGGAAGCCGCTCAATATGGAGGAGGCGCTGCTTTTTGTACCCATGAAGTGGATACTGACTGCTATCTTGCATTACAGTATAACTGTATATATCAACCTGCCATGTTATCATCCTGTGTGTTTCTTATGTGTATGCATTATTGTGGTTGCCGTCTGGGCACTCATGTAACTGACTGACTCCCAGCATTTGACTGCACTATTACTGTTTATGTCCTTTGCATACTTGTATTTATGTGGACATAAATAAATATTTCAAATGTGTGTGTGTGTGTGTGTCTGTGTCGTGCAAGATGCAGTCACGAAACTTTACAGGAGTGTAGTTGACATAAAAATGGAGGTCGACTTGGAAAATCCGAGCAAGGACCCCCACATTGTGCCCCCTCCCCCATTGCACACCATGGCCTCTGTTGCTCTCCCTCTGGCCGTGATGCCCTGAGATCCCTAAGGCCACCTTGGCAGTGCCCTGCTACCAGCCTGCTACTGTCAGTTGCTTTAAAAGCATCAGTGGTCTCAGTGTAATGTAGGATGTGTACTTGGCTCATTTTAACACACATTTCAGAAAAATCACTCTTCACATTGTCAATAGAGAAATGGCCTTTCTGCCCTGGCATGTGGCCTTGTGCCCTAAAAAGAAATTGCGATGCCGAAGGCCAAATGGCCTTGCCCCTAGAATGACCAAATTCCCACCATGGTCTCTAGGATTACATTACATTACATTACATTTTGTCATTTGGCTCGCGTTTGTCCAAAGCGACTTACAATAACACATTTTTGTCAGCAATAGAGCAATCAACTATGCAACACAGTCTATGACAGCTACAACTTCTGAAGAAATAGTGGTAAAGTTTTTCTTCTTCTTCTTTTTTAGAAAGATGTTAGTTCAAGAAGGGGCCAGGTGGAGCCTGAAAAGGTGTGTTTTAAGTTTATTATTATTATTATTATTATTATCAGTTTATTATTATTATTATTATTATCAGTTTATTATTATTAGGATTAGCTTTGTTTCTTTCACTAGATATATATGAATTACAAGAAGAATATCTTGTGCAATGGCAGTGTTCTCTTTCAAAGTATTCAGTACTACAAAAATATGTATCGGTGTAATTGAATACCAGGGCGGTACATTATGTAACTCCCCTATACCTGTCAGCATGGTGTCCTGGGTTGTGTTCATCAGCATGAGAGAGTGTGAATGTTCCGTGCGTGTGCGTGCGTGCGCGCTTGGGTGGATTTGTGTCTGCATGTCCATATTCTTCACATGTTCATACCTGTGCATGTGTGTGTGTGTGTGTGTGTGCATACAGTGTACATGTTATGTAAAGCTACATTACATGTTTATATGTACGGTATGTGTGTAGGCTTTGTTACACGTTTGTGAATGAAAGCAGCACTGCCCTGGCATCGGCTCAGTGAAAGTGATGATAGTTGTGTTTTGGTGCTAGAGTGGAGGACTGCGTTGTCACAGCAGGGGCCAAGGGACCCTATGGTGCACGTATAAACATGGAAACAGATAGTGGTCATGGCCCAGCGCAACACTTGCGGCGGTAGTAACCTGAGCATGGACGGCTGGCCGTTGTGATAGCAGCCAGTGTTTGTGTTACATAACGCACAGCCAGAAAGCCGGTGGCAATAATAGTTCTGTACTGTGTAGTACCAGGGGAAATCTATCTGAGTAGACAGAAAGAGGAGGAGGGTGTCAAAGCCATGGGAGATGGAGAGGTGGCCTGAGCTGCAGCTGGCCTGGCACTAAGTAGGAAACAGAGCAGGCATGCAGACAGCGCAGCACAGAATCAAGCTGGTTTGTAAGGCAAGTTTTCAGCTGTTAGCCATGTCAGTGTATGTTGATAGGGCATAATGCACTCAAAGGTGGAAAGAGATATAGGGAGCAGGTTTTGATGGCAAGAGGGCGTGATATGAAGATGAGGGGAAAACATGTTTTTAGGACATATCAGTTGATGGTGATAAAAAGAAGACAAAAACCATAAAAAAATGAAGGTGCTGTTGTCATGGCCTTGGGGGACAATAAAAACAACTAAGCGGGGCGTCCCAGTGGCTCACCTGGTAGAGCGCGTACTTATACCACAAAGGCTTAGTCCTTCGTGCGGCCGACCCGGGTTCAAATCCAATCCTTGGCACTCTGCCCATGTCACCCCCCCACCCCCCCGGCTGCCCACCTGCCCCATCAATAAATGCAAAATAATAATAAGGCACCCTTTTTGCCTCGGGCGTGGGGTTAGCAACCCCACCCTGTAAAAACCCACTTGCTACACAGTCTTCCTATGTATGAAAATTCTGCCAGTAGCCGGTTGGTGTTGTGTGGGTGTGGGTGGCCCTATGCTCCACTAAGGAGCCCACAGGGAATAATAATAATAAGAAGACACACATTTTGCGATGACAAATATGTCCCTTTTGACTTGTTTACATTTGGCATGTTCCAGCATTAAAGGCCATGATCTATGTCTTTACCGGGAGGTAAGAGCATTTTGAAGCATTGCATGCAATGTTACAATGCCTCCTGCAGAGAGAGACAGCAAGGAATGCCAATGCACAAAGAAAGCACAGTGACAAATTGGACAATAAAAAAGGTCTACAAGTGCGATGCTTAACTGTACGCTGTAATGCCGATATGATGCAAGGATTAGGAACCAGCTTGTTGGGCTTATTCCAAACATACCAGCATACCTGTTGATTAAACGGGGAATCCCACACTGTGGAGCTGACTGGGAGGGCGACAGAGATGGGGAGAAATTGTAGGAGGGAGGGGGAAGAGGATGGGCAGGGGTGCGTGTGTATTTGGAGAGAGAGCACATAAAATGAGTGACAGCTGAGGAGAGAGGAGGCAGGCAAGAGGAGGAAGAGGACGGGTTAATGTGCTCAGAGTGACTGACAGATTGGACACATTGGGACATTAACACTGCGGTGTAGTGGATGGGAGAGAGAGGCACACGCGGAGAGAGAGAGGGAGAGGGTTGAAATACTTTACAGCTGCTTCATTGCATAGTTGAGGGCAAAACAAGCGAGAGACATAGAGGGTTGGCACAAGAGTAGGAAAAGAGTAGCTGAGAGCGAGAGAGGGCAGTGTGGCTCTCCTGGGGAACACAGTCACTGGGTCTCTGAGGACGGTCAATATTTATCAGTCTCCTTCGTTATAAAGCTGTTGTGCTGCTGCATGCAACCATAGAGCAAAGGCGAAAACAGCGGCTTCTATTCCAGTTTAACTACCGGTCTAGCTGAGGGCATGCAGCAGATCACACGTTAGAACACTAGTGGATTACAGTGAACAGGTTGCCAGGAGTTTGCCAGTCTTTCTTTAGATGCTGACAAGACAAAGTGAACAGAGACGGACCGAATGAACAGAACCACCTCCAAAATGACGGTAAGTAACTTCATTATTGTAATAATGCACAGAAATCCAAGATTGTATACCAACACTTAAAATGACATTCAGAGGGTTGATTTCACATTGCATTCATTTTTTTATTGTTTTATTATTTTATTGGTTTGGTATAGTGCTAAGTCATACTCATCAGCATAAACCAAATAAATAAATGTAGCAAAATGCTGATATGCCTATATGCTCCTATTTGCAACGCAAGACAGATGAAATGACAAATGTGTTTTTGCAACCACAGTATGCTGACATTACATTGTATACAGCCATGATAACAGTGTCTTGATGGCTTTTTATTGTGACATTCTGCTGAGGCTGCCAGGGTTTCACAGAGCATGTTGTTGACATTTTCAGCTTATAGTGAATGTAGTGTGTATCGCTTTTACTTGCCTTCAAGTGTGTTAGAGTTAGTATTGCTGTAGAGCTCCTAATATAATCATAGAGGGTAGTTGTTGCACCCCGAGTGCTTGCAGCTATACGCCAAGGTCCAGTGACTAATTAAGGATCAATTGATAATGTAATGTTATGTAATGTAATGTAATTTTATTCAGTCATTATAAATAACAAAATCACAGTATAAACAAAGTCAAACAACCAAAGACTGAACAGGCTCAGGCAGAAGCAAAAATGCTTATATTATGCCTGACCTAATTTCTACTCAGTTAAGCCCTCCTCCAAAATGAAAGAAAAATAATCAAATCACCTCTTGTTATGAGGACATGGCAAATGTCAGGATGCTCCTGCTGCGGCAAATGTTTTAGTGCATCTGTTGACTTATGCAACAGAGCCACTAAAGCACTGAACTATTGTGAACAGTATAAAAGCCAGTTTCAAGCAATTCTTAGAATTGAAGAAATTACATTCACTTCATTTTGGCATTCGCAGAATGAACAGCAGCCTAAGAACTTAATAGCTATAACACATGTTCAGCTCTTGAACAAAACCCAGCTGAGTCTTAACTTCAAATATTTAACATTGTGTTTGCTTTGAGGGCTATTTAACAGTAAATGGACTTCATTATATAGCACTTTTATTCAAAGCGCTTTACAATAAGCCTACATTCACCCATACACCGATTGCGGCAAGCTACCACCGGCACAGCATCGGGAGCAATTTGGGGTTCAGTACCTTGCCCAAGGACACTTCGACATGTGGACTGGAGGAGCCGGGGATCAAACCACTGACCTCTTTTATCCAAAGCATAGATTAATATACATAGAAAACATATTTCTATTTTCTTGTGTTGCTGCATCTGCATCCTCCAATAAATGTAATATACACACAGCAAATGTGGACACATAAACACGGGCAGTATTGATTTTAACACTGCAAGACTTAAAATACTGAAAAATTGTCCCTGCAAAGTCATCATATCTTAATCTAATTTATTTTACCCTGTATACTGTAACTGTGGATGTTGTCCCAGAAATGCAGAAAATGTTTCATTTACAGTACCTGTTGTTGTTTTCACAATATCTGAAAAGTTTACGTTTTGGAAATGTGTATTTCCTGCAGATATTTTACACTGAATGTAGTATTAGGAATAATAATATAAATCATGTTTATTTGTATAGCACTTATCAAAACAAATGTTACAAAGTGCTTTACATAAAACAACAATAAAATACAGTCATGTGTGAATAAACAGGCAGGCATAAGAAATACAGGAGGAATAAAACACAAAGGATGATTAACAAACCATAAAAACCAATAATCAATAAAACCATAATTAAAACACCAAGGATACAATTATAGCAGTGCAAGACTTAAGTGCAGCGTCAAGAATAAAATACAGTATAAAACAATATGTAATAATAAGACAGGCTAAATAGAATAAATGTGTATGAAGAGTGGATGTATTGAATAATACACTCTACAGGTGTACCAGTACACCTGGCTTCAAATACACCTATATAGCAGTATTAATCTGTACACCGTCGATCTTGAAATAATTATCCCTACATCAGCTGTGTTTGACATGGAACTGTCCTGTTCCTATCTGGGCCAAGCAGCACATTCATGCTGAAACCTGTTATCTTAATTATTCTTGGCTGGACATCAGATCCATTGCTTTGTCAGTGAGATAACTCAAATAATCTAAAGTTATGGTGTCCTACACTGTCTGGTCACTTATCACCCCTAGAGATTTACCGATTGATTGCAGTGATGCCAGTGATGATTTTAAATCGAATGCTAACCATGGAAAAGGTTGCATTTGCTTGCTGTGACCTAACAAGTGTAATTCAATCAAAATATATGAGGCGCCTATGATGCTCACTTACGCAACTGTAGTCTACTGTACATATGGAAGGTCAAAAGTAAAAATACACTTGTAATATAGGCTACATCTTGTTATGATTATCTTTTGTGTTAAGCTGTGTGTCGTAACTATGCTCATGCTCTCCCTGATTTTCTGGGGTACATTGAAGGGGATCAACTGTACTTCAAAGATCATCATTACATATACTATTACATATGGGTTCATGAAAGGGAGAAAGTGACGGCGAACATGGGGGTGGAAAGTGAAAAGGACAGCAGCAAATGTTCTGATGGTCCAGATAAGATCATGTTGTCATCTCATGCTGAGATAACCTTGAACTGTAACCCTAAAAAGCAATAAAGAGATCAGAAAATAATAGGTAACACTTCACAATAATGGTACATTAATTAAGGGTTAATTAACACTTAATTAAGGGCGTGGGGCTAGCAACCCTACCCCATAAAAACCCACTTGCTACAGAAACCGCAAAAACACGTTTGGTGTAGTGTGGTTGCGGCCCTATGCTCCACTTAGAAAAAGCTTTAAAAAAGCTTAATTAACCATTAATTAACAGTTAACTAATGTGTCTAGTAATGACTCATTGTTAATGGTGTCCATGTTAACTAAGTGTTAATTTACACATTATTTAATTGTTTAGGGTTAGTTAATGGTTAGGGTTAACCAACCCTAAGGATTATGCATTAACTAACCATTCATTAAGGTACGCTAAGTGTTGCCAATGAATGAATGGATGAATATTCCTTTTCCACCTTTCAGAGGGCAATGAAATCTTCTTATAGCCTACCTAATATGAATGGTATTTAACATAGGCTATTATTGCAACTGACATATGGGATTCAAAGTAAGTCCTCATTATGTAACGAGCCAAGTGGGTTCAGGTAATGACATGTCAGCATGTGGAGGCACAGATTCTGACGAACCTATCCATCGTCAACATCAACACATGTCCGTCAAACTCAAACATGAGCTTTCCATCTCTCTTCTCTTTGATACCGATACCTGATACCTGCTGAACCAATCATCATCTGTAGACATCACATATCGACACTGACAGAATGTGTGTGTGTGTGTGTGTGTGTGTGTGTGTGTGTGTGTGTGTGTGTGTGTGTGTGTGTGTGTGTGTGTGTGTGTGTGTGTGTGTGTGTGTGCGCGCGTCCTCCAGGCTGTAACAGCTCAAGAACTTGATGAGCTGTGTTTCTTGTCGGCCCAGTCCATGTCCAGCCTGAAGACGTCCGAGCACTTCCAGATGGTCAAGCTCCTGGGAGAGGGCTCCTATGGCAAGGTCATGCTGGCTGTACACAGAAAGAGAGGTTGGTATAAGACCCAACCAAGCTCAAGGGTCATGACTGTTTGGGTTGGTTTCATTTCAGTTCAATCTTTGTATAAATGAGTGTAAGAGTGTATTCAATTCACATTGGCATTTCCCAATGCCATTATACATAATTAAGAGTTTCGTTAATGCATTTGCAAGCTCCTTCTGCCACCCCAAAGTCCCTCGAGGGAAGCGGTATCTCCACTACAGTGCTTTGACAAGTGTCAGGTTTCTCTCATGAAGAAACTACACATGTTGTGTGGGGTCAGTGCTGCGGTAATGGAAGGGTAGAGCTGTCTTCCGATAGTGTTCACTTAACCTTTTGCGCTAGTGTTGCTGTAATGAAGTGCTTTGCTGCATTCTCTGGGATAGGGTTGCTGCAACTGTGGTGCTGCCAGTGTCTCAGGCACAACTAATGTAAGGCAGCCGCCCCAAGGGGAAGTTATATTTGTTCACAGTGTCAATGACAGGTCATCCTGACGCTTCCATCAACGATGACAATTTTTGGACAAAATGTGACTTTTAGTAAACGATATGTCGTCTCACTTCGTCCCCCTCAGGAACCCCGATGGCTCTGAAGTTCTTCCCGCGCAAGTCGACCTCCCTCATCTCGTTCCTGCGTGAATACAACCTCTCCCTCTCTTTCTGCACCCATCCCTCTCTGACACGGGCCCTGGGCATCTTCTTCTCCACACCGTCCTACTACGTGTTCGCCCAGCAGGCCGGGCTGTACGGTGACCTCTACAGTGTCATTGTGTCAGAGGTCAGTTGGGCTCGTGTCTCACATCAAAGCCAAAGGTCTCTACAGTCTTTACAGGGCTTTTAATAACCTGATTCATGTGTTTGGCCTGAGGTGTCTGTCCTGAGGCAGCCTTGCTTGCAAAATGCCGTGTAGAGGCAGTGCTTATCAACCACTGGGGTCCGCGGACATCCAGGAGTCCTTGAGGGCATTCCAGTGGGTCCCACAAAGCAAATGGATGAATTGTTCAACTTCACTATTGCTTCTTTCTACAAGACGTTAACACAGTTAGAGAATGTGGAAGAATTGCTATTTTTGTCAACATTTCACTGTTACCTACAATACAGATAGTCATAGTATTCTCGACAAAATCATATCCAACAATAAAAAATATTCTCAGATATGGGTTCGAGAGCCGAAATCTCATTAAATGTGGGGTCTGTGGCTCTAGCATGGACTCAATTAGGGGTCCTTCCTATCTGAAATAGGTTGAGAATCAATGGTGTACTAGAGGAAGCAGAATAGAAGCTTGCATGGAAGAATGTTAGTTTGAATTCAATAAGTTAATTGGGAATATAATAGGACCTCTAACTGCTGACACTGTCCTGTTCCGCTCTCATTCCTGTCAAGACTTGCAGCCCGTCCTTTCCTGTGTTTGCGTCACTGGCGGTAACCTTAGGAGTCCTGATAAGAACAGCCTGAGAGTGGTGTATGTGTTGTGCAGCTGGTATTTAGAAAAGGGACACCGACCACATATCCTTCAGTAGCGGAATAGAATAGAATAGAATAGAATAGAATAGAATAGAATAGAACAAGCTGATAAAACCAGATTTTGTTGGTCATAGCACCAGTGATACCAACCTTCTTATTCTATGTATGTGATAGTATGTTGCTGACATAGCCTGTCTCTCCATTTCAGGAAGGGCTGCAGGAGGAGTGTGTCCAGAGGGTGATGTCCCAGCTGAGCGGTGCCGTTACGCACCTCCACACGCTGGGCTTCGTCCACCGTGACATCAAACCCGAGAACATCTTCCTGTGTGACAGCTCCTGTCGCTGGGTCAAACTGGGTGACTTCGGCCTCGCCCGCCCCATCGGCTCCAACGTCCGCGCGGTCTGGTACGACTCGCCCTTCTGCACTCCCGAGGTGGAGCCGGCCAAGGAGATTGAGAGGGAGAGGGAGAGGAGGTACAACAATGGGAATGAAGAGCAGTTGGAGGACCTTTGGATAAGGCTGGAGCCCTGTATTGACAGCTGGGCCCTCGGTATCCTCGTCTACTGCCTGCTGACCAGCTGCTTCCCCTGGGAGGAGAGCACGCTTGATGACCGCGGCTACTACAGGTACAAGGAGTGGTTCGACTGCGAGGCCGAAATGGAGGAGAGGATCGACTGGAGGGGTGAGGAGGAAACGTTCATGATCAAGGAGGAGAACCGGAGGGCCAACCCTCCTCCCTCCCAGTTTGAGGGCCTCAGTCCATTAGTGTTGACTCTTCTCAGAGAGCTTCTGCACCCGCAGCCCAAGCACCGGGGAACTCCTGAGGACATCCTCAGCTACCTGGGAGGGCCATGGCTTCTGGAGACTGAGAGAGAGGAGCAGAGGAAAGCAGAGGAGGCAGAGAAGGAGGCCAGAAAAATAAGGGAGGGAGGAGGAGTAGAGGAGGAGCAGCTGGTGAGGGAAGGAAGAGGGGAGAGATAAGTGTTACCTTTAGACAATTGTTGAGGCTGCTGAGAAAAATGTTATGACTGAAATTGTATGTAAATTATGAATGAAAGTTTGACATGATGACAACTATTACTGCAATGTATCATTGTGTATCATTGTAAAATGGTATCGTATGTATATACTATGGTGCTGTATTTTTATTTTCTTGTAAATAAATTCACCATAATTAGCACTTCCATTGCTGTATAAATTGCGGTGTGTGTGTGTGTGTGTGTGTGTGTGTGTGTGTGTGTGTGTGTGTGTGTGTGTGTGTGTGTGTGTGTGTGTGTGTGTGTGTGTGTGTGTGTGTGTGTGTGTGTGTGTCTGTGTGTGTGTGTGTTTCGGTGTTTTGTGAAGAAAATAGTGTAGCGATAATACAAGAAAAGCTTGGCATTTAAACCCACAAGCTGTACTATGTTTGTAAAATCTGTTATGAAACTGCTGTATGAATAAAATAAAGCTGTTTGTACTTAACTAACCCTCACGAGTTGCTTTGAAATGTGCAGATATGCAGTTATGACAGATGGCATTTCAAACAGCATCACCTCTAGACATGGTACAACATGGTCAATGTTCAGAGCAGGATGGAGATGGACCTCTGAAAGCAATGTACAGTGTAGAACCCCCCCATTTTATTGCTCTCATTGGGATTGCAGCATTTGGATCATTGTAATAGCCTGTAATAATACATGCTACATCTTAGTTCATACTGTCTAAATGGGTGGGCGGTGTCAGTCACAAAAGTGACAGCAGAGACGTAGCCACTGTGTGAGAGAAAATGTAAGTTCCATTGGCCTCGTGTCATAAGACACATAATTGTTGCTATGAGTTATTAATCATAAATGCATATCACATAGACAAAGGCAATACATACTCAGATAACCTATAAGGCACATTAGCACTGTCATGGTGCCCTTGCAGGGCTCAGAGTTGCCTTCAAAACCTGCGTCAAGACAGATGCAGACGCAGGTTCACATAGTTACTTATTTCATTCCATTCTTAAATTCCATTCCACATAAACAGACAGCTTCTGTCATTTTGGCAGGATTAGTGGAGGACAGTGACAAGCTCACTCAGAGATGTGGCCTTGCTGGACTCCCGTCTTGGATGCAGTCATGTTTCCCTCAACTCCTGTCCTTGCTTCTATGAGCTGGTCAAAACATAGCTTGTGAAGAGATGTAAGATATGTGAGAATACTATTTGAGATATGTGAGAAGACAGTATAAAACCTTTGACTGTGTGTCATTCTGTACTGAGCTCCTGATCTGGAAACAAGCAAGCTTTTCCAGGGAGCCAGTCTCTGTGCAAATTGAAATATTCTACTTGCAAAGATGTATGTTTGGCTGAATACAATTGTGTGAGACAACTTTCCTGACTCCTGGCTTCATTATTATTTTGATGTCACAACTGGTTTTCTGGTCATCGGTCTCTTTTGGCTTGAGATGCTATCAGGTTAATGCGGATGAAGAATGGTGTTATTGATACAAATTCCATTCTACAACACATTGTGTTGCGCAACTGTGATTGCCCAACTGTGATGTCACCAGTGATGTCACTCGAGCAATTGTGATGTATGAGCTGATGGCGCACAGTTGGACAAAGGCACATTATTGGAGAGGCACAGTCACACGATGGCACACAGTTATACAATGGCGCGCAGCAGTTCCGCAACTGTGAATTGCTCAACTCTGATGTCACTCGGACAGTTGTGATGTCATCACTGATGTCACTCGAGCAACTGTGATGTAGTATGAGCCAATGGCGCACAGTTGCACGTTGCACGATGGCTCACAGTTGCATGGGGACACAGTTGCACAACTGAATTGCTTGGGGTCTCTGCGACCCCGCGGAGTGGGCGATTTCCATAACTGCAGCCATGGTGCTAGATATCTAGTTGTACAAATTACATTGCATGCGCTCATTCACGTAAATGTACCCGTTTTGTTTTTATAGTTTTTTCTTTTTGTGTGTGTGTATGTATGTCATGTACTGTACCATCCGGGGTAGGGAGGAGGGGAACCTTTAAGACTGGTGGACTAAACAAGACCGCCTTTATTGGGCAGGAGAAAGAGTATTACATTATTTGTATGCTTATGTTAAAATGACTCATGCTCCTGTAATGGATAATGCATAATGGATGTAACAACTGATGATCTTGTCTTGTCTAACTGAATGTGTCCTAGTATGGAAATAAAATAAAAAAAATTATCAAAAAAAAAAAAAAAATTTTTTTTTACAAGAATGGTATATTTGCTATTTGCTTTGTAACTAGACTCAGTTCTCAGTCTATTCAAGACTTGTAACAGAATGTTATGCAGCCATATTATCAGCCATCATGAAGTGACAAAGTAACAGGTGCTGCAGAACAGAACTTCTAAAATTGGATTGAACAATACAAGCTGATTGTGATACTAACACTTCATGCTCTTCTTCCAATCTCTGATGTCAACTCCAGTATGCTACCTACCTGCATGAGGAGCAGAGGAGACTCCAGTATGCTACTTACCTGCAGGAGGAGCAGAGGAAACTCCAGTATGCTACCTACCTGCAGGAGGAGCAGAGGAAACTCTAGTATGCTACCTACCTGCAGGAGGAACAGAGGAAACTCCAGTATGCTACCTACCTGCAGGAGGAGCAGAGGAAACTCCAGTATGCTACCTACCTGCAGGAGGAGCAGAGGAAACTCTAGTATGCTACCTACCTGCAGGAGGAGCAGAGGAACTCCAGTATGCTACTTACCTGCAGGAGGAGCAGAGGAAACTCCAGTATGCTACCTACCTGCATGAGGAGCAGAGGAAACTCCAGTATGCTACCTACCTGCAGGAGGAACAGAGGAACTCCAGTATGCTACCTACCTGCAGGAGGAGCAGAGGAGACTCCAGTATGCTACCTACCTGCAGGAGGAGCAGAGGAAACTCCAGTATGCTACCTACCTGCAGGAGGAGCAGAGGAAACTCCAGTATGCTACCTACCTGCAGGAGGAGCAGAGGAACTCCAGTATGCTACTTACCTGCAGGAGGAGCAGAGGAAACTCCAGTATGCTACCTACCTGCAGGAGGAGCAGAGGAAACTCCAGTATGCTACTTACCTGCAGGAGGAGCAGAGGAAACTCCAGTATGCTACCCACCTGCAGGAGGAGCAGAGGAAACTCCAGTATGCTACTTACCTGCAGGAGGAGCAGAGGAAACTCCAGTATGCTACCTACCTGCAGGAGGAGCAGAGGAAACTCCAGTATGCTACTTACCTGCAGGAGGAGCAGAGGAAACTCCAGTATGCTACCTACCTGCAGGAGGAGCAGAGGAAACTCCAGTATGCTACCTACCTGCAGGAGGAGCAGAGGAAACTCCAGTATGCTACCTACCTGCAGGAGGAGCAGAGGAAACTCCAGTATGCTACTTACCTGCATGAGGAGCAGAGGAAACTCCAGTATGCTACTTACCTGCAGGAGGAGCAGAGGAAACTCCAGTATACCTGCAGGAGGAGCAGAGGAAACTCCAGTATGCTACTTACCTGCATGAGGAGCAGAGGAAACTCCAGTATGCTACTTACCTGCAGGAGGAGCAGAGGAACTCCAGTATGCTACCTACCTGCAGGAGGAGCAGAGGAAACTCCAGTATGCTACTTACCTGCAGGAGGAGCAGAGGAAACTCCAGTATGCTACTTACCTGCATGAGGAGCAGAGGAAACTCCAGTATGCTACTTACCTGCAGGAGGAGCAGAGGAACTCCAGTATGCTACCTAACTGCAGGAGGAGCAGAGGAAACTCCAGTATGCTACCTACCTGCAGGAGGAGGTTTGGAGAGACATGACACACATTTCTGCTTCCTGTGTCCATTCTTTTGACGCAAATGACCTTTACTATGCTTGACCGACGTGTTGACAGCAAGACAATCTCACGTGAAATCTGCACACATGACAGGCTGACCCTCCTACTGTCCTATATCTGTCAAACTGGACAATGCCAGCCAGGTTGAAAAATCACCTTCATACCAGTCATTTCAGAGATAAGACTGTGTAGAGTTACAGCGTCCCCAAAAGAATGCTGTGGTAGCCTGATGACCAGGACTGTGTGTGCTGAACACACTATTCTCCCACTACTGAATCATTATATCATGTCAACAACTGTCTCCAATTAATTCAGCACCATGCTAGCTGTAAAATAGAATCAGACCTAAAAGTTTTAAAACACTAGCCTTGCTTTACACCAGATACCGTTCAGCATACAGTAGTTCCATTTGTATAAGCAAATACAAAAGTCATCATTGGAAAATAAATGATTTCTTAACTTTTACGGTTATAAAGTATCAATTTGGAGTGGAGCCCTGTTGGTAGCAAGCTACTAATAGGTACAGTAGTGTGTAGGTGTGTGTATGTCAGTAGGGCCTAGTCTAACCCCTGCTAAGGGCCACTCCAGATGGATTTATAAATAGACCTCAGGCCCATCTATTTACACACCATGCACATCATCACCTGCCTCAGACTATCTGCACCCCACAGCCCTCCAGAACTCAAACGTCAGGCTGCCTTGGCGCCCGCCCCGCGGACCTGCTGCAGCACAGTCTGATGAGCCAGCTCAGTTAGGGTTAGGGTTGGAACACTGCGGCCCAGCTCGAGATCTGTTTCCGCCCAGTGCCTACAGATACCATGTGTCCCCTCCCACTCTCTGATATTTTACCCTAAACTTAATCAGTCATAACCTGATGCTGCCAGATGGTTTGTTTTTGCATAACCATCTGGGAACGAGTTGCTCGGGAAACCGTTGCAAAGGGCATTTTCAAAAAATACCTGGAAAGTGATTGGATGAACCATCTGTCTATCACGTCTATCATGGGTTCGCTCTCACTGGCGTCATACCAGAGCCCGCTTGTAGCTGCCTCATAGAACGCTGGTTGGTAACAAACCAATAGATTGGAGCATGGCAAGATGGGTTTGTCATGTGATTGTGATCTCATGATCTCGCGTGAATCCAGCTGCCTCGCAAGGCTAAACCAATCATCACTCCATGCCTAAACGCAACCAGGAGAAACACTGGAAACAGAGTTTGATACAAGACCAGTGGGAAGAGAGTTATAGCATTCTCCTAAACAACTGAAGTGAATGGTGACCAACTTTCAAACGTAAAAAAAGCATAAAGTGAAAGTGAAAGCATGACTTTCAGCTCACAGCTACAGTAAAGATTTCAGCTAAAAACAGGGTGTAAATGATGTCTTTTCAATTCAACTTGGCATCTCGGGGCTTATTATGTGCCAGGCGAGCAGTATGGAGGCTCTTTTTTATGTTTGAAAGCTGGTCACCATTCACTCAGTTGGTTAGGAGAATGCTGTAACTGTTTCCCTGGAAAACTCCACAAATGTTTTGTGGACTAAAAAACTTCACCCGACCTGGGGGTGAGTAGATACTGACTGAATTTTCAGTTTTGGGTGAACTGTTCCTTTAACGGCCCTCGTCTCTCCCTCTCTCCTTTTTCTATCTCTGTCCCTCACGCATATTATTGTGGCTAATCCTATAATAAAACTGCCAGGTAGGCCGGCGGTGTCTGTCAGTCACAATTGTGACACCGGGCCGAAGGCCCCGGCCGACCAATACACTAACCCAGAGCCGTGTACGAAGAGTTGCGACATCTCCATTCACTCCAATGGACCAGTTTTTTACTCTCAAGAGTTCCAGGAAGTAAGGTCCTGTGGATTGCAGCAAAATGGACAGTTCGTGTTGTACTCTGAAAGGGTTTTTCCCCCCTTTAATCAAATTGTACATTATCAGTTTTATTTTAGCATGCAAAAGTAGCGCGAGACCCATTCCTGGCTGTTCATTGGCTAATGAGTCACACTACACTACACTAACCTATACATTAACCCCCAAGGCGCTAGCTCATATGACATTAACCCCTGAAGTGCCAGCTCATACCACATTAACCCCCGAGGCGCCAGCTCATACCACATTAACCCCTGAAGTGCCAGCTCATGCGACATTAACCCCCGAGGCACCAGCTCATATGACATTAACCCCTGACGGTGCAGCCACATCTACGCGTCGTTTGACGCGGGCTGACGCTGCTGCCCATCCACTTTGTATTGAACATGCTGCTCGACGCCTCGCAAAGCATGCTGGGAGACCAGACGACGCGTAGCAGGCTTGTGAAGTAGGGTGACCAGACGTCGCCGATTTTCGGGGACAGTCCCCGATTTCGGTGCTCTGTCCCCGGCTGGAGCTGTCCCCGAAAATGTCCCCGATTTTGGCCACAAAGTCAAATAATAATACTGGCAAGAAACTCGATAACAGAGCATTTGCGGCACCACAAAAGCCTGTCATTGTGCACGTTGTGCAAAGTGCTGCCTGTGTGTGACAGAGTAGATCACAGAGTAGATGTCCTCCCTCTGCCCGTGCCGTGGTTTTCCCAGGACCCAGCCGCCCGCAACTGAAGCCCCAGAGGTGGTGAACGAGAGGCGGAGTCTGCTTGCTGCTTTTGCTACCGTCCTTGTTTACCGGACCCCATTCAGCGGGTTATCCATCCCAGTTGTTTTGAATAGTTAAAAGTACAGTAAAACTATCTGGTAAGTAAGTGCAGTAACTAACTCAAAACGTTTTTGCAGAGAAGTCAGTAACGTTTTTATGTACACCAAACTCCATTGAAAAAAATGACAATTTTTAACATGATTGGCGATGGATCATTGTTATCTAGTCATTAGCCTACTGTTCCCTAAATTGGCCTTCAGCCATCAAAACTTTGATAACCCCTGGTTTAAATTAAACACAATAGGTCATATTTATCTCTAGATTACAATTTTAATCATTAAAATTGCCTTTTAGTATTAACATGATTTTTTTAATTATTTTGTCAGCATTTAATATTAAATTAGCAGTTAATATGGTCATGTGGCCATTGAATACTTGAAACTGGTGAGCGACACCCTAAACTCAAGGAAAGTGTTTACTGAGGTAATAAATCACTACTGTAATGTTTTTGTTTTGTGTAAATAAATTATCCACCAGTTGGTGAGGTCAAAGAGAGAAGTTGTCCCTCTCTTCCTGCCACTCTACACAATACACCAGTAGCCTATTTCCCATGAATTACCTAGGCTGTCTAATTTGTGGTAAATTGTGCCAGATAACTAGTAACCATTGTAAACTGCTTCTTTTTCAATTGTTTCAAAATCACAAAGTTCTTCATAGATCTAGCCTCTTACTTTTGCTCTCAAAGTGCACCAGATTTATGCATTTTACTGTAAAATGTACACAATTTTCTAAAAGCAGGGGGGGGGCCCAGAAAATGTCCCCGATTGTCATTTGAGAAATCTGGTCACCTTATTGTGAAGTGACAGTGGGCAACAGAGGGGGCGGGGTGGAATTTGACAAAGTACAAAGCTAGCCAATTGAGCTCGTCCTAGGACCTATCCTACCCTTCCTGTCCTCTTCCACTTCCTCTCTACCGCCAATTTTCAAAGAAGCAAAGTAAATCTAGCAGCAGCTAGCTTGGGAGCTAGCTGCTGCTTCCGGATTTCCACGCCCACCAAGCGTCAAGCGTCCATACAGCCAAGCGTCAGCCCGCGTCAAACGACGCGTAGATGTGGCTGCACCGTGAGGTGCCAGCTAATGCGACATTAACCCTGAGGCTCTAGCTCATACCACATTAACCCCTGAAGTGCCAGCTCATGCGACATTAACCCCCGAGGCGCCAGCTCATACAATATTAACCCCTGAAGTGCCAGCTAATGCGACATTAACCCTGAGGCACTAGTGCATACCACATTAACCCCTGAAGTGCCAGCTCATGCGACATTAACCCCCGAAGCGCCAGCTCATACCACATTAACCCCCGAAGCCAAAAACACACACAGACTATAAAAACCTTACAAACACAACACAACAACACACACACAACAATGGGCCGGAGTCCCACCAAACTAGATTATCAGGACACATATAACGGCCTGATAATCTAGTATTTGGTCAAAGAAATAGACTGATGACACTACTGATGGAAAAGGATTAGGGTTAGGGTTGGAACACTGTGGCCCAGCTCGCTCATTAATCCCCTTGTCTCTCCCTCTTTCCTCTTTCTATCTATTTCTGTCCCTCTCTCATTCATCTTCTCCTCCCATGCCACTTGGGCCTTATTTTTCCTTTCATCTACCCAATCTAATCTATTCAGGGTGGCGGGTGTACAAAGCAGACATGAGGCCTCCTCAGTCACGTCTGCTTTGTACACCCGTCACTGACGGTCTCTCTCCCTTTCCCTTCCCTCTCTGTCTGGACCTCTCTCTCCCTTTCCCCTCCCTCTCTGTCTGGACCTCTCTCCTCATGGGTCACCACTTACATGCGTCAAGAACAGCTGGCCGTCTCTAGTAGCCTGTGCCACGTGGCCATACCCTGTGGTATGTGTGCATTAAAACACTAACTTAACACCTCTTACCCCCCTTGGAGAGGGTCGTGCTTGATATCTCCTTTAGTTGGGATGCGCTGTTTTCCAGGAAACAGAGAGACAAGGCTCATGTGACAGTTGGGTGGGGACTGGGGAGTTAAGGAGGTCCAGTCTGACAAATGGAAACACATGCGGTGCAGAGAGACAATGGAGTGCCAACACAAAGATGCTGATCGAGGTGTAAAATCTGTTGAAGCTCTTGAGGACAGAATGATAGTCAGGATGATGAAAACAGGGACAACAAGGACAGCTATTACAAGATGGCACGCAGACTGCTGTCCACATTCAAACCAATCGCAATGTCAGGGAAATGCCACTTTTTTTCCACAAAATCATTCATGTGGTCTAAGACAGTGGTTCTCAAACTTTTCCACATCAAGGACCCACACCCAAATTAGACCACGGGCACCAATTTGATAAGATTTGAGCTTTTGTGATGACCCTCCCACTCTCCCGGCCCTGTCTTGCAGGAGCCAGGTGTTGGCCCTGTCTTGCAGGAGCCAGGTGTTGGCCCTGTCTTGCAGGAGCCTGGTGTTGGCCCTGTCTTGCAGGAGCCTGGTGTTGGCCCTGTCTTGCAGGAGCCTGGTGTTGGCCCTGTCTTGCAGGAGCCAGGTGTTGGGGTTGTTAGACTGATTGGGAGCACCTGGTGTTGGGGTTGTTAGACTGATTGGGAGCACCTGGGCCCAGTGCACAAATTGGGCTTAAGAAGAAATTCAGACCATCTCTCTCCCTCCTCACCGATGCATCTTGTGTTCTGTTTGTTTAATGTAGTTTGTGTTGTCTAGTTATTTTATAGTTTTAGTTATTAAATAGTTTTAACTTTTACTTTGGTGTATGACTCCCCTCGTAACATGCTACATCCATATATTTTATACAGTCTATGGCTGTAACATATGAGGGGAGTCATACACCAAAGTAAAAATTAAAATAATAATTTATTAACTACAACTAAGCAAAATGAACAGACAACACAAACAGAACAGAACAGAACAAAAGGTGCATCGGTGAGGGACTGAATGGTCTGAAGGTCTTTATAAGCCCAATGAGTGCACCAGACAGGCCCAGGTGCACCCAATCAGCCAATTGACCAGGTTCCTGCAAGACAGGTCCAGGTCGTCACACTGAGGCCATTTACACCTGGCGTTAACATGCGTTTTCTGCCATCAGATTGCAGATTGCAATCTGATGGCAGAAATGGGTGTCCTCTCAATCCACATACAGTTGCATATCCAGATTGAGAGGACACATTGCATTTACACTTGTGTTCAATGTGTACACACAATGCATCCCTGACCACCTCCAGAGGTGGTTTGGCCGATCAGATTGCAATCCTTCAATGCGTTTTGGGGGTGTTTACACCTGTACTTTCAAGTGATAAAACACAATCTGATTGCAATCTGATGGCAGAAAACACATGTTGTAAATGGCCTCACTTTTAGAGGTTTTATTACAGAAAGTGTATGAAACCCATGACCAAAATAGTCATACATTCTGTTATTACTAGTGGACCCGTGAGAGTTAGACACCCCTGGTCTGGAATTATCATCATTTCTCAAATGACAAACAAACACCATGTGGGTCCACAACATCTGTTTCTGACTTTGATACTGAGTTGTTTATGTACATTCTTATTTACTGGTCCATCCCAAGCCATTGGGTTAAATATACCACAAATTCCCAAATTGAGTGACGTTTCTCTTTAAACATAATGTTGGTAGTGGTACCCAACAGAATGGATGAAAGACATGGAGACAGCCAGCTGGAAAATGAAGTTAGTTGTAATGGATATAAAGACAGATATTTGGTAAAAGAGATAGACGGATGTCACTACTCATGGAAAAATAGATAGGCTACCGATATCAGAGACAGATTGATGACCAGAGTGAAGCAAATAAAGAGTTCAAATAGCCGAAAGTGTGAAATGTATCCCCCTCAGTGCTAAGCAAACTACGTGGCTCATCACGGCCTGATATTTCATATTTCCCACTTGGGTCATCACAGCCTGATATTTCATATTTGCCCTTCAACCCCAACCCCAACACTCCCACCCCCCAACCCTACCCAACCCCAACCCCAACCCAAACCCCACCCCCCAAACCACCCCCTGCCTGCTGGCTGTGTTCAGCCTTGTTAAGGTTCAGCTACTTCAATTGCTTCATCAGGATTAGGGACCGTCAGACAGTTTCACTTGTAGAGCCTCATATGAGCAGCACTGATGCCAAATCGTGTCACTGGATCTACTTTATATGTGTGTAAATTGCTGAGTGAGTGTGTATTGCGTGAGGGCATGACAATGTGTTAATGGCATGAGAATGAGAATCAATTTGATTTGCAACAGTGGCCAATCAGATTACATACGAGGAATTTGACTTTGTGTAAGTATGCAGCGTAGCACTCGCATCAATTTTAGTCAGACGACAAATGAAGAGATAAAATTACAAGAGTGCGTGTGTGTGTGTGTGTGTGTGTGTGTGTGTGTGTGTGTGTGTGTGTGTGTGTGTGTGTTTCGCTTCCATGCGACTCAAATGGCAAAGCATGAAAAATCTATTAGCTGGGGGAAATAGGCTACAGGAAGGGGGAGAGGGGTGCTGGGCTGAAGAGGACGTTGCATGGAGAGACTATACAGCTGGGCCGGTCTGCCTTCTGGAGAGGCGGGGGAGCAATGCCTTCCTACCAATAAACAAGTTGAGAGATTATCATGTGTTTACTGTCTGGCATGTTTGTCCATTCTCCCTTGCTTTCTGGCTGCCTCCCTCGTCATCTGACTCCCTTAGCTACTGCCTCCTTACCCTCCCTTCTCTCTCTTCATCAACACCAACATCTCCCACCTCCCCATACAGTTAACATGTACAATACTGATATAGAGAAAATGTAAGTTATATTTCATAATCAATAGCCATAAAGCAGGTATTAGTTAATTAATCATTATATTAACTACACATAGACCAGATTGCACATAGACAGACTCACCATTCAGATAACCTGTAGCCTACATTTGCAGTTCCTGTCTATCTCACACCATGCCCTGTCACGGTGCCCTGTACAGGGCTAGAATAACAGATAGGGTGTCTACAGAGTTGCCTTCAAAATCTGCGTCAAGACAGATGTAATCTGACAGATACAAAACATAGTTATTAGTTATTAATCATAACTACACATAGATAGATGCTGACAGACAGACGGAGACACCCTCAGACCCACTCAGCTGTGGCCTTCTACAAGTGATTTTCTATCAAAGTTGGTCACCATCTCATTTTGGCTGGAGATGCTGGTTATGCGGGAGAAGAATTTTATTGATATAAATTCCATTCTACAACAGTGCAATGCATGTGCAATACAATGCATAATAACTTAATATGATTATGCGTTAATATTCAGCTATTCTCAGTCTTGTAGGCTAATATATTTTCTTAAATGTGTTAACTTTGCCAACTTTGTACCTGCCATATTGCCTTTGCTCACTTGTACAGTACCTGCCACACTCGGGGTGTTCATATTCTGTTTCTTGTATATCTTGTAAATAATCTTCTTACTTATTTGCCTTATGTAACCTGTGCACCAACCACACCAAGTCAATGTCATTGTATGTGCAAACATACTTTGGCTGAATAAAATACTTCTGATTCTGATCTCTGTCCTGTGCAACTCTCTCCTCACCTCCTTCCCCTCATGCCAATGCAGTGAGGAGAATGGCAGGTGTGGATTGATCATCCCTCTCTCTCCTGCTCTCTCCTGCTTACTCTGCCGCCATCTGTCAAGCTGTCAGCAGCCTCGCCCAGTCCACCTTGTTAGGGCAGCCCCGCGGCGATCCCCCCAACTCCATGTAGCCCCGATATGTCAAGGGGATGATGAGTGGCTCCCACTTGAACTCGCTAGCCATGTGACAGCCAGTGATAGTTGTGTTGTCTGTGACTTCAGGAGTATGCGCGGCAATATTTATATTAGTCAAGTCCATGGAAGCCTGTGCCGCATCAGGTTTCCCTGCCTATATGCAGCTATAACGGTCCCCATGAAAACCAATGATGATGATGATGTACCATGCATGCAAAATTGTTAGGGTAAAATCCAAATTAATAATATAAGGAATTCAAATTGAATTGAGTGTCAGGTATTTTTCTGTTACTACTGAACAAACAAATTTGTCCGACACAATCCATGCCATTTTCAGTTTTATATGAAACAATATGCCTTTTCTATGGAGGTCATTTTCCAGTCTTTTTGAAGACCAAGATACTTTATTCTTTTCCCTAAAGATTAAATCACAACCATTCACTACATAACTGTTATGCATTGCTGATATAGCCTACACAACTACACTTTTGTGACTTGGCTTGTGAGTCACACGTTTAAAAAAATACCCATTTGTAGACAATCTGTTCATATTTAAGATAATTTCTTCCATACAGTATACCTGTTAACCAGGATAGGACTGCATTTTGAGGCCAAGAACCTCACTTCCCATGTGCACTGCTCCATCTGCTGGTGAATAGTAAATATTGCAACAGTCAAATTTGAGGCCCCATGAGCCATGTGTGGTTGGATCAAATGTTTCCTTTCATTGCACATTTCCTTTTCGTCTTTAATATTAAACCAGATCCAAGCACAGTCCAGGAGGAAACCATGCTATGAAACCAGATCCAAGCACAGTCCAGGAGGAAACCATGCTATGAAACCAGATCCAAGCACAGTCCAGGAGGAAACCATGCTATGAAACCAGATCCAAGCACAGTCCAGGAGGAAACCATGCTATGAAACCAGATCCAAGCACAGTCCCGGAGAAAAAATGCGGTTGGGGTTTAGAAAAAGCAACATATTTCCTCTCTTTGCACTTTGTTGAGAGGAATGAGAAGAGCAGTTAATGTGCTCTGTTCTGCACAGCCGCACAGTGAACTCCCATAAAGAACACTTCCCCTCCTTCGGACAACATGATGATAGTACAGATGTTGTACTTTCTGTCTTATCGAGACACTGGGAAACTGGGGTTGTATGATCTGTCTAATGGCTGCTCGAGAATTTGGTGTTCTGTGTGAATAAACAATTGGGTGTGGGAACCAATTAGAGGAAGTCGTCACATGAAATAGAACAGATTTGGGGAGGGAAAGAGAAGAACAAGAGAATGATGGTGAGGAGGAGGACGGGGAGGAGGAGGGGGAGGGAAGAGGAGAGGAAAGGAGGGGAAAGTGGAGAAGACAAAAGATTGGTCAAACTAAAGACATTTCGGACGACAGCAAAAGTTGTGAGTATGAGATTATGCTTATATCATTATGCTTCTTTTATACATATAATTATGGCATTATGACACAATCTGTAGGAAACTGATGGGCATTTACTGTTGATATAAGATAAGTCACAAAGATATTAATGAATATATTTTACTTAACATGAGATGTAGGAGTGAGTGATTGGCTGACTATGAATTTCAGAATGTATTTTGTTATGTTAAGTTATGTGATTTGAGCAGCTGTAAAAACTAAAAGCAAAAACAACAACAACAAAACATGTCAGTCTCACAAACAAATCAATGAAGGCATCAAACTACATCAGGACAATGCACAGTTACATTTCCGTAATTGCAAATGTATGACTATCGCAGAGGGAAAGACATGCCATAGATAGAGTGACAGAGGTAAAGACATGCCATAGATAGAGTGACAGAGGGAAAGACATGCCATAGATAGAGTGACAGAGGGAAAGACATGCCATAGATAGAGTGACAGAGGGAAAGACATGCCATAGATAGAGTGACAGAGGTAAAGACATGCCATAGATAGAGTGACAGAGGTAAAGACATGCCATAGAGTGACAGAGGGAAAGACATGCCATAGATAGAGTGACAGAGGTAAAGACATGCCATAGATAGAGTGACAGAGGGAAAGACATACCATAGATAGAGTGACAGAGGGAAAGACATGCCATAGATAGAGTGACAGAGGGAAAGACATGCCATAGATAGAGTGACAGAGGGAAAGACATGCCATAGATAGAGTGACAGAGGTAAAGACATACCATAGAGTGACAGAGGGAAAGACATGCCATAGATAGAGTGACAGAGGGAAAGACATGCCATAGATAGAGTGACAGAGGGAAAGACATGCCATAGATAGAGTGACAGAGGTAAAGACATACCATAGATAGAGTGACAGAGGGAAAGACATGCCATAGATAGAGTGACAGAGGGAAAGACATGCCATAGATAGAGTGACAGAGGGAAAGACATGCCATAGATAGAGTGACAGAGGTAAAGACATGCCATAGATAGAGTGACAGAGGGAAAGACATGCCATAGATAGAGTGACAGAGGGAAAGACATGCCATAGATAGAGTGACAGAGGGAAAGACATGCCATAGATAGAGTGACAGAGGTAAAGACATACCATAGATAGAGTGACAGAGGTAAAGACATGCCATAGATAGAGTGACAGAGGGAAAGACATGCCATAGATAGAGTGACAGAGGTAAAGACATGCCATAGATAGAGTGACAGAGGTAAAGACATGCCATAGATAGAGTGACAGAGGTAAAGACATGCCATAGATAGAGTGACAGAGGTAAAGACATGCCATAGATAGAGTGACAGAGGTAAAGACATGCCATAGATAGAGTGACAGAGGTAAAGACATGCCATAGATAGAGTGACAGAGGTAAAGACATGCCATAGATAGAGTGACAGAGGTAAAGACATACCATAGATAGAGTGACACAAGTGTCACACTCAAACCAGCCAGTGACAGTTGTACAGTTTGGAAAGCAACAATATATTCTATGAAGGGAAAGCTGGGAAAGAATGTGGGACTTTAAGAAAGGAGGGGTGGCAGGCTGCTCAAATAGGGCACAAAAAAACACATTCTTTAGAGAGAACTCATGTCTTGGACTGCAAAGTTACATTGACACATCACGAGAGGAATGATGCAGGGAGGGAGGGAGAGAGGGAGGGAGGGAGGGAGGGAGGGAGAGAGCGAGAGAGAGAGAGAGAGAGAGAGAGAGCGAGAGAGAGAGAGAGAGAGAGAGAGAGAGAGAGAGAGAGAGAGAGACAACAATAAAAAAAAAAAAAAGAAGTAGGAAGCAAGAAGGGAGTGAGTGAGGCAGAGGACAAAATATGGAATCTTTATAGGAGGAGGAACTTTCTATACAGTCACTTCATTATAATTGGATTTTTCTTCAGCAGCTCCACTGCTGTGATTCTGGTGGTAGGCTGGTAGCAGTCTGAGAAATATTTAAAATAGAAAACTATTTCACATGAAGCAAAAATGATAATTGCACTCATCTATGACTTGTGCCCATGACTTGTGTGCTATCCAAAACATTGGACTACTTTTCACATCTACATTTCAGTGTTGTAGTACTCCAGTCCAGGAGTCAGACTCCAGTCCGAGTCTTGGTCACAAGTCGTGACTCGACTTGGACTTGAGCACTGGTGACTTGGACTTGGACTCGAGCATTCATGCATTTGGACTTGGGAGTTGGGAATGAGGACAACGAATTGTTAATTGATAAACACGGGTTTTTTTGTAATAGAAACTAATATTTTGGCATAAAATATTGATGTATATATTAATGAACTATATTAATGCCGTGACATTATTCAATTTCGTGCAAGGGCAGGCACGTGTGTTCCACCTACATGTGGATTCACGCTCACGTTCAGTAACTCAGGTAATGGGGACTCGACGCGGACTCTTCTTTGGTGACTGGGACTTGGACTGGAACACGGAACTCGATAGTGACTCGACTACAACACTGCTACATTCTAGTAGGCTGCACTTGGGGGGGAAAACATGACGGTGACCTGGCATGTTGGGAACATTTATATGCAAGGGATTAAAGGAAACATAAATAGGCTCAAATGTGGAGTGAGGATATTGAACAGTTCCACTGTGTGAAATGAGCCCAGCTCTCTTCCTCTTTGGTTTCCTCCAGCTCGTAAAGCTGACCTCTTACAAGTCGGAGTAATGGGCAGCCTTCCAATGGTCCTGCTCCTCTGCAGTTTCCACGGTAACTCTGCCAAACAGAACAAACAAATCACCCTGTTTCATTATGGTTGAGTCGTCGTGTGTTTGTTTTTGTGCTGTGAAACACTCCCCTCATGTGGTTTCTGTTCCACAGCGCTCGCAGCTGTAGCCCAAGTCCAGCAGGCCGGTAATAACGCTCTTCTCATAAGTCACACTTTCAAGACACGTTATGTTGCATGACATGTGTCAGTCTGTGACTCATTGCAGTGGGTCACAGCATAGACGTGTTCCCCAGCTCATACATGACATGTGTCAGTCTGTGACTCATTGCAGTGGGTCACAGCATAGACGTGTTCCCCAGCTCATACATGACATGTGTCAGTCTGTGACTCATTGCAGTGGGTCACAGCATAGACGTGTTCCCCAGCTCATACATGACATGTGTCAGTCTGTGACTCATTGCAGTGGGTCACAGCATAGACGTGTTCCCCAGCTCATATTTGGTTTCCTTATGTCTCAGAGAGTCCCGAGGCACCTGTCACCACCATCTTGCCACCCAGTGAGTGAGATTGGTCTAAACTGCCTGTCAAGAGTCTTGGCAAATACCTTTTTGTAAGTGATGATGTGCTGCACCTTGTCGTGGTGATTCTACTTCAACATGCTACGTCTCTCCTGTCTGTAGACTGCAGGGAGGAGATGTATCCGTGCACCAGGATGTACTCTGTCCACCGGCCCATCAAGAGATGCATTGGCGCTCTCTGCCTCTACAGGTGACCTGCAGTCTCTCTACAGAAGCACCTCTACTCCGTTTGATATCTAGAATTCATACGTTTAGCAGATATTCTTACTCAGAAGGACTTTATGGTTTCTTATGAGATATGAATGAGTGCGCAGGTAGGTTCTCGCTAAAGGACACTTGATGATGATGGGACTAAAGAGGACTGTTTATTGGACACTATTGGAGGGGTCAGGTTTATTTGTATAGCCCTAGTTCACAACGATGCCTCAGAGGACTTTACAGAGAATGTGTCTAGCTAAATCTAGCTCAACACAATTAATAAACAGACTTGAATCTTATATAAAGCATGAGAGAGAGAGAGAGAGAGAGAGAGAGAGAGAGAGAGGGAGAGAGAGAGAGAGAGAGAGCGATCAAACCTGTAACTAGTCTTTTGGTTAACAGTCTAATCAGTAGTTCACCCTGTCACACTAGGTTATTCTCCTGTTGCTCCCTGCAGTTCTGACATCACAGGCTTCTCTTTACTCTGCTGTATGTATTCACTACACTGTATACACACTGTATTCACACTTGACCCTGCTTCTGATGCAGCCTTCCTCGTGTCTATGTGATCAACAATGAGATCTGTATGAGGACAGTGTGCCAGCAGGATGAGTATCTGAAAGGTAAGACACTCATAGATATTACAAGCACCATGTGCATGTGCACACACACACACACGCACATACATGCACACGCACACACACACACACACACACACACGCACATGCACACACACACACACACACACACACACACACACACACACACACACACACACACACACACACACACACACACGCACACATTACATCAAGTACAAGTACAAGACCATGCATTTGCACAGATAAAGATGTCCCTCTCTCTCTCTGATCCCTTACAGCGGAGCTGTGCAGGGAGAGGTCTGGATGGCCTAAGCGCCATCACAGGTCAACGTATAAGAAACGCTGCCTCAATCGCCGTAGCAACCCCAAAACCTGGGCAAATAAGGCCTGATGGGCCCAAGATGGCAGTATGGCCGCTTGTAAGGATGGAGCCCCTTAGAGACACAACCCAGGGCCGTCGTTACAAAACAGCCCATAACACCATAAATCCACTGCTCAACACCTGGTGGTCTCTCTCTCTCTCTCTCACACACACACACACACACACACACACACACACACACACACACACACGCAAGTGTGCTGACTCATATCTCTGTTGTTGTATTGGTCTTTTCTTTAATTGCCTGTGAATATTGAAGGCTTGCTCATTTCGTCTGTTGTTGGACACAGATCATGACTTCCATGGTTTACGATCCATTAAGTGTACTGTATGTAGTAACAATGTGCCTATAGCAGCACTGACTCATTTCATTGTAAAGACAAAAACCTACTTTGTTGTGGTCTGTACCGCACTTACTGACAATCCATATGCACTATATCCAATAAAGTATAATTAATTTGTTACATGAGTTGATTGGTTTATTGATTTGTTTTTATTGGTCTCACAAATTCTTCCCTGCTGTGTTTATACAATAGAAAAAACAACAACCAAATAAATGTTAGGGTCATTAGGTGATATCTTTATAATTTTCATTTGCATGTCCATTTCCATATACATTTACACATATACAGTTTGAATAACAAGTAACATTTGGGAGAAATGCATATTGTTTGAACAGTAAACAAACACTGACCAACATTGTTGGGGCTTACACACACTCGCACAATCTTTGTGTGATCCAACATCATACACACCACCGTCACGCCACTGGACACCACACGTCTGTCATGACAACACGCGTGCATGTGTGATATCACTGTAACCCAATCGATCTCCCTTCACATAACAATATCACAACAAAACACTGCATCTAACAAGGACTAGCTTGGTCCCACTTTGCATTGTTTGCGTCAGAATACCTGCGGTTCAGTCTTCACATGGATTTGAAATTCACAGTTCAAACTTGTTTGTGTAGTACAGCATGCTGTGGGTAAGGTCTAGGACCTGCTCACCCTCTCGTAAAGCATTAGGGGGATGAATCCGTCCCCAGAATAGCGGGACAGTGCAGAAACAGAGGCCTATTCATTGAGCAGGAGAGAGGTCGTGACCTGAATGACTCACCCAGTCACAGCCCTGTTGAGTAGAGATGACATAACATGGACTAAACCTTCCCTGTTTCCCATAGAAGCAAAGTTAAAAGCATAGTCTCTTTATTTCTCACTCTTTCAGATCCAACATCACTATTTCTTTGTCGCTGTGTTGATTTAACATAGGCTCGTTGAAACAATGCACCCCGTGCCCAGGACCAATCCCCAGTGAAAGATGTGTTCAACAGCTGCAGCTGCAGTTGACATCTCCTCACTCAATGCCACATTGGGGCGGCAGCGCAACAAGAGCCCACTAGAGAGTGCCAGACAGCACAAATACTAAGTAAAATGGCTATGTTTCTGTCAAGTGGAATCATAAGATGGTAAGCTTCACTATAGCCTAAGTCTAATATTAGAAGAATTGTTGTTAAAATGCAGACTTTACCCAGTGCCAACTAGATAAGACAGACTAGCCTGTCAGTCAGTGCATATAGTTAGTCCGCAGCTGGGGGGGGGGGGGGGGGGCTTTGGGGGGCTACACACAAATAATGCTGCCAAAGACAATAATTACAAACTACTGACAATATATACATTTACAATAAATATTCTCTGTACATAAAATTAATTCATTATTATATTTAATTTATCTCTATGCTTATCTCTCCCACACCTCTCTGGTAGGTAATCTGCGATAGTAGTTAAAGTAGTGATTAAACGCAGCAAGAGTTGGTTTTGGACTGTAGTGTGATGTCTGGGTCTGGCTCAGTTTAAGATCAAAGGCATTGAGGAACTGAACTGAAACAAGCTGAAGTGAACTGGTACAGGGGGTTACCTTGCTTGGCAGGGTGAAACAAGCTGAAGTGAACTGGTACAGGGGGTTACCTTGCTTGGCAGCGAGAGATGCAGGATCCCATGATGGGGAACGTAAAAAAGAAGTGCTGCATTAATTGACAGAAAGGTGACGGAGGGAGAGAAAGAGAGAGTCACCCTCCCTCACTTTGGGGATACAGAGTCAAAGTCTCCCCACAGGTCAGAGCTGGCAGTGGCGTTGGTGTTGGATGGAGCCACTGAGTTCGAGTTACTGGAGTCCAGGTCTAGCAAACAACCTGATCAGAAAAAAGAAGATGAAAAAAGAGATAATGTACATATGAAATAGCAATAACATAATACTTATGGATTAGTTATTAGTAATTAGATATTTCTAATCAGTTAGTCTAACAATTCAGGTCATTTATGAATTGAATATATATATATATATATATATATATATATATATATATATATATATATATATATATATATATATATATATATATATATATATATAGTCTGTTAAGCTTGTTACAAGCAGCTGAGACTATGGCTGACGATGGTCTGAAGACCGAAACGTTATTTTTTCTGTTTGCATTCGTATGCCTCATTTTTTGAAACTGTGCGAGCCCTCTTCACTCTTTGTTTGGACTATAAACATTTGGCAATGTGGGCAATGTTTGTTTGTTTCAATTTTGTGTCCCGGTCGTCCCGGAAGTGATGTTACACACACACATGCGCACACATGCACACACACGCGGCACACGCACACGCACACACACACACACAAACACACACACACACACACACACACACACACACACACACACACACAACACACACATGGAGGCATTGTGACATCACTGATGATGTAATCAGTGATGTCATTCACACACACACACACACACACACAAGGAGGCATTGTGACATCACTAACATTTTGTGAGAAACACACACACACACACACTCGCACGTGCGGCAATTGGACAGGCGAGGCCACGCAGCAGCCGAGCTGCGTATGCGAGCTGCAGGGCCTGCTCGGCGAGCTGCAGGGCGGGCGAGGCCGCGTAGCGGGCGAGCCTAGCAATCGAGCGCACGAGATGCCTAGTTATTTGTAAATTCCACTAATAAATTATTAGGTTTATAGTCAGTTACCTACCTGTGTCACTTTCTCCTGCAGGTGGCTGTATGTTATGATTAGTAGATCTGGATGAAGGGGGCGGGGCTAGCTTGCCTCCAGGCGGAGGGGGGAGGAGCCCAAAGCCACCTGAACTCTGTGGGCGAGACTTATCCCTCTTCTTTGATTGCTGAAATATGTACAGAGAAGAGAAAATAAAAGGATGAGAGTGTGTGAGTACATCAGAGATGCTCACAAGGCATTTTTTGCAAGTCCAAGTCAAGTCTCAAGTCTCTTTTGGTTGTAATGAGTGTTCTATCATCTGCTGCCATCCGGTCTGCTTAGAACACTGCATAGCTATATCTAAGGAATTAATTATATTCTAAGGAACTGTATTATCATCACTCCTTTATCTATTAGCATACCGTATCAGCATTGATTAGTTGACATTATTATTAGTAGACATCTATCTAGACCAGGGGTGTCAGACTCATATTAGGTAGAGGGCCGGATTTGTTCAACTGAGACCTCGTTCAACTGAGACCTCATGGGGGCCGGATTTTTTTTTAATACTAAAATCAATTTGACTCATTTATCCATTTACTCCACAAAAGAAATACTGCTCTTTCCATTTCTCTTGAAACTGCCTGCATTCCGTGTCAACCTTTCTCTTTTTCGACAGCATCTTGTTGATTCCTTTGTTTTTTACTACTGACATACTTCCTTGTAGTGCAGGTTAATTAACTTATGAATGAACTCTTAGCTTGCTTATTAGCCACACGTAGTTCATGATAATGGGGTGCGAATTTAATAATACGGTAATAATAATATATTATTTTTATTTTTTTTATTTTTTTATTTTTTAATATTCCAAAACATCTCACGGGCCGGATGAAACCTGCCCGCGGGCCGGATCCGATCTAGACTATAATGACGATAGCGTCTGTCTGTCTGTCTGTCTCTCTCTCTGTTATCTCTGTTGTCTTATTACTATTATTATTATTATTTATTTATTTTTAATAAAAAAAAATCGATCTCTGGACATATGAATCGATATCAAAGGATTAAAATAAAAATCGATTAAAAATCAGAGAATCGATTTTTTTAACCCAGCCCTAAACAGCACAGTACAGCTCTACTCGACCTGGTCTTACTCATCTCTACTTGATATAGACTCTGTTTCCATAAAGTATAATGTTAAAATTAAATCCATACACGGAACTTTTAAACTGGAATACTGGTGCCTCTAAATGACCTACAGTGTACATGGCATGGGCAAATGTGACAATCGGCCAGGAGAATGGATATCATTTGTTGTTACTCAAACTCACATGCATGCGCTGCGCAGGGGGACGGAAGTTACGCTACGGGGAGAAGGGAAGCCACTTCCCCGGCGGCAACTCACCAGACAAGACCGCGGCTTCGCTAAACCCCCGCCTCCGGCCTAGCGGAGCCGACGTAGCACACAACTACAAAGGGCTTCCTGAGGAGCGGACTTTTTCTCTCTCAAAACAATTGAAAACCACCGTCATGTTAAAGCTGAGCAAGGAGATTGATTTTATTTCACCAGAGCCGAAGGCAGCAACACAAAAGACTGATGGAAATAACAGAAGAGAAGGTAATCCCCACTAAACTGGTATCCAGCATTGACAGTAGATACAGTAGACACGATTCTGCCTGACCAATCAGTCATCTGCAGTGTTTTCACGTCACCGTATGGTACCGGGTCCACAGCGCTGGAACCTCAACAAAGCAGGGACCAAAACTAGCATGACTCAACCCCGACTCAACCCGGGCTGTCCAGGTTTTTGATCGGTGGAATGAGACAAAAAAGCGAGACGAGCTGGGCGGCGCCGCGCTGATACCAGCGGTGGAAATGGGCCAATAGAGTGACCTAGATTATTTAGAACAGTTATCTATTAGCATGAATACTGATTTGGTTTCTACATTCTGATCATTCCAACACCACAAGCACATGAACACACCGGCATCGGAAGAATGACCTGCCAACTCTGAAAATAGGACCATCCGAGGAGCACATCAATGCAGCATTACACTGATCAGAAGATAAACTAACATAGAATGATTGGTGGAGGAGGTTACCCCAATATTGAGAGTAATGGTCTGTCCCTCTTTGAAACCCAGGTCCAGTTTAGGAGAGGAGTCTGGAGTCTGCTTAGAGATTTCAGCATCCTGTTTCACCCACCTGGGAAGGAAGAGGGCGGTACAAAGACAGAACAAGGTACAGTAGAAGAGTTTAATAAGCTCAAATCAATCCATTGACTATTGAATGAAGTGTTTAATGCCACACTGTGGAGCAGCTACATACTTGAAGTGGTCCTGCAGAGCAACATTGAAGTCAAAGGAGTCTCCCCGGTCTCCAAACCCAATGCCTATGAATGCACTGCGGCCTAATGAAGACAAAGAACACAAAGACAAGGACCAGAGCTTAGCAGGTCATTTACATGGCAAGTACACACAACAACATACTAATCCCTGGGATCATCCAAAAAACTGAACACTAACAGAGACATTTGGCTTCATTTGCTGTAAAAGTTGTGCGGTTTTATCCCCACAATATAAATGCGCTGGAGCATCCTGTTCAAACTTGCTACCATCTCCCTTATGAGCATATATAACTGAGAGAAGAATGGTTTATGGCTTTGAAACAAACAGTCTCCCCACCACTGTCATCCTGGATACGGAGCACAAAATAGCGGCTGGAGTCGCTGACAGTTTCGATGGCGATGCCAGGGAATTCGTCCACTGGTGCCTGGGCGAACAGCTCCCCTGCAGGTCAGGAGGACATGTTCATTAAGTGACCGGTAATATGGTCCATGATATGATGATGATGAAGCACTAAAACCCTGCAATTTCACATTTACAACAGCCAACTCTCCCATAAGAAGCCTCCAGATTTAACACAATACATATATACGTAAATATAATAATACTGTATGCTTTTCTGTTTGACATGCAATAGGCAAGGTAGATACAACTTCCAATATTGAATATTCAGAGTACTAAACATCTAACCTGGGGCACTATCAGTTATCATTCCAGTACAAATCGCCTACTAGTAAAGTCCCTGCCAGGCATTGCTGGAGACAGAAAGATTAACATCATGCTCCCTTTAAAATAAACTATCACAACTAGGATCTGAGCTAGGTCACCTTGGAATAGATGGGTAAAAGAAAGGGGGATGGTGAAGAGGAGACTATGGAGGGATCATTTATAACGGCAGCAGTGCCGGTAAACAATGCCCCCGTCCCGTCTGCTTCTCCCTTACCGGAGATCTTGTCTTCCAATTTGATATAGGCCACTTTGCCCCGGGCCGTCACACGCATGCGCCCCGTCCAATCAGGAGCGTCCAGCTTCCAATCAGCTGCCCTGGGAGACACACAGCCAATGAGAGATGAGTTGAGTGAGCGTGATGGAGGTGAATCGGTGAGAGCGGTTTAACTTTAAAGAGATTGACGATGGCACTGAAGGGAACGACGAGGAATAAAGACAGACAGGGTGGGGGATTTACTGTGTGTGTGTGTGTGTGTGTGTGTGTGTGTGTGTGTGTGTGTGTGTGTGTGTGTGTGTGTGGGGTTATTGTTATGATTTGTCCTACAGTCGGCAGCTAGTGACATTGTAACTCTACAGCTGGCTATTTCATATGTGAGAGAAACGTGACTCAGGCATTTCACTCTGACCTAGGGCTGGAATATGACATCATGACTCTTACTCACTATATCACAAAGCAGACTTGGCACTGTGTGGCTGCTGGTTAACCAGTCATGTGTCTGGTGAGACCCGGGCCTATGCTCCTGTTTGGTTGGAGTACTACAGTCCCTATGGATCCAGCTGGATTTGATCACACTGAATCACCGGCCAATGAAACAGCCCAATGTCAGCTAGTCACTGAATTGTTCTCAAACAGCGTAAAGCAGTGATTATCAACCTTTTTCATATCAGGGACCACTAAATTTAGTCCACAACAGGGCCACAGATTCTTCCTCTCTGACCCAAATCTGTGAACATTTTTATTGTTAGATATGATTTTGTCCAGAATTCCAAGTATCCGTATTGTAGGTACTAGAGAGATGCCAGTGAAACTATGATCAAAATATTCATTCTTCTACATTCTATAATTATGTTGACTTCTTGTAAATGAAATAATGATCAAGTTGAACAATTCATCAATTTGCTTGGGACCCCCTGGAACCCCCTCTCAAGGACCCCTTGAGGTCCACAGACCCCACGTTGAGAACTACTGGTGTAAAGGAATCAGGTATCTGCCAAGCCAATCTCTCCAGTTGTGTAAAACCCACCTGACCTTATCATTATGCCTGCAGTGACTATAATTTTAAATGTGTTTATGGTGGCAGCATGGCCTGGTGGTGAGAGAGACTGTCCTTCAAACAGAGGACCACTTTTCAAGCCCGGTGGCAACAAACATCCACTCTGCTGAAGTGTCCTTGAGCAAGACACTGAATCCCTTTCCAGCTCCAGGCAAGCTGCTCTAAAAGCTGACCTGGCCTGCACTCCCAACTCTCTGAAGGTGGGGCAAGCAAAAAGAGGATTCCCCATAGGCAACAATACAGTATTATGTTAGTAGGCTATAACCATTTCCTTAGTTGCCCTGCAAAATCACTTTGACATCTAGTACTGTAGCATTCCCCGTTAATGTGCCATTGGATGCAGGCATACACACTGACAGGTGCTGCTGTCCATGGTGCTGACACTGACAGGTTGGTATGTAGCCGGTATACCTGGGTCAGCACCTGTCAGTGATACATTGTAGCCAATCCCCAGCAGTCTTGTTAAACGTCACACAGTCCCTGTCAATAAAGCTAGAAACAACAACCACATTTCCGTGACCTTATCGGCGCACTCACAACAAAAACAACCAACGCAGGGTCGCTACGTGAGGATAGTTAGGGGACGAGCTCGGTAGGTCGGTGGGGTAACGTCGTAACGTTACGGCTCCACCGTCCACGGATGCTGCTGGGTCAAAACGCTCGTGTGAGTGATGTTGGCAGGCTGCGACTCACCTGACGCCCCTGTTGGATGCTCGCGGCGGGATTCGGTAAACGTTGACATCAGGTTTCACACAGAGGATGGACTCGTACTCACCCTCGGTCGCCATCTTGACTTTAGCGTTAATTCAATCGGTGTCTGTGACGGTGAGTGGTGACCATGTGGCGTTAACCGTTACGTGACCGTAATGGACTGTGTATTTGCGCACAATTTGTCTAGGATCCACCAGCTTCTATTTTTTGCAGTTTATTATGCATTATTTATAGGCTAGGCATAGCCTACTGACGCCCTTACACGAGCGAGCAAGATGGCTATGATATGTAGGGTTTAAGTGTGTTTTAATTAAGGACAGGGTTAATCCATTAACAATATGCCTTTAGAATAACCCCTGCTGTTACTGTAATTAGCTGAATACACATTTTACAATTACATAAAGAGACTGGGCTACAGAGAGCTATATAGAGTATGCTACAGTAGCCTACATTTTATAACGTTATAACGTGATAACATGTCAGTAAACATCCCTGTAGGAATATTAAAGGAGCCACTAGGCACTGAGTAGGCCTACCACAGACACCCACAGACACCTTGCCCCATAGGAATACTAGGAATACTATTCCTATGGGACATATGTCTAATAGTATAAGATATTACAATGCAAGATGATGCAAACAACATAACAGAATGTAACATGGCATATTATTTTATTTCACATGAACACCATAATATTTCAAAATTTAACAAGCAGCTATAAGCTCTCAAGTTGTTTTTCTTCATCATCTCAGTTCAGTAGTTGTAATGATGAACTATATCAACATGCAATTTTCATCATAATGGCAGCACCAGTGGAGGAGATGGCACGATGCGTTTCAAAGACCAAGAAGTCTGAAGGCATCTCTGAAATCTTCTACCTCACAAGGCTGAGAAAAAAGAAAGGATGAAGGTTAGAAAAGAACAACAGATAGGCCTAGATGTAGACATGTATTTGAAATGACCTTTCCAATCATGACTATTGAGTGAGCTCATTGGTTTCTTTAACCACTGCTTTTACCTGGAGGATGCGGTTGAGTTTCCTGGCCAGGCGAACAGAGTTTTGGTGCTGTGCATTCCAGGCCTTGAATCTGCTCGTTCTGTGAGCCACAAAGGTCTGCCAGCAGTAGAAGAAGTCTGGAGAGAAAGTAAAGACAGTGGGGAGATATAACCAGTAATACAGTCATTAATTTATGTATTTCTTTCTTTAAAAGACTATTTCTCATTCATTTGTTTAATACAGTTTGACACAGGCATACAGCCTAAAAGGTAGGTAAACTTTATTCTGCAAACTAAAGGGTGCTCACTCTCTCTCTCATGCACAGACACACATATCTCCTCCACCTTTGTAGCTCATGACAGTGATCTGCACGCCGGCCTTTTTCAGCAGCCTCAGGCCGTCTCTCTCGCGGCTGTCCTCCAGGTCGCAGAAGTAGAGACGGGAGACGAAGATCCTGAGGCGGAGGTTTGGGGTCCGGTTGAGGAACTGGGTCAGTCTGAAGGAGCAGTCAGCGCAGGGAGACCACGAGCAGAACCAGGTGATGGAGTAACTCAACTTCCGCTCTCCAGTGCCGCCATGCCCCCACAGGCCAGGGCACAAGGCTCCAAGGTGGCGCAGGAACAGTAGCTATAGGGTGTGGGAGAGAGGAAATGGGTATGGACAAGAAGGAGTCATTATATGGAGAGAAACTAATCAGTGTTGGGGAAACTACTTTAAAACTGTAGTTTACCAAACTACTAGCTTCATCACAATGAATAGTAGTTAAACCACATCTTAACTAGCTTGTCAAACTAAAACTACTTTCAAAAAGTAGTTAAACTACATCACGGGAAATTATCACAATCTGAGTCTGGAATCTGATATTGCTACATGGAGGTACAACTGACCTGACAGAGACCAGGACTAGGGCAGGCCAATCCTCACTTAGGCAGCCCAAGGATGTGTTTTAAGGAGAGGATCGGGAGCAACTGTTGAGGTGGAATCAGGAAAACGCTAAATTTCTCTGGAAATTCATAGTATTCCATCACAGACATCTTGGCCGCAAACCACAGGTGATTTTAATCAAATAGCAGGTGATTCTCTTTAAATGACAACCGTGGCCAATGAGATGTCACATTGTGTCATATCGTATGGCAAAACGTCATGAGAATACTATGTAGTTTGTAATTAACTACCTAAACTACATGACCCAAAGTAGTTCACTGCTACACTACTACATCATGCAGAGACTCACTGTGGCCTAAGCTACCACATGCAGAGACTCACAGTGGCCTAAGCTACAGCATGCAGAGACTCACAGTGGCCTAAGCTACAGCATGCAGAGACTCACAGTGGCCTAAGCTACAGCATGCAGAGACTCACAGTGGCCTAAGCTACCACATGCAGAGCCTCACAGTAGCCTAAGCTACAGCATGCAGAGACTCACTGTGGCCTAAGCTACAGCATGCAGAGACTCACAGTGGCCTAAGCTACAGCATGCAGAGACTCACAGTAGCCTAAGCTACAGCATGCAGAGACTCACAGTGGCCTAAGCTACAGCATGCAGAGACTCACAGTAGCCTAAGCTACAGCATGCAGAGACTCACAGTGGCCTAAGCTACAGCATGCAGAGACTCACAGTGGCCTAAGCTACAGCATGCAGAGACTCACAGTGGCCTAAGCTACATCATGCAGAGACTCACAGTGGCCTAAGCTACCACATGCAGAGACTCACAGTGGCCTAAGCTACATCATGCAGAGACTCACAGTGGCCTAAGCTACATCATGCAGAGACTCACAGTGGCCTAAGCTACATCATGCAGACTCACAGTGGCCTAAGCTACATCATGCAGACTCACAGTAGCCTAAGCTACAGCATGCAGAGACTCACAGTGGCCTAAGCTACATCATGCAGAGACTCACAGTAGCCTAAGCTACATCATGCAGAGACTCACAGTAGCCTAAGCTACAGCATGCAGAGACTCACAGTGGCCTAAGCTACATCATGCAGACTCACAGTGGCCTAAGCTACATCATGCAGACTCACAGTGGCCTAAGCTACATCATGCAGACTCACAGTGGCCTAAGCTACATCATGCAGAGACTCACAGTGGCCTAAGCTACATCATGCAGACTCACAGTGGCCTAAGCTACAGCATCCAGAGACTCACAGTAGCCTAAGCTACAGCATGCAGAGACTCACAGTAGCCTAAGCTACAGCATGCAGAGACTCACAGTGGCCTAAGCTACATCATGCAGAGACTCACAGTAGCCTAAGCTACATCATGCAGAGACTCACAGTAGCCTAAGCTACAGCATGCAGAGACTCACAGTGGCCTAAGCTACATCATGCAGACTCACAGTGGCCTAAGCTACATCATGCAGACTCACAGTGGCCTAAGCTACATCATGCAGACTCACAGTGGCCTAAGCTACATCATACAGACTCACAGTGGCCTAAGCTACAGCATGCAGACTCACAGTGGCCTAAGCTACATCATGCAGACTCACAGTGGCCTAAGCTACATCATGCAGACTCACAGTAGCCTAAGCTACATCATGCAGAGACTCACAGTGGCCTAAGCTACATCATGCAGAGACTCACAGTGGCCTAAGCTACATCATGCAGAGACTCACAGTAGCCTAAGCTACATCATGCAGACTCACTGTGGCCTAAGCTACATCATGCAGAGACTCACAGTAGCCTAAGCTACAGCATGCAGAGACTCACAGTAGCCTAAGCTACATCATGCAGAGACTCACAGTAGCCTAAGCTACAGCATGCAGAGACTCACAGTGGCCTAAGCTGCAGTGGAAGTCAAATGTTTATAGATGTCAGTGTACCCGCCTGCTCTGCTCTAATACCAAAGCTTATGTATAGATGCATGTGCAGGTTATTAACCCTGTCAGGTTCTCATCCAGACTGTGGAACCACTGGCGTTTTAGCCTATATGTACAAGTTTGACCATTGTGGATTGTCTTGTGTTGTCCGAAGTTGTGCTATCTGTTCTTCTTCTTTTTTTACATCACTTTCCTGTGTATTTTATTGTGCTATAGACCCCTCTAGCTGTGTCCTGAATAAACCTTAAATTTAAATGAACTATGGAAAATACTACTGAGATTTGAATGTATAAACTACCACCCAACTACTGCAAATTGGAGTTAAACTAGGAATTGAACTACATGTAGTTACCTACCATATTGGGTACAGTACTGCCCAATACTGTACTACAGTACTGCCCAATACTGTACTACAGTACTGCCCAATACTGTACTACAGTACTACCCAATACTGAAAATAAGCAGCAGCATCACATATTTTCAATTGTTGCCTCTCTGACCCAGGCTCTCACATGCTCCACTCTCCCTCCATCCCTGCCCAGTGCTCACATTACTCACCTCCACATGGCAGCCAGCGCGGTTATGGAGGTGGCCAAAGTCAAAGCACATTACTCACCTCCACATGGCAGCCAGCACGGTTATGGAGGTGGCCAAAGTCAAAGCACATTACTCACCTCCACATGGCAGCCAGCACGGTTATGGAGGTGGCCAAAGTCAAAGCACATTACTCACCTCCACATGGCAGCCAGCACGGTTATGGAGGTGGCCAAAGTCAAAGCACATTACTCACCTCCACATGGCAGCCAGCACGGTTATGGAGGTGGCCAAAGTCAAAGGACATTACTCACCTCCACATGGCAGCCAGCGCGGTTATGGAGGTGGCCAAAGTCAAAGCACATTACTTACCTCCACATGGCAGCCAGCACGGTTATGGAGGTGGCCAAAGTCAAAGCACATTACTCACCTCCACATAGCAGCCAGCGCGGTTATGGAGGTGGCCAAAGTCAAAGGACATTACTCACCTCCACATGGCAGCCAGCGCGGTTATGGAGGTGGCCAAAGTCAAAGCACATTACTCACCTCCACATGGCAGCCAGCACGGTTATGGAGGTGGCCAAAGTCAAAGGACAGGGAGTCTGGCCCCACTCGCCTCTTCACTACAAAGCAGAGGTACGTCTCATGGCGGCCCTTTGCCCAGCGCATGTTGTTGTAATGGTAGATGAACTTTTTCTTGGCCAAAAGCACACTAAGGCAAAGAGAGAAAAACGTGTTTGATGTGATCTTATTTTAGGTACAGTACTGACATGTGGCATCTATTACCTAAAATAAGTGAACCCTAGCTGACATCAAATGTATTTCAAGGGTTTTGTTCCAAAACACTATGGATGTATTTAGAAAAATACTTGGTATCTGGAATGTATCGGTCAGTATTTAGTCAATAATGATATACAGTAATTACCAAAATAAACTCTTTCTTCAAATCAACTTTGTTTAGCTTCATTCATACCATTGTATTTTCTTGCAAATTAGTTATTAATAAGTCCTAATGTAATGAGCATTAACAAGAAATTCATGTAAAACCTGTGGTTAAGTAAATGTGAGGGATGGACAGTCAGAAGACAGCGAATCCCTTTCTCTCACTCTCAGTTTCACAGCTTTTAGCCAAAGTAGGACAGTTGTTAATCATTTCAGAACTACTGAAACGTATTCCTCGTGCACAAGTGGCATAGTGTCATGGTCATTCATTGTAATATAATCCCATTGAACAATATCTAATATTAGTCTCAATAGAAAGATACACATAAATAAAATGCGATCTATTTTGCTCACCTGTCTAGTTTTGTAATCATTTCGAGAGATGGGTTTTGCTCATAGTCAATCAACGAGTGTGAGTGATATGGAGGTAAAAGAGAGAGAGAGAGTCTTTGCATTAGGGGGAGGGGGATGGTAGAAGGAGGGAACAGAGACCATATACTGTATCTAAACATAAACAGCTTGCGTACACCAGAGACACTTTCTGGTTGGATGGTGAGATTTTTTTTAACTAAGTTTGGGGGTGGGGATGATACAAATGAGATGGCTGGATCAAAGTTAGCTCACCATTCTGCAAAACAATTAAAACTATAATGAGTTATTAATTTGAAAAGTGTTTTTGTCTCTCAGTTAGGCATGGCTTTTATGTGTGCTGGAAAATAACTTTATTGCACATAATGATTGAAATGAGACCATTCTGTGGTATAACAGAGGGCAATAAAGAGGTTTTATTGGGCAGACATTACACAGCACGGATTTTACAAAATAATCTGAGCGACCACACATGAACCCAGGAGTGTTTGACGTGATTTGTAACCTTTGGAGTTTTTCACATACGTCAATAAACTCAGCCAACTGGCTGGAACTTTCCAAACACTTGAGGCTCACTCAGTCACAGGCCCCACCACTCTGCTTTTCCCAGATCATTAAATAAAAACTTCCAGATACCTTCTCACCTTGATCCACGGCGGGATAACCACCCAACCCCTCCTGCTACTCAGCCTTTCCACCTAGCTAGTCTCCCCCCTCTGGGCCCCAGATTTGGGGGAGCCACAGGCGTTCCCAGTCCCAGACCTCGGAGGCGCTGACACCTAGCTATAGGCCTGTGATTTGGGTTTTCCCAAACTGTGTCAGACTGGAAGCAGAAATGTAATCGACCTCCCTCACCCGACGTCTCTGCTAGACCGGCCGACCGGCTGATCGACCACAGTCACAGTGTGCGGAGAAATCTCACTCACCAGCCTTTGAACCATCAGATGCTGTCATCCATCCTTGCCAAATCAGGATGTGTTTTATTTTGCTCTCTTCTCTTCCCTTCTTTGCTCTGTCTGCTTTAGCTCTGGCTCTGTTTGCTTGTGTCTGCTTTAGCTCTGGCTCTGTTTGCTTGTGTCTGCTTTAGCTCTGGCTCTGTTTGCTTTAGCTCTGGCTCTGTTTGCTTGTGTCTGCTTTAGCTCTGGCTCTGTTTGCTTGTGTCTGCTTTAGCTCTGGCTCTGTTTGCTTGTGTCTGCTTTAGCTCTGGCTCTGTTTGCTTGTGTCTGCTTTAGCTCTGGCTCTGTTTGCTTGTGTCTGCTTTAGCTCTGGTTCTGTTTGCTTGTGTTTGCTTGTGTCTGCTTTAGCTCTGGCTCTGTTTGCTTGTGTCTGCTTTAGCTCTGGCTCTGTTTGCTTGTGTCTGCTTTAGCTCTGGTTCTGTTTGCTTGTGTCTGCTTTAGCTCTGGCTCTGTCCGCTCATTCAGTGGCACTGGATGCAGGCATCCTGCTTTCCCATGACTCCCCTCACCCTCTCATGCACTCTGTGGTTTGGGGAATTCACCGTTTCCCAGGGTGGCTGTTTTTGGAGCTCATCTGTCTGTGTGTGTGTGTGTGTGTGTGTGTGTGTGTGTGTGTGTGTGTGTGTGTGTGTGTGTGTGTGTGTGTGTGTGTGCGTGTGTGTGCGTGCGTGCGTGTGCGTGTGTCTTAGCCATGTGTGTGAGAGTGTGTCATTAACACAGTCTATATGTTATACATCATCTGGAACGAATCTATCTAATTTATCCTATGATTGTGTGGTGCCCCAAAGTTGAGAGGGATTCGTGTAAAAGTGTGTCTGCATGAGAGAAAGGAGTGAATGTCAACAGTGAGCAGCCTCACATCACACTGCACTGCTCTGACATGTGCTAAGGTCTCTGCACATTTCCGGCCTGCGTCTTTTCGACTTCAAGAGGAGGATTAGATGCCAAACTATCTGTAACCACTTCCCACCCAGCTCTCTGGCTGTGACCACAGCTGACCAAGGTCATCTCACAGTCACACATGAACGCTCACATGCACTACCACTCATCTCGTGCACTGTGTGTGTGTGTGTGTGTGTGTGTGTGTGTGTGGTGGAGTAGTGCAGTACGGGCAGACATGGCTGTGCATTTAACCCATAGTCAGGGGCAGAAACCGGCTGCAGGAAATGCTAAGTCATACTTTCCGAAACCCACCCGCCCACACCCTACACACACACACACACTTGCACGCACGCACGCACACACACACACACACAGCCATACCGTGCAGACGCGCATGACCACAGTCACAAACAGGCTTTCTTTCCAGTGGCGTGAACTCACATCTGTTTCCTGACAATAATAATAGCTACAGATCAGTCGCTTAGAGGCCCAACTAACAGGTGTCTGCTCTTTGCCAGTCATGTCGAAAGAAATGTGACGACGGCCAGGAAAAAGGAAAAACACTGCTTTGCTTTCACAAGGTGAAAGTGACCTAGCCACATATTGACTTGCACACGTATTGTTGTGTTATTGGGTGTGTTTACATGCTTTTTAATAATGCCTCATAGAAGGAAAGAGGTTTACTGTGCATGATCAATACCTCTGTATGCACATCAAGACGTGTACAGTATGACTCCATTCCACAGACATTAGCATTGTACAAACATCCTGTGGTGGTTAAAGTGGAGCAAGCTAATGTAACACTGACAGTGTCTGAGGTTAGCAGCATTCGGCTAGGTTCTCAATGCGAGAGTGAGGGCTGCTAACCATATTCAGGTTAGCCTCAGGTGGGTGACACTGCATATCTTCATTTAGTCACATCAACTGCCATTCACCAGCAAACCAAACTACTTGAGGCAGACTATACGCAGACTAATTCGACATATTTTATTTGATGTACTGTGCTGAAATGCACAATAGATTTACTGCTGTAAACACCATCTTACATTCAGGTAGGTTTAGGTCGTTTTTTTTGTTAACTATTAATAATGTATCAACATTAAAACCCTTCATGAATACAATGAGTATTTCATTGTAATGCAGCCATTGATCACCCTGCCAACTCATCAAATATAATAAGGAAAAGCAGAATGAGATAATGAGTAAACAGGAGAAAAGGGAGTGGAAACGTGCACTCAGAGATGCAGACTGAGTGAAAGTGATCAGTAAACAGACTGCAGAAAGATCAAACCAGACCAATTCTGCACATTCATTTTCTTTGTATGTGTGCGTGTGCACGTGCAGGTTTGTGTGTGTGTGTGTGTGCTGTGCATGCAGGTTTGTGTGTGTGCATGTGCGCGCGTGCAGGTTTGTGGGTGTGTGTGTGTGTGTGAGCAACCAACTGTACAGCCACCTACACATCTGTATGGTTGCTCACACACACACACAAAACATGCACCCGCACACATGCACAGCACACACACATCACTTGCTGTGCTGAAATCTTTGAAAAGAACCACACAAACCCATTCATTTGAGAAACATACATTTTACATAAAATAATTTACTTCATTACAAACAATGTTGAGAGAACAGCTTGTCCAACTCTTCTTGAGGCCATTCTTCAATTATTCATGTAAAACTAAAGAATCACAGCAATAATACATAGAGTAAATAAATAATGGCATAAATAACAACGGTTCAAATAAATTATTAAACAAATATCCCAACATGTTGCTGCTAGGACACTATATTACCTTCAGTAGAGATACACAATTTCTTTCTCCTGTTATCTCTCCTTTACCTTTAGTCCCTCCCCCCCCCTCCCCCCATTGGGACGAGTCCATCCTCCTGCATTACAGGTCTTTGTAAAACACCTTGGTGAGGGGGAAGCCCAGAAAGCCTCTCTCTGGAGTCTCCAGCTTGTCCTCCTCGTCCTCTCCTTCATCGGTCCCCTCACCCAGCAGCTGGTAGCCCAGCTTCCTGAAGAAGACCTCGGCCACCTTGGAGGGGTAGGGGACGTGGGTGTAGACTCTGTAGGCCCCGGCCTCCAGCTCTCTGCGTTCCAGACTCTGGACCAGCAGGCGTCCCAGGCCCTCCCTGCGGTACCAGCAGCCTACCACCACCCTGCAGATCCTCCTGACGCCCCCTCGCTGCTCACCCTCCCGGCACACGCAGCCCACGATCTCTCCCTCGCAGTCGGCCAGCCAAACCTGCCCCGCTGCCTGCTCCCTCTCCGGGTCGATCTTCTCTGTCGGCATCTCCTCCTCCTTGTCCTTGGGTCTGATTCTGTGCCTGGGCTGAATCAAAGAAAGTGTAGGGTATTACTGCTCCGTTAAGAAGTCTCCAGAATCTTTTTTACATTTCCGTTTTCTCACCAATTGTACTTGGCCAATTCCCCCTGCCGTCCCGGTCGTTTCTCTAACGTCTAACCCCTCTGCCGAACTGGGGAGAGACTTGTAGACTAGCACATGCTTACTCTGATACATGTCGCCAGCCGCTTCTTTTCACCTGACAGTGAGGAGTTTCACGGGCAGGACATAGTGCATGGGAGGATCACGCTATTCCCCCAGTTCTCCTCCCCCAAAACAGGCCCGCTGACTGACCAGAGGTCAGCGAGCAGGACACATACGCTTAATCCGGCTTCCCACCCGCAGACATGGCCAATTGTGCCTATATGGATGCCTGACCAAGCCGGAGGTAACACGGGGGCTTGAACCTGCGGCCCTCGTGTTGGTAGGCAGGGAATCTACTGCTGCACTACCCGGATGCGCAGAAGTCACCAGAATTTGTTTTCAGAAACCTGAAAACAAATTCTGAGATGGAATGAAAACTGCCCAAAGGACTAACTTCCTTAAACAAACTGGCAGACTAACCTTCTTTATCACTGATGTCTTCCCACTGATCTTGCAGTATGGATTCAGCAGGGTCTCTTCCTGCATCCCCCTATAGCTGCTGCCCACATAGTCCCAGTAGGGTCGACTGGTACCCAGGACCCCCGTGGCACGCGGCATGCTGAGTTTGAGAAAGACAATCAGCAGGAAGACGGGAATAACGAGGGCCAGGATGAAGGAGTGAACGAGGCAGCGGAGGACTGAGGAGAGAATCGCCAGGATGAAGAGGCAGAGCGGGCGAGTGAGGACATGGAGGATGAGACGGTTCTCTGTCCCCTCGCAGCCCTCCTAGAGAGAGACAGAGAGAGATTGATATTAGTTGAAAAACTATTCTAGTAGGCCTACAACGTAACTGCACCATAACTGCACCATCTAAGAAGGTGCATGGAATGGACAGGAAACACTAGGAATGAAGACATTCCAGCAGAATCCCTGATAAATGCTCCACCCGGGTTTGCTAAGTTAAGTTATCCTTTATTTATCCCCTTGGGAAGTCATCCTCTGCATTTGACCCATCCTCTACTAGGAACCTTCCTAGAACTAGGAGCAGTGGGCAGCCACTGTGCAGCGCCCGGGGACCAACTCCAGTTCTTTTTGCCAGTACCTTGGTCAGGGGCACTGACAGAAGTATTAACCCTAACATACACGTCTTTCTTGATGGTAAATAAATAAATCTGTTGTCAGTAGGCTATACCATTAAGTGTTTCTGGAATGTCCTCTTTCCCGATATTGATAGTTAAATTATGGCAACAAAACCAGTAGCCTACTACCACCACAGCATCTGTGTGCTGTAGGCCTACCTTGATGAGGGCTTTGACTGTCTCTATGTCATCCTCCCTCATCCTCCTCATCACCACCTGATCCAGCTCCAGCTTCACCATGTCTAGGCTTTAGGGCTGCTGCACAAACACCGACATTCACACACACTGGGCCCTGGAACCCTAGAAAAAGACATTATTATGTAGACAGAAGAGAAAGTTGCATTTTTAAAGTTGACAATGAAATGGGTTGGGATGGTTGATGATACAAAATCATGCACATTGTGGACACTGGTGTAGACTATATTATAGTCAAGGGTGTAAACTGACAAGAATGGTGCCATTTTATAATAGATCTCAGTTGTAAAGGTGATGAAAGCTGTCCGCTTAGGCAATATGGGTGCTTTGCACACTATGGGTTTAACCTACAATGAGCCAACAGAACGTAGCAGCACACCCACGCTGGCTCCAAACAAGAGACAAATGGGGGATTATACAGAGGATTTGCAGCGTGCATGTTCTCACCATTACAATAACGCTACACCTCTACAGCAATGTTTGCACTGTTCGAGCCTTCAACTGCACTGATCGTCATCATCACCAAAGGGAACAGAACAGTAGTAGATAGCGAAGGACCTTCTCCAAATCCTTATATGGTTATTATGAAGTGGTGCGGTGAAAACTCTGCGCCCTGACGCCGAGATAAAGCTCCAACCCCCCGGCCGGCTTACCTTCGACAGCACCGCAATCAAGTGATGATGAGGGCAGGGGAATAATAACAATTTCTCGCTGTTTCTTGGGCAGTCCGGGCTGCTTTTGCACGTTTGATTGAGTGGCTAAAGTCGCTAGCGTGGGGGTGGAATTCAGAACACAAACTACTCGCTTGGTCTACGCTTACGCGTGTCAGATGTGGCAATCTACGCCATTTACGCACGTAGAATCCGCACAGCGCAAAGGGTACGTGAATTCAAATGCAACGTAAGAACCGTTCCCTGTTTAATACGTCCACGGTAGTGACGCTCGTATGTTTCTAGGTTTTACAGGAGGAAATAAAAACAAACTCCAAGGAGTAAAGAAAGCAAGAAAAAAATAACGGATACAAGGTATCAACAGCTTTAATAATTACCATTTACTAATATTTCATTTGTGATGAAAGTGGGCCATATACAACATTTATTCACAAAATGTATTTACTTAATAAACAAACTGCCAATGACAGTATCATTGAAACTAATATATTAAGGAATTTTTCAAGGTCCATAAACAGCCTATTTGAATGTGTAACATTTCTAGTTTGTGGCACTATGGCATTACAACACTACTCATTTAACTGCATGTCCTCTCAGTTCCAAGGAGACCTCAAACTGATTAAAGTGCGGACAAACACGCCATAGTTCATACTTCATACACTGAGCACACACATTATATACAAACACACGCTCACTTCCTCTCTCCAACACTCACACTGATTTCAATCAGTTTGAGAACTGTATTTCTTGAGAGTTAGGTATAGGTCCATTTCTTATCGTGTCTTCAGGCAGACTGTCCTTCGGTATTGGCTGTAGAGCAGTGTTCGTTTTCAGATTTGATGTTTGCCTCCGTTGTCACACCCCTGTCTTTCACCTCACTTCTCTCTGAGATCACTCCATCCCCTCGTCTTTCCATCCCCATATCTCCTATGCCACTGGTGCTGACCTCAACAATCACAATTCCCTCTCCTCCTTCCACCTGAAAGATGCCTTCCACGGCTTCCCAGCCCTCACTAACCCTTCCAGTTGCATCATTGCAACCTGCCCCTTCTCCCATTGATTCTCCCTCGCCCTCAATCAAGGCTATCATCTGCATACCCTCCCCACTTTCCTGCTCCATCTTGGCCTCACCCCCCAGCTCAAACACCACCTCCTGCCCATCAAGAGGCACCAAACCTTGGGTAGGAGTGCAGGAAAGCTCCAGGCTGTTGTCTTGCCCTTGGCTGTAGCTAGCATTGGCTCTGTCCTGTGCCTCGGTGTGGAAGTGAAGGACGAAGGATTCTCCCTGGTCACCGTCCCCTTCAGTCTGCCTGTCTCCTTCCTTTTCTCCTCCCCACTCACGCAGAAGTGATACCACCCCTGCCTTATCTCCCCCGTTTTCTCCCTCACTCTGTCCGGCTGTCTCGAACTGCAGCACAAATGATTTCCCCTCTCCGCCCATTTCTCCGCCCCCTGCCTCCTCTGATGCACCCCCTTCAAACTGCAACACGTATGACCCCCCTCCCTCTTCCATAGTCAACCCTTCCTTCCCCCCTCCTTCATTATCAAAACATAAGACAAACTGTTTCCCTGCCATACTCTCCCCTGTCCTCACCTCTGCCAGAGTGGTATGGGGTTTCCCCTCCAGAGCAGCAGGGACAGAAGTGGATGCTGGGGTGATTGTAGTGGCTTGTGTAACCATGGTAAGTGTCGATGGGGGTCCTGAGGTATACGTTGTGGGGCTTAAAGTAGTGGTGGATGAAAGAGTTGGCAAAGAAATGCAAGATGAGAATGATGTGGTGGTCTTAGCAGCAGTCATATTTGGTGTGGCGTTATAGTTTGTCGCTGACACAGCTGTGGCTGCGGTCTGGTTGACAGCGGCTGCTGTGGTTTTCTGAAGAGCAGCTTTAGGTTTGCGTCCCCGTCTTCCCCTCGCTGTCCGTGTGCTTCTGCCCAGTATGGGCTTGGTCAGTAGGGAGTTGCCCAGTATGGGCTTGGTCAGTAGGGAGTTGGCTGATAGCATTTGTGACGGCGTTTGCATTGTGTTTGCATTGTTATGGTTGTTGGTGATAATGATCCTGGTCTGCTGTTGTTGCTGGGATACAATTGGAAATTGGGGGATCTGGGTCTGGGCATGGTTTAGAATGGGCTGGAGTCCTGGAATAGTCTGAAGAAACGGGAGAGTCTGAGGCTCCAGAGCCGGTGCGGAGTTGTTTGTCGTAGGGACGAGAATCAAGCTTGGCTGGCTGCCGTTGGTGGAGGGGCACTGCAAGAGAAAGAAGTTCTGGGGCTGTGGTGGTGGTGGTGGTGGAGGAGGCGGAGGGGCAGGCGTAGGGGCTGACAGGGGGATGAGCTGCAGGCCGCTGGCCGTCTGGATCATGAAGTAGTTCTGGGAGGTGTTGGGAGGAATATCAAGCGCTGGCTGGGACACAATCAGGCTGCCGTTGTTTCCTGAGGCCTCCAGGGTGATGGGGTTGAGCAGGGTTGTAGTGGTCGTTACTCCGCCGACACTGGCTTTCACAGCCACACCGTCGATGCAGGGGCCCAGCACGGTCGCCCCGGGGCCCAGCACAGTCGCTGCGCTGCCATGGGTTCGGATGTGCCTCTGCAGGTAGGAGTGCATGACAAACTCTTTGAAGCAGTAGGGGCACTTGAAGTCCTTGCGTGTGTTGTGTGTGCGCAGGTGAAGCTGGAGGTTGGAGGAGTGTGTAAAGCATTTATTGCAGCGGGTGCACCGGAAGGGTCTTATACCAGAATGAGTGCGTTCATGCTGTTCACAGAGACAGAGAAGAGAGAGAAACAGAGGGAGAGATATGTAAAAAGGTGAGGTTGACAAGATTGAACTGCTCTATTCATTTCAATGGGGTCAGAATGTAAATAGGTTCACACTTGTCTCTCCAGGAGGTTGTACTGACCTGCTTGAGGTTGGAGGTCTGGGAGAAGCCCTTGCCGCAGATGGAGCAGACATGAGGCCGAAGGCCGGTGTGCATCTGACTGTGTCTGCGCAGGCAGCTGGTGTTCTTGAAGGACTTGCCACACTCTTTACACACATACGGCCTCTCACCTGTGTGCTGCCGCAAGTGGTACTGGTAGTGAGAACTCCATTTGAAAGTCAGCTGGCAGTGAGGGCACTGAAATGCCCGTACGCCTGTGTGTACCTGGGTAAGATGGGAATTAAAAAAAGAAATACAATTTGCACATAAGAGTTTGTAAATTAATGGCACTAACACTGTTGTTCCTAAATTACTATTTTTAAGAAAGAAATAAACCATTGGCTGAAGTTAGTTCATTATTCAATTTCTCAAAAACAGAGGACCAGGTCTTAAAATTTGGCGTGGGATTGCGAGAATCGCGCATATTTTTGCCAATTCCCGCAGATTTGTAATTTATAATGCGGGAGAAGTCCCGCAATTGTTTGCGCACCAATGTCTACAATGTTAAGCCGACAGAGCGGAACGAATCTAGGATTGCATCATCGGTTAGGAGGACTAGCCAGTCAGAAGACCAGTGTTGGGACTAACGCGTTATTAAGTAACGCGTTACAGTAACTAAGTTACTTTTTGCGGTAACGAGTACTGTAACGAATTACTTCATCAGTAACGTAACGTACTTACAATTATTGCGGTTTAAACAGGCTCGTTACTCGTTACTCCACGATTCTGTGCGGGGCCTACAGCAGCGAGGGTAGAGAGGAAAATGCGAGTCTGACGGCGGTCTGATGAGGAAGTAGGCTAATCGTGCGGCACTTCTATACTTTCTAATGTTACTGGACCAAATTCTGATAGTGAAACGGGTCATTTTGCGCGAGCTGTGTTGTGTACGGTAACGGTGTTCACTTCACACCGCTCGGCGAGTCAGCAGCATGGAGCCCTCTCCTCCTCGCTTCTCTCAGGCTGTCTGTCACCAGTGCCCTGCTGCACCCAGGCAAGCACAGCACTCGTCTCTCACTTACAGATTCCCCTCGTGTTGGAGGGTGTTCACGGTGTGTTTCACGTTGTTTGGTCATGAAATGGGGAAAAAATGCCTGCAAGTCTGCTGCCTTTTGGAGATGAACTGCTATTAAAGGCAGCCGCGACGAGCGGCTGCTTTGGGGCTCTGCTCTGTCCCTATCTGCAGGCAGTGCTGGGCTCTGCTGCTCACTGTCACTCCGCTTTTACAAAGGGTAACCACAGTGTTTAAGTTGTTCAGCCACTAGTGATACAGTTGTTAATTATATAGTGCCAAAAGTGTACTGGCTACTTTTTGAAGGCAATAATAAATATGCCTCAATGTTGTCTTGTCCCACACTGTGCTACAGCAACCCCAAAATAATGTGTGTGCATTAATAAGAGAATTGAGAGTTTAAAAAAAAGTAACTCAAAAGTTACTTTCCTAGTAACTAAGTTACCTGGACAGTAACGAGTAACTTAAAGTAACTGAGTTACTTTTCAGAGCAGTAACTAGTAACTGTAACTAAGTTACTAATTAAAAGTAACTTGCCCAACACTGCAAAAGACTGACAACAAGGGCGGGTCTTGCCAAGTGAATTTCAACTCCTGTGGGATCCATAACTACTGCGCGCTAACGTTAAAACGAGAGAGGACAGACCAGGAAGACAAACAAGTGGCGATATGCGTGGACTGAATACAGGTGGAAACGGCAAACCGTTGGACAATTGGTGCAACGAATTAACTTGTTTGATCTGCACTGTCACACAACCAGCAGAGAGAAAGTGAGGTAGGATCTGGCTGACCTAGACAGTGTCTGCTGCACACAGTGCACTCCCATGTCGTATCTGCCAAAACAAGTGATTGCCTGTAATCGCACGTTACATAACATTACATCCTAACGTTACAATCGTAACGTTATCTGGTTACAATCATAACGTGCAGCGCATCACTTTATGTCCATGGTAACAGCAAAGGCATGTTGTTGTTTACAGTTGTAGCGTAAACAGGCATTAACCTTACATTATAGAAAAGTAGGCTATTGTTTCCGATACGTTTGTGTTTGGTATGTCTAATATCCTCGTTTAGGCCTGGATTTGGAAACTAGACTATAATAAGTCAAGTCAAGTCAAGTTTATTTGTATAGCACATTTCATACACAGATGCAGTTCAAAGTGCTTCACATAAAATGGATGACATAAGAAAATAAAAAAAGGGGATAAAATAGACATTTCATAACAGCTTTGTCTTTATACTGTAGTTTGGACGCCAAGCATACCCTCTACTGGTACCTTGCGTCTTCTGTTGCCCGTACATGCCACAGCATTGGGTTTGCAAAAAATCAGATAGAGGCAATTCAAAGTGCTTCACATAAGATGGTCGACACAAGTAAAATAGACATTTAAAAGCATCACAACAGAGCAAAATAGTAGCAAAATAGTTAAAAACTTAGAGGAATAAAAAAAAAAGAGCAGTTAAAAGCGACGGTAAACACAAAAGTCTTTAGTCTATTTTTAAAAGTAAGTAAAGTTGGGGCAAATCTGAGGTCTTCAGGCAGATTGTTCCAGCTAGCAGAAGCATAGTGGGTGAATGCAGCTTTCCCATGATTTGATTTGATCCTAGGGACAGTTAGTAAGCCGGACCCTGCTGACCTGAGAGGTCTAGATGGTTCATAGCGTCGGAGCAATTCAGCTATGTATTTGATGATGCTGTGATTCAAGTCAAATCAACCTGCTAATAGTAATTCGCAAACCTCCTTGGTAATTACAAGTTCTGACATGACATGAACGCGGCAGAAGACTGAATGCGACAGGGCTGGCAGCCAGCAAAATAAAAAAGGAATTGTGTGAGCAAAGCTAAAAACCATCAAATTGACTAAACACTAAAATGTGTGATAGTTGTTCAATCAAAGCTATTTAAAGACATGTAACTGTAGTGTGCATCTTATTGTCTGTTTTATTCACTTGGGTTTGACTGTTGCAGATTTTGTTGGCCCTCTGTGTGCATATTGGAGAACAAATTAGAGGTACGTAAAGCTCTACAGTGAAGTGACAAACACAATAAATTTGAACACAATAAATCGTCATGATAGCAAAAGCTAGGAAAATAAGGCTGAGGTTGAAAACAACTCGAATTATCCTTTAAGTTAACTACAAACCTTTAAAAATGTAAATTGCTGTTTTAATTGTATGATATCAAGGTTCACTTTCCCCCCCAAAAGCTGGATTCTCATGTACGGTAACTCTTTATGTAGATTGCTTGCAAGAGAAGAGTGAGCCTTACCCTCTGATGGATAGAGAGCAGTGAGGACCTCTTGAAGCTCTTTCCACACTCGGTGCAGCGGTAGGGTCTTTCCCCAGTGTGATCCCTCATGTGGTATTTCAGCCCTGATGAGCCCTTGAAGGCTTTTCCACACTCTGAGCAGCGGTATGGCCTCTCTGTGCGAAAATTGTGAAAACAATAAATACAATTTCAAACTCCGCAGTGCACCCGCCCACACTCATAAACAGCCAATCATATCCCTTGACAATGGGCAGTGTTAGTGACGCGAACAGCACGTTTGATCTCACCCAGCACCACACCACCATGTGAAACGGAACAAGGAGGAGATGAGTGGGAGAAGATGTGGAGGAATTAATTGTCAATAAGGGACGCCGAAAGCAGAACACCGTTGTCTGTAACGTTACAAAGAAGTCGATGTGAGTGAGTTTCAATTCATGTTAACGTAGATTGACAACGTGTTAACATGTGTTCTATTAATAAGTGCCCGGGACATTAAAATTAATGTTAGACACCAATTTCACAAATACAGATGTCTGCAATGTTACTTTGCGGAATGCGAGGCAGCTCATTCACTGATTCACTTAATGTTAACCCTACAACCCTGAAATACAATCCAAATAAAATGTCACCATGTCTGTAAATTACTGCTTGCAGTTGCACTCAGAGTATGTACAGTATGTGTGTGACAAATTACCTGTGTGCCTTGAAAATAAGGTGGTTAAATGCAACCTTTTTCTTCTCATGTTTTTTTTATTAATAAAAATGGGTAATTAAAATTATCGATATCGACTGATATGAATATTTTATATTTATATACTTTTTAACTATACGAGGGATCAGCCGAGCCGCATTTTGCTAAACAAACCGCGTCACTGGGTGGCAACGGCAATGGAACCCTATGGAGCCCAAGTGGCGCGAGGCGTGTCTGCTCTAGCCCGGTTGACTCAGTTTACATTTTAAAAACTGCAACAGTTCACAAAACTTTAACATGACATGCATATATTATACATCAAACTCTTGAGCTACTTCTGCTCTCACTCAGAATGTCAAAATATAAGCGATGTCATGTAGCCTATAGTTTTTGAGATATTAACGTTTGTTTGGCACAACTCATACTATTAACTGGCGCGGGATTCCGCATTTCTGGGTGTCAAGTGACGTCACGCTGATTCGTCCTACATCGCCCAGCCCTAGGCTCTATCTAAAGCTCGATGTCAATACCGCGCGATGCAATATATGTGACAAGAAGAAGATTGGTGCCAAGACTGCTTGGCCACATGGACATTTGACCGTGCATGGCATCAATTTACGAGCAGAAAGTTGCAGTGTTTGAATGCAAGAAGAGTGAGCCACCAGCGGGACCACCATCCACGTCTAAGCACAACATAGCAGAGTCTCCTTCCACATCTGAGGATGCCGAACAATACGACTGGCCCGGGATTTTAGCAGGTAACCAAACTAAAAGTTTAGCAACTCGTACATGGTTGTTTATATGGTTGTAGTTAATGTTGGGCTACTCGTAACTAGTACTAGTAATACTGTATGTGCGGTGATAAACTGGCCTCTCTCTCTCTAGCCTGCTGAGGGTACAATGTCAGAGGCTGTCTGTTCCCTGAAGAAGAACTGGGTCAAGCCTAGTATGCAGCAGTGAGCATTAAACACTGGCTTGCAACTCTCTGTTTTGCACTGAAATCTGCACTGATTTATTTATTTTACATTTCTTTCCTTTGTATTCCAATATTTTTTTGTAAGGGTGGCAATAAGTTTAGACAACTTCAAGTTGTGTTAAATACAGTAGGTTTTATTTATTATGCTGTAAAATTGCTTTCAAAAAATAAAACTAAAGATTTGTATCGTAATTTCAATGTGTAATGTAGTTTTATTTTTGTTAAAGGATGGCTTTACCGATAATCAACCCACTTTGTATCATATATAATCTCAGTAATTAAGCACATGGGCAGTGTTTACCTTCTCTCTCTGTTTACCTCACGGAGAGCTCACATTTCCTCCTCTGGCAAAGTGCTCCGTTGTGACGCGTTTTACGTCACAACGCGTCACAATGGAGCTGCGGACGTTCTGCTTGAGACGCGGAATCTGCTCTGAGGGCGGCTGTTATTGTTTATTTTTATTTTTTAAGTATGCACACATCCACTGAGAATTGCATTGAGAGCCTTAATGAGCCTTAATGACTTCCAGCTGACAGATGCAGAGTTTCTGCAGGCAAAGAATTCTCCATGAGGAAAACGGAGAGAGAAGGTAAACACTGCCCATGTGCTTACTGTATATTACCGAGATTATAATGATACAAAGTGGGTTGATTATCGGTAAAGCCATCCGTTAAAATGGATTTTTCTAAAATTGGTATCGAAAAAAGTATCGTTCAGGAACCGAATATCGAAGTCAAGATATCGTATTGTATCAGTATCTAAAAAATTTGAACGATACCCAGCACTGGTACTGACTGGAGAGTTTTCTGCCAAGTCGTATGCATGGATAAGAATGAATGAAAGTATGGGTGGGGACAAAATCACTTACTAGTTCCCTGCTAATCAGAGGCCAATTCGATTTTTGATAATGCATGCATGGCTAGCTGTTCATTATGGGAATTATCTATCAGCATTTTGTTTTAACCAGATTGCCTGGCTAAAACGACCCACTGTACAGTCATATTTAAATGCAAATTTCCAATTCATTTCAAAGTGCTGTTGTGTGTCTGGAAACATATTTACCTCCAGCAGGGGTGTTCTTGTTGGCCCCTGCCTTTTTGGGAGCCTTGCTTGGTTTGACTGGCTGTTCCTCTTGCTCCTCGCCGATGGCAATGATATCAGCAATGATAACTCTCTGGCCTTCCTGCTGCTTGTCTGCCTGGCTGGGGGAGGAGGGCAGGGGAAGAGACAGGGACAGGGAAGCGGGGCACACGATCTCAGCCTCGGCCTCAGCCAGGAGACGCTGCTCAGGGGTGTGAGAGTGCTGGTGGGTGAGGAGAGAGGAGAGAAGGGGGAAGGAGCGGTCGCACGCAGAGCAGCTGAACTGGGAACGGGACTGGGATGGGAGAGTGTGCATCTGGACAAACAAAAAGAGGAACACAAAGGGCAATTTCTTTGTCAAGACTAGGTCAAAATCGAGTATACTGTATTGCTGGGCTGTGTTCTGGCCGACCAGTCAGTGACAGACATTCACGTTTATAGGATTGGCCCCGCCGTTGTGGTCCAGCCAAAATTACTACAGAACCAACATCCAAACATTCCAGATATCTTATTTCCCCCTATATGGAAGTTTTCAACAAAATGCTGTATCTTTCTTGCAAGTCAAGATACGGCATATAGAGCTGTAGTTTGTATAACAGTATTTTCGAGCAACTGTAACAGTCATTCTTACCAGTGAGACATGTCTGTTGAGGCCTCCGCTGGTCTTGAAGGTCTTGTTGCAGTAGCCACACTGCAGCCCTACCCCTGTGGTTCTGCTCTCAGAGCTCTGCGTCACCTCTGTGAAGCTCTGCAGCAGGTCAAACTGGGCCTGGGTGGTGCCCACATTCTGAGGACAAACCAAAGGAAACAATACATATCAAAAAGGTTATATCATCAGATTTAGCTCCTGCAGTACTCTAGGATTATTTTGATTACATTATGTAATTTAGCAGCATTCAGCAGACTAGTTAAGATTAGATTGACTTCATTATCCAATTTCCTTGTAAATTTAAATGGGAGGTTTTCATTTTCTCTCATTTTATTTTCCCCGTTAATCCGAACACTTACGACATTGCCTCCATCTGCTCCCTCCGTCAGTCCAAGGAGCACCTCAGCTGCGTGTCCGTTCTCAGCCACGGTGGTGGTCTCCACCACCTCCTCAAAGTCAGCCAGTAGGTGGCCCGCTCCCACCAGCCCCACCCCAACCTCCATCCCTGCACCATGCACGGCCTCCCCACTGGCCCCATGTTCCCCTGGAGCCATGTGGATGGCCTGGTGCTCCTCCAGCTCGGTCCGTGTGCCAAAAGTCTGGGTGCAGCTGCCACAGCTGTACAGCAGCACACTGGCCCCAGTGTCTGTGCTCAGGTGAACCTCTGTCCCGATGGCCCTCGATGCACACAAGTCTGCCCCAGAGGGGGTGAGGGTGAGCTGGGGGAGAAGGCTCTGATTCTGGCCGGACGAGGTGGCAGACAGGAACACTTCCTCCATCCCTACCCCCACCCCGACCGTCCCGCCCTGGCTCACAAATCCCACCATTTCTCTCAACATGGATGATGTCACTTCCTCTGTCCCCACCACCACCTGCACTATGTCATTTTCCTTCCCCATTTGCTCTCCTGTCTTCCCCTCCCTCCCTCCTGCACTGAGGTTGGAATGAGAGTTCTTGTGCAGCGCCAGGTTTGATGAATGTGTGAAGCGGCGTCCACACTCACTGCAGACGTAGGGCCTCTCTCCTGTGTGTATCCTCATGTGCTGCCTCAGGTTTGTGGACTGAGTGAAAGACTTGTTACACACCGAGCAGGTGTAAGGTTTGAGACCAAGATGCACATTCTTGTGTCGCCGCAGACTGCTTGAGTTCTTGAAGGCCTTGGGGCAGCTGTCGCAGGGGTACGGGCACTCTCCGGTGTGCTGGCGCAGGTGATACTGATAATGAGAGCTCCATTTGAAGGTCAGGGGGCAGTAGGGGCACAGGAAGGTGCGCAGACCAGTGTGGACACTCTGATGGACCTGGGGACAGACAGAGAGACACAGACGGTGAAATGTCTTTAGTATGAGGATTGTTTTTGCCCTGCTTACAAAATGACTCACCTGAAGCAGAGAGGAGCGTTTGAAGGCTTTGCCACAGTCCTGACATTTGTAAGGCTTCTCCCCTGAATGAGACCTGCAAAACACAACTAACAATCAAATAGGGGCACACAACTTATTGTGTATCATCATATATCGCAATCTTAGTTTCTAGGGCTGTGCCGATTCACTTATCTCCCGATTCGATACTATCACGATACTTTGGTGCCGATTCGATATATATTGCGATTCACGATTATTGCGATTCTACGATTATTGCGATTCGATATTACGATTTATTGCGATTTTTGTTTATTTTTTTCTTTTCTTTTTTCAGTTTGTTTGCTTTTTTACACTAGATTAGAACATGGGAAAAGTTGAATCATACACTAGAGCATACATGGGCAACATACGGCCCGCGGGCCGTATGCGGCCCGCGGGCGCCCCCTGTGTGGCCCGCGATGGAATTGCAAAAAAAAAAAAAAAAAAAAAAAAAATTTTTTTTTTTTTTTTTTACACTGCACTTGAACGCAACATGCAATATACCCGCTGAATAAGTGTCCAAATGTTCATGTCATTCTGGGCAATACTCAGACTGAAATACTTATAGCATTTCAGTCTGGAATATGGAATATCTTTCAATAATATTTATGACTAAAAGGCTAAAAGTAATCTCATGTGTAAGAAATGACTGTTCTACATTGAAGTAGAAATTTAAATAATTAACTTGTTGGTTTTGGATTTATTTAGCTTCAAGAGTGCATTTTTGTTCTTGTGTGACCCTCAACACAGGCTTTGAGAATCCCGGGCCACTTACTGATACTCATGCTTAAATTAACCCACTCATATTCTGGTTTATTTCAAGAAAAACATTTCGGCTAGTGGAAATTCTAATTGGCTGGTAACTTTAAAATCTAGCAGCCATATTGGCAGGTGGTGAAAAAAGTTAATTTCAAGCCCTGAATGGAGAGCAGGTGATGACATAGGAGTGAGTGAGGAAAAGGATCAAATATTGGTGGTTAAGACTGAATAATGACGTCACAATTGTTAATTTAAAATTAGTTATTCCTCTAAACCTGGCTTCAAATGCCCCAAATTTTTCACGCTGGCGCCGTTCAGCCCTCAGCAAAATCTGGTAGCGAGGAAATCTTTTTGTGGCCCTCTCTATCATCAAAGTTGCCCATCCATTACGGCATGACAATATTTGTTCGGCCCCCGGCAACAATCTGGGTTTCTCATGTGGCCCCCCATGAAAAATAGTTGCCCACCCCTGCACTAGAGACTGTATATTATATATCATGAGTAGGGCTGGGCGATATAGTTAAAAACAGGGGCGGACTGGGATCATAATTCAGGCCGGGCATTAGATACCAAGCAGGCCAGGCCGATATGGGCCAACGCGCGTGAAATTTGGGCCGTTTGAAGCCAGATTTGGGCCGTTTGAAGTCCAATTTTACAATGAGATGCACCCACTTTAACCCTGAAGTATAATTATTACTTCAGACTAACTAATAAAGTAATAAAACCACTAGTAAACCAGTAGGCGGCGCCTAGCCTGCTGTTCAGTGAGTGGCCTGACTGCAAGCACCAAAAAAAAAAAAAAAAATTTTTTTTTTTTTTTTTTTTTTTTAATTTGCGATTATCGATTCTGGAATAAAAGATCGATCCAAAAAATCGTGACATTAAAAATCGCGATACTTAGGTGAATCGATTTTTTCTCCCACCCCTATTAGTTTCCACAATTAGGAAATGTAGAATGCTGTCATGATGGCAATACTGAAGCTTTGAATCCAATTTAGAACATCTGCTGTAGTCAGAAAGTCAAGACGGCGACATAGCATGGAAAAAGTGCAGTAAAATGTTTTTGTTCTTCAAATCATCTAGCCTTATAATCATGATTAATTCTTTGAACACAAATGTAACTAAATACTCAGGATTAGCATTAATAAAACGGATAGTTTCCGGTCCTTGATTATGATTGGTTGAGCCACGTTCAAAGCCGTTGTAAAATACTCACACACCGATGACTGCATCACAGTATTACTGTGCCAGCGACACGTCTGTGAGCTGCTGTGTCTTTGTGTTGCGTGGCAACCATTCTGCTTATGTCGCAGCTGAAGGACTACCTTGCTTGGCGGAAGAACGATTATTTGTTATCAATACTGCATTTTTTTGTGTTGCTCAAACCTTACCAGGTAGGAAATATGTACTAGTAACAGTTTTATAAAACCAATAAGCCCAGTGAGGCCGTGATTTATTTTACAACAGCTATAAGGGTGTTTTAAGGCACCCCTGCCTCTAATAGTTTCAGTATAGTGTCGTAATAGGGTTGGCTATGGATACTAAAGAGCTTATTTTGGATCGCTCAGATAGGCTACAGTGCCCTCTGTCTCTCAATCCATACAGTACCGTTGGTGGTAGAGCAGAGCAGAGGAGCCCTTGAAGGCCTTTGGACAGAGGTTGCAGCGGTAGGGCCTCTCGTTGTTGTGGCTGCGCTGGTGGTGGGTCAGCCTGGACGACCACCGGAAGCACTTGCCACAGTCCAGACACTGGAAGGGATTGTCCGACTGCTCGTGCTGCTGGGCCAGGCCCGACACCGACGACGTCACCATCTCTAGAACCACCTCCTCTCCGCCCTCCATCACCTCCTTCTCTCCCTCCACCAGCTCCCTCCTCTCCCCGTCTTCCTCGCCGTCCTCCCCGGAGCCCAGGAGGGATGGGAAAGGAGAGAGAGAGGCGGTGGACTGAGGGGGCAAGAGTTCTGTTTGGACCACTAGAGTGGCCACAGAGTTAGCCATGACCAGAGGAAGCCGCTGGTGTGTGTGTGTGTGTGTGTGTGTGTGTGTGTGTGTGTGTGTGTGTGTGTGTGTGTGTGTGTGTCGGCGGGTCAGATGGGGGTATTCCTTGGTAGCAGGCGTGGATCAGTTTTGGTGCAATATATCATCTTTGCTCTCCCATTGTCCCTTCTTATTCTTTGACCTCTGCTGGAGAACCCAGCTGTCTTTCCAAGTAGCTCAGAACAATTCTGAAAGAGTAAAATGTAAAAAAAAGAAAAAAGAACAACAACAGTATTATAACTTGATAACTCCTAGAAAGACTGTCCCCTTTAAATCCCTCACTTCCTCACTCCCTCCCTCCCTGCTGTCTGTCCAGCTAGGCTCCCCCTCCCTGATGTCTTTCCCCTGGCCATCATTCTGTTGCTGTCTGTCCCCGCAGTGCGGTGCATAGGCTAACGTTACTAATACACATACAGAGGCTATAGCTAACTCATTAAGATACTTTTTTAGAGCTGTATCCTAAAGTAACTCGTTAGCTTAGAAAGCCGGCACACAACATACCCAGAAAATATCAGCTTTTCCTATTAAAACAAAAACTGTTAACGTTACTGGCCTGCAAATAACCAAGCCTTCGTTAAATGCGGAATTGCTTCGTAAAACTGCTCGATACTGATGTGCATGAATACAAGTCGAGCCAATACTCACCGTGCAGCATTAACTAATCGTTATGCTATATTGTTGATGTTGTGAAAAGCAATTGGGTTCCGCAGTGCTAATCCACACAACCTTAACAATAACCAGGCAGCACAAACTAACTAGCAGTTCTCCACCCGATGCCGCCTTCTAAGAACAGCGATGGCGATTGGCTGTTTCAGGCAGCAAATGAACTACTACCATTGGCCGAGAGCTTCAACAGTCAAATTCTTCGTGTTGAACCGGGTTGAACCTAATTTCTAATCTTCAAATTTGGCAGAATGTACTTATGAATGACCTGTCTACTCTCAAATATCTTCAAACACGATATTCAACGTTCTATTCTCGATCTTTTCTATTCTCACTGTGGCGCACAGCTTTCTGGGTAATGTAGTATTTGAAAGTCTGGGTACTGAAAATAAATTTGATAGCTCAATCAATCCCATTGTGCACATTCTTTATTAGTTATTTCACCAAGGCACATATTTCACATTGAGGCCAATCGGTGTGTGGAAGAGGCATCTTGATGGTACAACAATAATTTAAACATGATGATATAATAGTAAATAAGAATACAAACAGTATAAAAGTACAAAAAGATAGGAGACTTGCTCCTCTGCAGCACAAAATAAATAGTTCCACCAAAGTAACTTAAATAAATAGTCAATACTGTAACAAATACTAGAATAGAATAATATTAAAAGGAGCAAAAATGATAGTGAAAGAATTGGTAAAGTATTCTACATTATATCGTAGAAAACATAATACACAATAGCATTGTATACAACAATTTACATTCTTGTACATTTATGTACACCTGTACAGAACTATAGTATCACAATACATAGTATTTTAAGGCTTGGGGTGTTTAAGTTAACAAAAAAATCCTTTTCTACCCCAAGGCACAGGTTCAGAATCAGCCATCTCATTCATCCAAGAGGCTAATCCTAACAAGTTTGTGCAAAGAATCTAATCAGGTCCATCAGTGCTCAGCAACAGGGCACATTCATACAACTTTACCACAACAAGATATGCCTCCTCATGCAGAACGGGGGAAACAGGCACTGTCAATAGAAACTCAGCCTGTGTTACAAAATAAACTATTCACGCTCTTCTGTTTGGATACCATCCTGACATGTACGGATAAATGCTATTTATTATGTAGGTAGGCGATCAATTGAAATGTTATAGGTGGTTGGAACATGATTGGGAGGATCTATTAGCAACATCTTCTGAAAGGTATTCTTAAAGATCTTTGTAAGAGAGAGAGAGAGAAAAAACCTTGGCTGTCCCAAATGTGTGCTACATCTACTGGAAGAGTTATTGGCTGAAGAAATACATAACAACTAGAGTAAATTAAGTTAGTTTTTAACAAAATCAGCATCAGAGCTACAGATTCACTAAGTGCTACAGTGTGTGTGTGTGTGTGTGCGTGTGTGTGCGTGTGCATGCGTGCGCGTGCGTGTGCGTGTGTGTGTGTGTGTGTGTGTGTGTGCATGTGTGTGTGTTTTTCTCCCCGCCCATTTGTTTTCTTGAGGATCAGTTGGAGGGGAGAGAACGAGTACAAAGAAACAGGCAACTAAATTCACGTTGATAAAGAAATAAAGATAAGAGTGACACATTACAAACTTAAATAAATAACATTAAATAAATTACTGACAGTCAATAAATAAATAAATACATAAATAACATGGTCATGAGTAAGGCCTTTAGAAGATAGGTGGGGGGAATCATGACATGTTCATCATAGTTAAATTGGCAGTTTGCCTTAAGGTGAATCTTGACGGCCGTAACTGGCTGCAGTAGCGCATCCTCATTGGCTCTGATGGAAAGACGCATTCCTCAACACACATTTCATTGGTTGAAGTTTGGGCTTTTTAGGGGCGCTATTGACTACAGTGCACTCTGACATGGTCCTGATTCCCCTTTGGCTGAGGTGGGACTCCATGCATCTTTACTGGCTCTACAGCCGCAGGCTAATATATTGTGTAGTTTACGGATCATGATTGTACTGCAGAGATTTTGGGCTTGAGGCTGATGAATGCTCGATATGCCCAATCACAGAAGAGTTTGAACTGTGTGAGGAGCTCGTGGGAGGACTGCAGCACGTCAAACTGATAGGGGAGCTGAGTAGGGAGTGAAGGGGACGCCGGAGTCACCCTCGGTGCGTCCACTCTCAGCATCTATGGGTGAAAAGACAGACAAAGAGATAGTTTAGAGACCTACTGTGAACATAGCACAGGCTGACGGTAATAGCGAGCCACTATGGAAAAACGCCACTTCATTCTGCTGCAAACTATGAAGAGGATCAAACAGTGTAACTCAGCCGTTACCTGACGGTGCAGTAGGGTGATGAGAGATTTCATTTCTCTGATCATCTCGCCCAGCTTGGGCAGTGCAGGGTGGTGATGCTTCTTTGACACCTTGTTCAGCCACTCAAAGTGGTGCTCGAACAGCTTCAGGTCGGCATGCAGCTGAGAGAGTGTGGGCTTCAGCTGGAAGGGACACAGGCATACAGGCTACTTTAGAGAGGTGGGACACAGGTATACAGGCTACTTTAGAGAGCTGGGACACAGGCATACAGGCTACTTTAGAGAGCTGGGACACAGGCATACAGGCTACTTTAGAGAGCTGGGACACAGGCATACAGGCTACTTTAGAGAGCTGGGATGGGTGTGGCAAGATACATGGCATTTTGTAAAAAAAACTGTGAGGATAGAAACAGAACACACACATACACGGACAACCTCACTCTCTCTCTCACTCCCTCTCCCTCTCTCACACACACATACACAAACAGAGTATTAGACGGTTACCTCAAGGTTGTTGAGGTCATTGGCTGCTCTATTGCTCATTGCTGGCAGGGACCTGAACCTGTGGGGCTCCACGTCTGAGTCAAACGCATGCTCTTTCTGAAGGAGAAAACAAGACACAGAGCTGCTTGTCAGTACTTTTGCATCCGCAAAGTTTGCACATCCTAAGAGAAGTCAGAGAGAGAAGTCACGGCAACATGAGGAAAGTATTCACGTAGCACCTAGATTAGATGACTCTTTTCTGCGCTTAGAGACGGTAGCTTTCACTGAGAGGAGTGTGGTCGATTGGGTCAGTGTGAGTTCAGCCACATTCAGCCTCCCCAAACGTCAACAATAAGAGCAAATGACCTGAACCCACAGGATGTTTTCTACGAGGAGCCAGGAGAACAACATATGCAGTGACTAAGAAAGCTCCGAGTGGGACAGACAACACTGGGCTGTAGGGAAACTCCAGGGTCGCTGCTATAAAAAGATGGAATGACGCAGTGCCACTGCCCAGCTGTAGCTGTGCTGTAAACTGTCCAGACAGCGGATGCATCGCTCCCTGTGGCCACCAGAGGGGGATAAACAACCTGACTGCAGATTTATGGAGTCCTACCATAAACATTCTGCTGTATTCAGCCAGAGAGTATTTAGTATGAAGATGTGCGACTGATTCAGTAATGAATCTGAATAAATGGTGATGACTGATGTGACATGCGTTAGTTCCAATCAGTCGAGGAACATAACAGCATTATGGTGATGAGTGTGGAGAAAGCTTTTGTGGAAACAGGTTGTGTACACTATACTTAACGCTTCCTCAACCTATTAGACTAGATGCCATTTTCCCCCTATTGTTGTGCTGTTTGCTTGCAGCTGTTTGTGTTGATGATTTCAGTGTTGAATGTGCTGCATTGTCTCTCATGTCTCTCCATCAGCCTTCCATAAGAGCTTACTTATGTTTGTGCTTCAATGTTTTGTCTCCATTGCTTTTGTCCTCTTCCATCCCTCTTTCCCTCCGTCTCTCTCCTCTCTTCCCCTCCTCTCTCTCTCCATCCCTCCCCCCCCCCCCTCTCTCTCTGTCTGTCTCTCTCTTTTGGACCAGGTGCACAGGCACGACCAACACCACATGCACATGTGCACGCACGCACACGCACACACACACACACACACACACACACACACACACACACACACACACACACACACATACACACGCTTGTGGCTTCTCATCCACTTCTCTCTCTGATCTCTTTATCTCCTGTGGTTTTTGCTCCCTCTTTCTCAGCCTTTAATTCGCCCTCTTGTCCTCCTTTTCTTGCTCTCTCCATCGCAGATCATGACCTCACCCAGCAGAACTCAGCATCCAAGCCTTTTCTTCCTGAATGCAAATAGTTGAATGTGATAAATCTTTTTGATTTTTATCAGGTCACTTTGCTGTGGCGACCAAAGCCAAACACTAAACACCGCACCTACACAGCCTCAACTATTTACAGCACCCTCAATGCACACACACACACACCCGCACAAATGCACACACACAAATCATGCACACATATGCACATATCTACATGCATAGAGTGTGCATGCAAACATGCACATGCACGGTCGCGCACACACATGCACACATATACACGTATATAAACCTGTGTACACACACAGGCAGACACACACACACTTTGCTCTCTCTAACACACGTACGTTTTATTGCTTTCTTGCGGGGACTTTCCGTGGATTCCCATTCTATTTTTCTTTCCTATCCTTGACCCCTGTTCAGTGGAACTCCACTAAACTAAAAATAAACGCTTCGTGTCACTGAACAACTAACACAGAACTTTTCAAAGGGGCTTATCAAAATTGCTGCCTAATGCCATCCCCAAACACCCTTTGATGATGAAACTTCCTCACACATGGCCCCCACATTAGCCTACTGCAACACTGTCCTAACCCACACACACACACACACACACACACACACACACACACACACACACACACACACACACACACACACACACACACACACACACACACACACACACACACACACACACACACACACACCGCTACTGAACACTATCTCTCTACTGACGACTGAACAAGACTAGAGAGAGTATGTGGCTATTTTTGATTTCATCCCCTGAACAAAAGAGTTTTAAGGTTTGCATAATGCAAAAATAGAATCTGGATCAGTCATGTGTAGCTAACCAAAGATCCAGAGATATGATCCTGCTTTCTTTTCACCTGTTAAAACACAGTGTGATATACGATCACCAGCTGGAGCCAAACCTTGGCCAAAGGTGTCAAATCTGATTTCCCTACCCACTTGATTGTCAACAACATGGCTTTCTGTCCAGAAATAAAAGTATGTGCAAGTGATTCACATTCCATATAAAAAGGTCCCTCCAGACTTCCTTAGTCTAGCCACTGAGGGTAAACATGTTTGTATATCAACAGGCATTACGATAGACTTTGCTGTCATTCCACAGATTGCAGGCTTGGCAGCTCTGGATAAAGGTATATACAGCCTTTGGTGTGTACCTTTGCCTTTTATTTCTATCCTATCCTCCACCATTAGACCATCACTCTAAATAGGCGATCTGCCAACTTAATTACATAAAGACTAATTAGATAGGGTGTTTATTGGGCCACCAATCAGGTGACCAGACCAGGAGGTTGCCGAGTCAGAACTGCCCTGTGTTCTGTGTTCAATGTGGATTGAACGTGAGATCATTCAATTCACCCCTGAGGCATCTGCTGCCCTGATCTCAGCATGCAGATGGACTCCAGTCCGTCATCAATGAAAGCGGCTTCACTCGGACTGAAGTTCTGAGTGAACCTTAACAGTGCTTCTACAACAGTGCTTGATGCAAAGGCATAGTGCTGTTTGAAGGGTGACATCGTCTCAACTGAGAGGTCACATGAATACTCAAATCCAAGATCAATCAAGGTATAGCGTCTGGTGCAATGAGCAGCATCCCCGTCCACCCTCACACTCAATTCAATTAACATAGGACCAGGGCTTCATTAGCCTATCGCCCAAATCAATAGCTGATATTGGCAATCATCAGGACATCATCTCCACTTACCAGCAGATCTTGGGTCAGCTTCAGTAGATTTTTGGTCTGATTGGATAATCTATCCAGGTCATGGAGCCGCCGAGGAGGGACTGGAGTGGCGGACGTAAATACAGGCAGCTGAGCCAATAGCAGCGAGAAAAGGAGGGATGAGGAGGAGTCTACCAGCACTGCAGGGGGAAGGATAAAAACGGAAGCAATTAGTGGCAAGGCACTGTCATCCTGCCATAATGATAATGACCTCAGGCGATGGCTGTCAACTCTCGGGGAAGATATTGCACCATAATATAAACAATGGATCCAGACTTGGCAGAGGAATCCTGCGCCGCTTCAGTGTCAGAGTCATGTTTTCACAAGCAATGAATGCAAATCATTAAATCATTAAGAGCCAGGCTATGACACAGAATATCACCATTCCTTTACCATAAGCAACGCAATGAATGCCGGTGATTGTCACACCTGCAATTGGATAGGTGCTTGAGTTGGTGGTAAAAATTATATAGACCAAGCCAAGTCAACTTTGTAACAGTAAGCTCATTCATTCTTTTTCCTTTCAAGTTCAAATACAAGGTAGACTAAGTATTAAAAGGAAACCACAAGTGGTGTTGAAATGATGAATGCGTGATAATTACAGGTGAACCACAAGAATCACAGCCAAAAACATTGCAGGAGCATCTGAACTCCAGTCCCTGTCTGACTTTTAGCAAAGGGATCTATAGAATAAGTTGCCCATATATAGTGATATACATCACACATAGGCCTAGCGATTTAAACTATAGGCCTATAAGTAAAGTACCTAGGTTTTGCCTAGGGAAAACAATAGAGCTGTTATCAGTCATAGAAAACACATGATGAAAATGAAATATAGCCTACTGTAGTAGAGTTGAAAAAGAGATGTTAATTGAGAAATCAAGCCATTCAAAATAAAAATTAACTGGTAAAAAACACTTACATTTCATATTGATTCGGGTCCAAAAATATAAAGCAGCAAACAAACGTGGACAAATAAATAAATAAATAGTGGAAATTAATAAATAAATTGAACTCCGGAAATTGTCACGTGCTCCAGTTTCTTCTTGGCACTCTCCAGGTCAGAGTGAGGAGGCAAGTCCAGACCAAGACCAGAGGACAGAGTGAATGAATGAGAAAGTAGAGGGATGAGAGAGAGAGAGAGAGAGAGAGAGAGAGAGAGAGGGGGGAAAAGGCAAATCAATATCTCCAAACTTTCTGTCTTGGTAAAGCTCCCTGTAGTCTTTATGAAGTGCTAAAGACAGACAGACAGTTTGGATAGAGAGAGGTATAGGAGTGCAGAGAGAGAGAGAGAGAGGGATGCGAGTGTGGTAAGTCCAATTTTTGCGCGCAGTGAAGTGTTTAGGCTTGTTTAAAACTTCCTTTATAAAGACGTCGGGCCTATGACACATCCGCGCAGTGACTCACTTCATTCATAAAAACACACACACACAGACACACGCTCCCTCTCTCTCTCTCCCTCTCTCTCTTTCCTCCTCCCCTCCCTGCTGCCTGTCTCCCTTTGCGAAACTTAAAAAAAATGTTCCGTTGTTTTTTCTTTTTTTCTCTCCCTCTATCACTTTCTCCCGTGCTGTCCTGTCCCCATATCTCCAGCACTTCCTCTGGTCGCATCCCGCTACCTGCGCCCAGCCAATCAGTCCATCTAGTTTATCTTTTCCATCTCCAAATCTCTTCCCCCCGTTCTCTCTCTCTCTCCCTCTCTCTCTCTCTATCACTGCAGCATTGTTTCATGTTATATCAGTACATCACCAGCCATGTAGCTTTGATAGCCCTAGTTTACCCTGTCCTCTCCATGTGTTGTGTGGTCTATCCTATTTATAGAATAGAATAGAATAGAATAGAATAGAATAGAATAGAATAGAATAGAATAGAATAGAATAGAATAGAACTTTAATTGCCACACGACCAGGGCCGGTGGTATTTGGTTTCGGTATGATGTTAAAGATATTTCAGCATAGGTGAAATGCCATAGAGAAGCTTATTATACAATTTATGGCATGGACTGTTTTCAGCTACACATGCCACATTCCTTGTATTATAGTTAATACCCAGAGCAAACACCTCTCTCTCTCTCTCTCTCTCTCTCTCTCTCTCTCTCTCTCTCTCTCTCTCTCTCTCTCTTCCTCTCTCCCATTTCTCTCCCTCATTTTCTCACCCCTTGCTCTTTTTTTTCAGACAGAGCCCCTCCTGAGACAGCGGCCTGTTATTTCCACTGCCCCCCCTCCTCTCTCTCTCTCTCTCTCTCTCTCTCTCTCTCTCGTTTTTCGCTCCTTCTCTCCCTCTCGAGGGTGAAGGAAAGAGTGAGGAGTGAGAGACGGATAGGAGCAGGAGAGAGGTGTTGTCCAGACCAGAAGGGGCCTCTAAGTGTTGCATAGAAACAGTGACTGGACCGACACACACACTCACACAGCACAGTGCATGAACAGACACACAGCAGGAGGTAGGCGGTGATGGGGTTAAAACAGTAGACAGATACACACACATGCAGATGAAAACAAATACATGCACACACACACACACACACACACACACACACACACACACACACACACACACACACGGACACACACACACACACACACACGAAAAACTCTAATAATGTCTCTAATAAACAGATACATACACTGATATATGCAGACGCATAACACTTAGTCTCTCTCTGTGTGTGTGTGTGTGTCTCTCTCACACACACACACACACACACTTGCACATAGACGAGTGGGGCAGCCTGGAAACACTCAGTCAGGTGCAGTAAAGCGTGGCCCAGTGTTGCGAAGGGCAGAAATGAGTTTCCAGTGATCTAGGCATAGAGGGACAGTTAATGTAACATACTGTAAACCCCAGGGAAGCATGCAACACACACACACACACACACACACACACACATACGGGGGTGGGGGGGGGGGGACGAAAGCCTTTTTGAGGCTGGGTGTGAGATTAGGAGACCCTCATTCACAGACATACACTCATGGTGTGGTTAGAAAATAATTATGTGCACAGACCTACGCACGCACACACGCACACACACACACACACACACACACACACATATACACACAAACGCACAGAGAGAGAGAGAGAGAGAGAGAGAGAGAGAGAGAGAAAGAGAGACATACACACAGAGTTGCCAGTTCAGTGGTGGGCCTACACACACATAAACAAACACCCTCCAAAATGCTGAGGGCCCGGTGGCAGGCCGTGGGCGGCGGAGTTGTTGTGGCGAAAAGAGGGGTCACGCTCTCCTTTCTTGGGTCAACAGTGGAGGAGAAAAGAAGGGAAAGGAGGAAGAGTGGAGCGAGGGAGAGGAAATGGATGAGTGTGGTTGGACGGAGGGAGATATTGACACACTCGCCTCTTTTTAATTCCCCACATCAAAGGGCTGTTTGAAGACACAGCTGGGGAGAGAAGAAAAGAAAGAGTGAACTTAGTCATTCTCCCTCATTCTCTCCCTCACTCTCTCGGCTGCCTACCGTGATGGGGGTCTCCTGGGTGGTTCTGAGGCACACAGGCTGTTAGAGACCCATCAGCCAGCACTGATCGCTCACACACCATGGCAGCGGGTGTGCGTGCTTAGGTTGTGTGTGTGTGTGTGTGCGTGTGCGTGTTGCGCGCATACGTGTGTATACTTCAAGAAATAGCGCTATGTGTCCTTGTTTAGACGTTTGTTTTTGTGTGTGTGTGAGAGAGAGAGGGCACACTGGCGCATGCTTGTTGGAAAAGGGGGAATCCAGGGTTTGTGTAAATGGGTGTGCGTACAGTATATGTGTGTAATTATGGGTATGTGGTGGTATAAGTGCGGTGTCTGTATAACGTGTATGAGCATCAGTGTTTGCGCGTGTGTCTGGTTGTGTGTGTGTGTGTGTGTGTGTGTGTTTGTGTGTGGCCTTCATATGCTACCCATTACATCACCAATCTGTGTAAACCACCATAGGAGGAGAAACAGAGTGAGACACTCAGGCGACCTCAAAGACATCAGAGAGAGGGGAAGGGGAACCTGTGACAGGGCCTGCCAGGCCTCTCTGCCAGACAAACTTTACTCACACAAGCTTCACTCAATTTGGTCATGCTTTACACTGGCTTTCCTGTGCGCCATGGCATGTGTTCACACATGATGACGCAGGCTTCAAGTCATCCCAACGCCTCGCAATCTTCACTCACCTTTCCACCATTGCATGATTGGTGTGACCGGTGCTTTTGCCCAAGTCCCTTTCCTTAAAACTGTTTTTTAAACAAAGTCAGGAAGTCGGTGTATTATACCAGTGGTTCTCAAGCCTTTTCACATCAAAGACCCCTAAACTGACACACATTAGACCACGACCCCCCATTTGATAAGATTTTGTCCCAGGGTCCCCCATCTGATAAGACTTTGGCAGATGCTATAAGCACCCAGGTTTCCCTAGTCAACAATACTATTTGCACGCAGGGTGGATCGACTGTTTGACTATTTGCACCCGGGGGTGGGGGGTGGATATAGCCAGTGTGGCTACGTGGTTACTTATGGATGGAATTATAGTGAAAATAAAGTATTCCCGTTTTTGCTGGGGAGCCCCTGGAACCCCCTGAAGAACCCATGGGGGTCCCGCGACCACACTTTGAGAAGCACTGTACTATACTGTATCTAACAAGGAAGAAAATTGATTTTTTTTGTGGGGGGATTTCATTTCATTTCATTGTCTACCTGTACAATTTACCGTAAGTGCAGTGTGATTAGTCCATAAGAACAAATTACAAATCAGTCCCATCTAATATGATTGGGTTTTCCCTGAAATGTTTATTGCCACACATTAATTTCCATGTCCAGGTGGACCATAAAGTAGCCTTGTGGATTTTAGGGTTTAATATCTTGTTCTGCTGACCTCACAGTGTCGTCTGTAAACAGTGAAAATGCTGGACATGACGCAACTTTGCTCCGATGGTAAATGGGATTATGGGCGAAGGAGTAATAAATTCATCATTTTTATGTAGCGCCCTCCTCATTTCCTCCAGGGAATTCCAGCAGCTAGGACTCGAGTAAACAAACCCAGAGATTACGCTCAAAGGGGAAACCAAAGGTCCGACCTATTACTGTTAATATTTACTCTCCCACAACAGGATACTTTCAAGTTTCCCCCATGACCCCTCCCACCTCTTCTCTTCTTCCTCTCCTCCGTCATTCTGTCCCCCATTCATTCTCTCCAGCCCTCTCCCAAGTGCGTGACTCCAGAAGGGCATCCTATCTGGGCAATCGTCATGGTAACCTTACCCTAACTCACTACCAACCGCCATCATCACCCCCTCCCCTTTTGCCCCTCCACTTACCCCCTTATGCATCTACGTACGTCAGAGAGCAAGTGAGTGTGTTAATAGTTTAGGGGGGGGGGGGAGAGAAATAGTGAAACACACGGGAGGGGGTCGCAGTCATTGGACAATAAAGTGACGTCTCACTCTCTCTTTTTCACCGTCACTGATCGGTGTTAATGTGCTCTTGTCCTCTGCCAAACAGATATATGACAAGAGACCCCCCCCTCCCCCCTCCTAACCTCCCCTCCCTCCACTAACCGTCCCCCACCTCCCCCACACCCCTCCGCCCTCCGCTCTTCCACTGGCAAGTTTAGTTTGGGAAAACTCCCCATGGAGGTGATTTACAAATTATGCGTGTCAATTGCTCTCTTCCTCTTCCATTTGTGGAGCCTTTGCTGGAGACAGATATGGCTGTTGTGCATCTGTTGCTTTGCCTTTTATTCGACCATTAAAGGGGGACATTAACCAGCATTATTACTACAGGTTTCCTCTATTGGCTCAGCACACAGAAGCTTGCAAAGGACAGGATGCAGTGATGAAAGGGAGAGCGTGTGTGTGTGTGTGTGTGTGTGTGTGTGCGTGTGTGTGTGTGTGTGTGTGTGTGTGTGTGTGTGTGTGTCTCATAGTCGAGTCACTATATCTTGAGTCTCAAGTCCCCAGTGTTCGAGTCCAAGTCCGAGCCGCCAAAGAAGAGTCCGAGTCGAGTCCCCGTCGAGTCCCCGTTCCCTGAGTCCAGAGTAACTGAACATGAGAGTGAATCCACATGTAGGTGGAACACTCAACACACGTGTGCCTGCACAGAATGGAATAATGTCACGGTAATTAGTAGGGCCCTATTACACAAAACCCAACAAAAACAAAAAACACCAATTAACAAGTCAGAGTGCTCATCTTCCAAGTCCCAACGCATGAATGCTCCAGTCCAAGTCCAAGTCACCAGTGCTCAAGTACAAGTCGAGTCACGAGTCCTGCAAATGAGTCCAGGAATCTGACTCGAGTTCGAGTCCTGGACTCCAGTACTACAACACTGCTGTGCGTGTGTGTGTGTGTGTGTGTGTGTGTGTGTGTGTGTGCGTGTGTGTGTGTGTGTGCGTGTGTGTGTGTGCGTGTGTGTGTGTGTGCATGTGTGTGTGTGTGTGTTCGTGCGCATGCGCGTGTGTGTTGTGTATGCGTGTGTAACAGTGAGAGTCAGCTGAAACCCACTCCCTCTCTGACTGCGTCGTTCACCTGCTCACGTTCCCTCTCTCTCTCTCTCCCTCTCACTCCTTCCAGCTGTCTTGCGTCTGTGACTGAGGAAATCTCTGAATGAACTGGTTGAAGCAATAGGTCACAGACAGAGTGTGAGTGGAGGAAGGGAAGGGAAGGGAAGGGGGGGGAGGGGGTACAGCGGGAAACAGGCAACCCACGCAAAAGGAACCTTTTACTGTGCAAACACTGTTTCCATCTCCCTTGCTCGCGCCCTCCATCTCAGCCTGGTGTTAACACGGCGGAGAGCCCAGGCCCGTGTCTCTCTCTCTCCTCTCACCGCCATTCTCAGTCGCCCGAAACATTCTTTCCTCCCCTGTCATTGTGTGTGTCCTGTCTGCATCCCTCTCTCTCTCTCTCTCTCTCTCTCTCTCTCTCTCTCTCTCTCTCTCTCTCTGCCCATCTCTTCCTGCTTTCAAAGTGATTTCCTCTCTTACTTTCTCTTTCGCTCGCTCACACGCTTCCAGTTGAGCTCCCTCTCTCCCCCATGTCCTCTCTGTTTGCTCTTTCACTCTGTCTTTCTCTCGGTGCGTAGAGAGCGGAGGGATCAGCCTCCAACAAGCTAAACAATGCACACATCATGAAGCACAGGCCGAGGCGCGTGTAAGGCATAGAAACACATCATCTTTATCAAGTGGCTGCATCATCAACGCCCCAGTGACCCCATCCATATATATATAGATCTGTCCAAAAAAGAGAAGGAGAGGAGAGGAGAGCCAAAGTGAAGATCCTATTTTTAGTGCATTCCTTGGCATGCAGAAAAGTTGCCCAGGAGACATTGCTTGTGCATTCTCGGCGCCTTTGTCAGTCCGATTCCACCATTTCTGTGGCGTGTTACTATGTGCGTGTGACGTGTCTGCATGTCTGCATCCGTGTGTGTGTGTGTGTGTGTGTGTGTGTGTGTGTGTGACTGTGAGTGATGTATACTGTATCAGAGCTGACCACTACTTGCCGGCGCCCCGTGCGTCAGCCACACACTGAGTCTGTTGTCGTGTTATTCTACGGAAGCTGAGAGCTGCTGACAAACACTCAGGGGAAACGGGCCGGGGAGGGGTGTGTGTGTGTGTGTGTGTGGGGGGGGGGGCTTGGCGAGAGGAGGGGGGAGGACTAAGAGGGGAAGAAGCGGGAAGACACAGGGGGGGCGGGGTTGTGTGACGCTGCAGTTTGCCCTAGCGAGTGACTTTGTCAACGTGACGCGACCTCAGTCACAAGGAGGGGTGGGAGGATGGCCTTTTGCAGACGGATGGACATATGCTTACGTCCGTAGTAGTGCCATTACAGCTCACGCCAGCATTTAAAACCATTTATAACCCACTACCCGTGTTAGCCCCACATGGCCAGTGAGTGCTGACGCACTTGAGGCCCCATCATCACTGGCCATTCATTACATTAACGGTCATTACACACTGACTATCATAAATCAACCTCCCACAACAATGCTAACAGATAACACAACTTGTAGGCCAACACGTGGGCAGCTGTATTAATTCTGAGATGGTTCCATCCATAACGATCCATTTCCTGTGCGTCAGTCATGTAGAGTAGAGTGTGTACATTTCATCATAACTAAGGACAAACATAGGAGAGGAAATTTCATATCCGCATGTTATCAGTGTTGATGTTTTGAAGTAGCATGGGGCTAGAGTGTGCAGCTGAACACAACAGCTTGGAGGCTGCCTGCGTTTGAGATGTTGGGAAATGAAAACGTCTTCTCTCTGCTTTGACCGCGCAGGGAGGGGAGGCGCACTGCAAGTTCACTGAAATGTCAGCTTTGGTTTGAAGTCACTTTGACTTGAAAGGGTGCAAACATGGCACAGAAGATACCCTGTCTTTCTTTTCTGAAATTTTATTTATTTAAAGAATCTTTTTTTTTGCTGCGGTTGTTGTAATGCTTCCTTGTATTCTGCTGTGGAAAAAAAAACATTTACTGTAAGTGTTTATATAAACTGAGAACTACTGTCCCTCATACTTCTATCTTATCTCCGGAATAGTGCAAGTGAGATATCGAAGTAATGCGTTTGCGTGCATTCTTCTTCACCACCATTATCATTATCTCCCACTAAAGGTATGAGTATGTCAGCCATCTTTTGGATGACCTCCAGTTCCTGGTGGGAACTAGCTAACACTTTGTTTGGCGTGCAGTTAGTGAACTGCCTTTATCATTAGAGACTTGTGACTAAGAGGAATGACATGAAAGTTATTCTAATGGATCTATTCTAGTTCCCACTGTTGACGTGCACTTTGACCTGCTGCTGTTCCCAATTAGCCATAAAGCACTCTGTCTGTCGGGAGACATTCAAATGCCTTCTTACATGTCTCCTTTTATCAATAACAGTCTGTGAGTCAAGGACTTAGAAATGAAAGGTATTCAGAATTTTCTATTTTTGGCTCTGAGCTCACACATGTTGCCATCACACCCCCGCTGCCGCCACTGTCTTTTTAGTTCTGTCCCTCCCCAATTCCCCCTGTCTGTCTCCTCATCCTCTTTCTGTTCATTCATCACTGTGTCCATCCTCATCAGAAGGTCAGTGTTGGTGTAAGAGCGCTGTTGGGTGGCCTCAGTGTCTGCCTTGTATTACCGGCGCCCCCGCATCTGGCTGGACCCCCGGCAGTGCCAGGAAGAATGCCAGGAATGCAAGGAATGGTCCAGTGAACGATTAGGAGGAAATTCCCTGCAATAGAGTGGACTTTGAGCCCAGGAACAACAGGAACAACGGGCACGCTGACAATCACTGCAGGGGAGAAAAGAAAGGGATGACGACAGAGCATGTGGGACGGGGAGGGATGGAACAGAACGCCTGGATAGACAGAAGGTCTAGGTTTGATAGCTATTCCTAGGAAGATGAGAGGGATGACGAAGACAGAGCAATGCAGACAAAAAGATAAAATGGCAAAGAAGGGGATGGGATGGGCTGGAGTGGGATGGAGGGGATGACTGGATGGAGATAGGTGAGACAGACGCATTGATTAGCGCTATGGAGAAAAGTGCTAATGACCAGTAGTGTGATGGAAGGGATGGGAGAGGATAAGAGAGACAAAGTGATGCTATGGAATAGAATGATTGGACAAAGACAGACATGGTAAAGACACAAAAACAGACAATCTCCGCACGCCAAAAGGGTGACAAATGAGAGAGTGCGACAATGGCGGGACAGGAAGAGGGCATGGAGATAGAGTCATGACCAGTGTTGGGCAAGTTACTCAGGAAGTCTAATAGTTACTTATTACTGATTACTCATTTAACTAGAAATGCCGCATCACGGATGTATGCCTCCACCAACAAGTGAGCAGTTGACATCCAGGTCTGTCCAGACTCATACAAGCACAAATACCTTGAAGCCCACAGAGCAGTGGTGAGGCATTTAGCCTTATGGCACTTTAGGCAATATTCGGGCGTACCTCAACAACTAATCGTTTTCAACATGGAAAATGATCTACCCCGACCCCAAAACCACCTACATCCTCTCAACCACTCCCCCTACCCACTCCTCGAACTCTCTATGACCTTTCTATCCCTAGCTATAGACCCTTACCCGTAGCCCCACCCCTCAGCACGGTCCTTCCCACCACCCAGTGTCTCCTATCGACTCTCTCTACCCACCCCTCGAACCCTGACTCTCTACGACCTTCCTATCCATAGCTACAGCCCATTTATTCCTAGCCCCGCCCTCTCACTGATCATGCCCCCTCTCACCACCCGCATCCCCCGAGACATTTCCCCAAACCACCACTCAAATTCTAACTCTCTATGACCTTTGTATCGCTAGCTACAGCGCTTCTTTCCCCAGCCCCGCCTTCCTTGACCCCCACACCCTATCCCACCACCCACATCCCCCTAGTCACTTTCGCCACCCCTTGAACCCTGAGCCTCTATGACCTTCCTATCCCTAGCTAAGTACTCTCTACTACAACCTTCCTATCCCTAGCTACAGCCCATTTTCCCCAGCTCTGCCCCTTTCCCTCACCACGCCCCCTCCCACCACCCACACCCCCTATCCACCACTCGAATCCCGACTCTACAACCTTCCAATCGCTAGATATGGCCCTTTTTTTACCTATCCCCGCCCCCTTCCTTGATGGAACAGACGGTCATGCGGCCACAGTGACCTTGAACTTTGACCTTTGCCCACCAAAATCTTTCACTTTATCCTTGTGTCCAAGTGGAGGTTTGAGGTTTGAGTTTAAGAAGATCCGTCAAGGCGTTCCTGAGATATCGAGTTAACAAGCTTGAAAAGGGCAGTCTTGAGGTCACCGTGACCTTGAACTTTGACCTTTGACCACCAACATCGAATCAGTTCATCCTTGAGTCCAAGTGGACGTTTGAGCCAAATTCCAAGCATTTCCGTAAAAGCGTTAGTGAGATATCGCATTAATGAGCATGAAAATAGCGTTTGTGAGGTCACAGTGACCTTGAGCTTTGACCTTTGACCACCAAAATCTAATCAGTTCATTGTTGAGACCAAGAGGAGAAATGCGAAATTTGAAGAAATTCCATGAAGGTGTTCCTGAGATATCACGCTAACGAAACATTGGATGGACGTATGGCGTATACGGACGTACGGACGGAGGACGGATGGACTGACAACCCGAAACCATAATGCCTCCGGCCCGGCTATCGCCGGCAGAGGCATAAATTACTTCTAAAGTAATAAGTTACATAAAGTGACATATGGTCTCGCTTGCCAGACTCTCTCCCTGCAGTGAGAGAGAGTGACGTACAACCCCCCCCCCACACACACACACACACACACACATTTTATTTCAGTTCAGTAGGGTCTATACTGTGCTGTCATGCTAGTTTCTCTCCCTGTGCTTCACAACCTACAACAACCATAGCCTGACACACATCCATTAGGTCTGTTGACCATCTCTGTGTTTTAACTCGATCATTTCTTCTTGCAAACGATGCCCTGTGCCAGTGCTGGAGAAAGTAATGCAGTAACTTGACATTGCTTGGATTAGTAACTGTAATAATTACTTTTTGGAAATTGTAATCCCTTACATTACTAGTTACTGGGGAAAGTAATAAAACTACAGTAACTAAGTTACTATAACTATGACTTACTGCCCAACACTGGGGATGACAGAGAAAAGGCAAACCCCCTTGATCAGCCTCTGGTTGTGTGAGAGAGGCTGATCTGCTGAGTCCCTGGGTTTTGACTGACAGGACGTCTTTGTGACTCACTGGGCTCGTCTCCTTGGCTGTCTCGCTCACTGTGTCATCTGCAGGGGATTGGGTTTCACATTTCAATGCCACTTTACTCCAACGGTGAATGCAGCATTTCCAGACACCGATCCAGATCATCTTACCCCCTTCGATGTCCTACTAAATCTGACTTTAAATCAGTGTCTACTAACACATCTACGTCCCCTCTGTCTGGCTACCGGTGCTGATGTGGGGGCAGTAGGTAATTGTTTTGAGCTGCTAAATTGCCCCAGGAAGGATTGGATTACGTACCACCAGGGTAGTCTCCCCCCCCCCCCCCCCCCCAACCCCACAATACGCCCTCTTTCTGGATTACATCAGAGCTTAGGCTCCTTCATCCGTGAGCAAGCACATAGCTCACAGTCACAGGGGCAGGCCAGCATCATGTCTAATGTGTTAGAATAGAAAGATATGGAGGGGGCCAGGCACTGTCAACTGTTTCTATATATGGTTTCTAATGTGTGTATGGAGGAGATAGGAGGTGTAAAAGATAAAAATGTGTGTGTGTGTGTGTGTGTGTGTGTGTGTGTGTGTGTGTGTGTGTGTGTGTGTGTGTGTGTGTGTGTGTGTGTGTGTGTGTGTGTGTGTGTGTGTGTGTGTGTGTGGGGTTATTGTTTCTTATCTGGCCTAACCCCAACCTTAAACAATAACGAAGCGACAAGGAAATGAAATATTACCCCTCTAAAACTCCCCAATGTGTCTTATCTTGTATGGGTGTGAATCATTCCTCTAATATCGTGATCACACCACAGGCATCTGCCAATAATAATTATAACTAAGACAAGGATGGATCAACAATATTATTGCCACACTCTGGGCTGCTTGATCTTGCAAATCCTGGCGTGACAAAGCAAACAAGTTTAGTCGTCGCTCAAAGAAGCGTCCACTGGGTCAGATCAACACTGGAAAACCCTACAGAGATACAACGTGTGCAAAACAAGCCGAGGAGAGGTCAAACATGAAACTTCATTTGTACTTTATGCTGCGGTTTTGAATTGGGAGTCGAGTTTGATCGGGTGAACTTTCTGTCTGTCTTCACTTGGGTCAAAACCTTCCATAATGACTTGTGTGGTTCCCTGGCTTTTTGACCCATCTGAAACAGCTGACACAGGGCAGATAGGTGGGCGTGTGACTTGAGGCGAAGCTGGACAAGGCACACGGAGACAAGGAGGAGGTTACTCTGTTTTTTGTCAGTCCATTAAAGGAACCCCTGGGAAGTTTGGAATACTGACACAGCTGAGGTGGAGCGCAGGGCAGCTAGGCAGGAGGGAGGCTGTTTTTCTCTGTTTATGTGTGTGTTTTCCTTCACTACTGGGCCTTGTATAATATGACCGCAGGGCTGTCTCTCAGCCCCTCAGCTGAGTGTGACGGGGTTCACTGAGGGGTGCGGGGACAGCCCCCAGGGGGCGACCTGTAGAACACCCCTCTAATCCTCTGGGGAGAGGTGGCGTGGAGGTGCGGTCCCCCACCACCCTTCACCTCCAATGTGCCGAATCAGTGGAAGGCAGAAAGCCAGAGAGAGTATCCCTGACACTAATATGGAAAAAAGCCTGTTTGGAGCGAATATAAGGGCAAATATTATTCTTCCTGAGCGTAACCACGGCGAGCACCTCTGACCTGGCAGTGAAAGTGCTGAAACAAAAAGCCCAAAGACTTTTTCTGCTCCATCAAAGGAGAGCTACATAAAATAAACATGGCCATCAGATTACCGCGCTGAACACGGGGCCGGGTTAGCCTGCCGCCCTGCCCCATCGCTCTATGGGAGTTAAGTGTGGGGTCCGCTCAGTCAACACCATGACGCAAAATGGAACAAGCCTCTGACAGAAGCCCCAGGCTGATGGAATATGGCCCCTACCCACAGGCCCCCCGGCCCGAGAGAAACACTCTGAGAGAACCAGAGAGAGAGAGAGAGAGAGAGAGAGAGAGAGAGAGAGAGAGAGAGAGAGAGAGAGAGAGAGAGAGAGAGGGGAAAGGTAGATGCCGACATTTTGAAAAAGAGGAAAAGACCACCGGGCCCAAATTGGTGGCACTGGGCCCCTCCCATATAGACACACACACACACACGCACGCACACGCACGCACGCACACACGCACACACACACGCACACACACACACACGGATGCACACACACACACACACACACACGCACACGCACGCACACACACACACACAGATGCACACACACACACACACACACACACACAGGCATGCACGCACACGCACACACACACGCACGCGCACACACACACACACACACACACACACACACCTACACGCACACACACACACATACGCACACACACACACACACACACAAACACACACACACACACACACACACACACACACACACACACACACACACACACACACACACACACACACACACACATGCACACACACCGCTCCAGCAGGCGGACAGACAGCCGCCAGTGGAGGGTGAGCTGGGGCAGGGCAGGGCAGGGCAGAGGGTAATGGTGGTTGGTGGTGGTTGTAGCTGCCAGTGAGACTGTGAAGCTTAGGCTGGCAAGCCCTCCTAACAGTGGACAGCCTCAGCACGGTGGATCTGACCTCACAGGCCTTCTTTATATCCCCACGTGTGCCTGTGTGCATTTGTGTGGGGGGCCATGCATGTGCATGCCAAAATAAAAAAAGTGTGTGTGTTTATGCGTGCGTTTCACGTTTGGGTGACGTAACCAGGAGAAAACAGATCTGTCCCTTGAGGAGCGCCGAGGCTTTCCTCCTGGCCCCTCGGTCACCTCACCAACCGAGACTCCGCCGTCCGTTCCGTCCACACTCGTCTCCGTGGCCGTTCCTCAGTTCCTCAGCCCATCTCCAGTCTCACCCACAGTCCATCGTCTGTCTGCTCCCAGCACCTCTGACCCTCTCTCCACCCGTCTGAAAACCTCACACAGATTCCTACACCCCCAGTCTGTCTTTCTGTCTGTCTGTCTGTCTGAAGAGATTCCCCTTCTCCCCGGTTTCCTTCCTGCATGGCCTTAAATAAGGACTGAGCCTGGAGCCGTGCACAATATTCCACTTTTCCACTTTGTTTCAGTCTGGAGCTGCCTCTCTGGTGACTGTGTCTCGAAGGCCAGGTTCTTAAATATTTTCAGTCTGCTCTCTCTTCCTGGGAGCCAAGCTCATAAAAAAGCATATTGCCTCTCTTGCCATGTGGGTACCAGGAGAACCCCCTCAACCCCCCCCCGCAATTTGAGTCATGACCCTTATTATAAGAAACCAGCTTCCACCATATCTGGTACTGATGACTACTTTGAACTTAAACCATCACACTTTCCCCTCTGATTTCCTCTTGATAGACCCATGTCTCAGACCCTCCATCAGTGGCTCTACAGTCATCTTGCTCTGCCCTTTCCCCTGACGTACGAGTTGAAAAACCTCCTTCTGCTGTAGGCTTTAGGATGACGCAGGGCGCAGGTAAAGTGCTACCAGATTACAGACAGATAGTGTGGCTGTGCCAAACTGTAGTTGTTAGAGTAAGTGCGAGAGCCATAGGCTTGTTCTGGTTCCTGAAAATGACTCCTGTGCGTATAACAATGAACACAATCGGTGTGGTCCACTGGGCCTCGCACCAACAGCATTGCATTACCGTGCTCGCCTCCCTACTGTTCTCTCTTTTCTTTTCATCCCTCGCTCTTTTCTCCTCTGACTCAGCTGTTTTGTAGGAAACTCCGTCTCTTTGAAGAAGGGAAGAATCTTTCATTACGCGACAGCAGGGAGAGAGAAGGAAAGAGGGAGATGATAGGGAGAATAACTGGGGCCATTGTCTTCAGCCCCCCGTCACGCCCCCTCCCTCCATCCACCAATGGTAATTGTCTTGAGCTAATTACAGAGAGCCGCTCCAACAGGTGTGTGGGACTCCGCACCTGGGTAAAGGAGCCTCTTTAGTGGGTGTGCGTGTGTGTGTGTGTGTATGTGCGTGAGAGGGAGAAAGAGGCACGTGTGTGTTGTGTTTGTGACTGAGAATTTCTGGAGAAAGTGTATATGAGCGGTTTATGTGTGTCAGTGTTTGAGGTCACAGGACTGTGTGTGTCACATGCTTACTAAACCTGACATGTTACTTAATACTACTCAGACATGGGTCACATTACTGTATCATACGCGACGAGACACAATATCACACAATCACTATGGGCCTGTGCCAGTCTCCCACCCATCTGCGTTTAATTATAAGGCTGCAGGCTACATCTGTATTAGATTACTGGAAAGTTGAAATTAGCACACAAGCACAGTCTCACTCTCACTCATACACCGCATTGAATTTCAAATGAGAGTGATTACAGTCACTTAATTGATAAAGCTAACCACAGGGGGCCTCTTCAGATGATTCATAATCTATAAGCAGCCCTTTGTCAATAGCATGTTTTCTGAAGTCCACATAGTAAGAGAGTGGGGGAGACAGCAGTGATGATGTAAGTAAGGCTCTCTCTCTCACGGGACCGATGTTTTTGTGCTTTGTTTTTTGACTTGATCTGAGAAGCTGACCGGAAAAGGAAGCCATTTGGCAGGAGGCCCAAAGCCTTAAAGGATTGGCATGATAACGTGAGATTCTGGTCAAATAAAGACGTCAGAGGGTTCCACTCTCAAAACAATGCAGTTGTGAGAAAGTGGTGAGCTGTTTTCTTAAGACATCTGGCTGACTAGACAACGAACTTGGCTGGATATTACAGAATAGTGACAGTCAAGACTTCAAGTTCACTCACACAGACAGCTGTTACTCACTCCACTTGATGACATCATCCGTCTGCTGCCTGTCCACGAAAACCACTCACTAATTGATGCTTAATGAGCTAGCCTACTGGACATGTCTTTATAGGAGCAGGGGATCTGCCACATGAATGAAACAGAAAAGCCCACTGATCAGACCGCTTGAGTCTGTCACAACAACCAACGGGAAATGTAAATCTCCCCCGCACTTAAGTCACCAGCCATGACCTTTGAGACAGCTCACCTTGGTAAAGGTAGTCTTTGTGTGTGGTTGTGATAATCTCGTTGGCTTGCTTGAGTCATTCCTCTTTGCAAAATGCTACCATCATGACAGGAAATGAGAATGAGCCTCTGGATCAGATGATAATATCGTTGTATAATCTCTCCCATAGTGGAGCAAGCCTACCTGCAGACTCATCATTTCACGTCAAAGGGGGAATGAGTCCTGCGTCGCCACCTTGTGGAATGTTCCTTTGGTCTGGAAGCCGAGGCGGGTGCCAAACCCTAGGGGCCCTGCTGTGGGAAACAAGCTTGTCAAAAGATCATACGGAAACTTTAGGCCTTTTAGTCTAGGATTCAACGTTTTATTAAAAACAAGTAGTTTAAAAACATACACGGAAGCCAAGTAAAGCAGTCAAGTAAAGCATGAGACTACATGGCCCAGTAGACATGAGGTTTTACTTCTTGCTTTAAAATAGATTCATATTAATTCCAATACATTTCTCTTACTAGAAATATCTGACTGTGAATAAATGGATTGATACTGACACTTAAAATCTATTTCATATCACTTTCATGTTCCAGTTGATTTTATTAACAAACTAAAAAACAAACATTGCATCCAGGCAATGATTGGCCTACAAAACATGTCCAGTTTGCATTGTCTTAGGCGTGCAGTTGGAAGTATCTGGAGATATCCTGTTTATTGATCCATCATGAGATAAATGCTGGCTTTCTCAAAGCCGAGTCCTCTGATTGGCAGGAAGCTCATCCTGGTCGAGTCCCCACAAGAAGGTCCGGAGGCGTGTCACTTCCTTCTGGAGCTCAGGGCTTGGGATTGGTTGGGAGAGGTTGAGCCGAGGAGTTTCATTCGGTAGAATGAGAGGAGGATGGTCCAGGAAGCTCTCAAAGATGTCTATAAGATCAGAAGACATTATTATTATTATTATTATTATTATTATTATTATTATTATGATTATTATTACTAGTGCAATATCCGTAGTGCGGTTTATTATTATCCCCCCATGCACCACCCTGTGGGCGGTTCCCCCCCACATCCACACTGCACTCCGTCAGGTCCCCCCTAAGCCAGGGGTTCCCAACCTTATTTGGCTTGTGACCCGATTTTGACGTCACAAAAATCTAGGGACCCAAGACATTCAAATTCTGGTACACCATCGATAATATCATCAGTGACATCATCAGTGACATCGTCAGTGATGTCACATGTAACAGTAAGCTTCTTTTTTCCCCTCAGAATTCTGACTTTATTTTCAGAATTCAGACTTTATTCTCAGAATCCCGATTTAAAGTTATAATCTCAAACATTTTCATCTAAAAAAAAGAGTCACTATCTATCTGATCAATGGTGATTGAGGCTATTGCCCATTGACAGTTTGGATCTCACCTGCAATTATCACTCATCCCCCATAGGTGTCACCCAAGACAACAAAATTATTACTACATTATCAGCTTCACTTTAAACTCAGAACTAAAAAATTAAAAAAATCGCAAGTGACCCTAATCATCTTTGGTAGTTTTAAATTGTGTGTGGTGTTCAAAAAAGAAACAAGAAAAAAATAAAATAAATTTCAGGCGACCCTATTTTAATTCCACTTAGAGTCGCGTCCCTAAGGTTGGGAACCACTGCCCTAAGCGCACTCCCCAAGTTTGAAGTCGATCCGACAAACGGTTCTCAATTTTAACTAAAAAAGTTCTACACCCCCCGCCCCCATGGGTAAAGCTACCCATTCCCCTTCTCCCCCATTCATACATCATGCTCTCCCACTCTTCACTGCCCCCCCCCCCCTCGATTGGAGTAGTACCCGTTACACAGTGCCCGTTCCCCTCCCACTTGACATCACTGATGATGTCACAATGAAGTGCTTTAGTAACATCACTGATGCATAAATCAATGTCTGTATGTCTGTACATGTATGTCTGCGCACAATTGCTGCACTTTGCATCACTGATGACATCACAATGATTGTGCGCAGACATACATACATACAGACACTCACCAATGCCATCTCTGGTCTAGAAGAAGGCGGTAATGCTGCCAACTGCCATAAAACACCAAAAAGAAGAAGAAGAAGAATGCCATCACTGATGACATCATTATCGAGTGCTTTGCAAAGTTTATGTCTGGCGCATAACTGCTCAACTTTGCAGCACTGATGACATCACAATGATTGGGTGCAGGCAGACATACATACATACAGACACTCCTGGAATTATAGATACTAGTGCAATACCCGTCGTGCCCGTTCCCTCCCTCTCTCACCATTCACCCCCACCCCCATGGGTACATCTACCAAGCTGAAGATTCTCCCCCCCCCCCCCCCCGCATCTACCTGTTCCCCTTCCACCGTTCATACATCATGCTCTTCTCATTCCACCCCCCACCCATGGGTACATTGTTTTTGTCCCACTGATGATGTGACAATATCTATGACAGCATCAGTGAAATCATTATTGACCAAAATCATCATCACTGATGATGTCATGGGCATGACACATAATAATAATAATAATAATACTACATTTATTTTATAAGGCGTCTTTCAAGGTACTCAAGGTCGCCGTACAACAATTAAAAACAGTTAAACAAATGACAATCAAACACAGTTAAAATGCAAAAGCAGAAATAAATATGTCTATGTTGAGAGTGAAACTGGGGTGCTTGGTGAATGTGGACTTGGAGCCAATGAGGACTACCTCTGTTTTATCACTGCTCAGTTTGAGAAAATTAGAAGTGAACCATGATTTGATTTCCTGTAAACAGGCACAGAGGGAGGAGGGAGGGAAGGTGGAAGTGGGTTTGGAGGAAACGTAGAGCTGGGTGTCGTCCGCGTAACAGTGGATGACAGACATACAGACACTCCTGGAATATGGCACAATATGACACATAGACACTTGCCAGACATACTGACAAACAGACACACAGACACTGCTGGAATTATAGTATAGATAAGATCGAGCGCTTTAGTGACATCACTGATGACATTTTGACATAGAGAGCCGCAGGAATGAGTCCGGAAAACATCGATGCTAACACTTCCAGGTTCTTCACGGTTTCTGCCTATGGGATTTTTGAATGGGTTTTTGGCGCGATGCTTCAAATGAGGTCTGTGGTTAATGCAAGCTTATTCAAACGCGAACCAGTGTTCAGTAGGATAATCTTCACACATGAGGACCACTTTTATGAGTTTTTAAGCTTTTACGTGCCGCTAAAAGGGCGGCTAGCTAGCAAACGGCTAAATGAGACTACACTGTTGAGTCGACGGGGATATTATACGTCAATAACGTCATCACTTCAAAGGACGAACGCGGAAATTCTCTTTCCCTCACCTGGTTCAGCCCGGGGAAATCAGTGCACAGCAGCGCACACATCAACAACACTCCAGGTTGAATTTGGCTGTGGTGACGTGACGTGGAAGCTTATGTGACACTGTGTAGTTCTAGATTAGTTTAGCATGAGCTTTTTAATTCTAGGGCTTGCATTTATGCTTCAAAACTCATGAAAGTGGTCCTCATGTGTGAAGATTATATCGCTGAACACAGGTTCGCGTTTGATTAAGCTTGCATTGCCCACAGACCTTATTTGAAGCATCGCGCCAAAAACCCATTCAAAAATCCCATAGGCAGAAACAGTGAAGAACCCAGAAGTCCAGGACTTCCGCGTTCCGACTACAAAAATACGTCATCCCTGTGGTACTCTATTGTCATCAGTGATGCAAAGTTGTATGTCTGCGCACAATTGCACAACTTTGCATCACTGATGACATCCCACACTGATGACATCACAATGATTGTGCGCAGACATACATCTGTATAGCAATGCTGTATACAGACAGACAGACAGACAGACACTCCTGAAATTATAGATAGATTATTATTATTATTCACTGTTTTATGCAATGCTAAACCACTGATAACCAGCTGTTTCTTGAAACTGAGAGTCCGAAGCGATTGGCTACATAATTATATTAATAGTTATTTATCTTTTTTTTTTTTTACCTCCACTCAGCTCTGTGCCTGGCGGAGGAGCCCAGGAGGCCGGCGGGGCCCTGGCTGGTCCCAGCTTGTAATGGATGAGCAGGTGGTGCAACTGGGAGGGGCTTAACAATGGATGGTCCTCCAGTAGACTGGTCCAGGATGACTGGCAGAAGAGGGATGAATAGAGTTAAAAACAGCCATTCATATTCTATAGGAGGGTTGAATATGCTAATAGGCTAACCCTGACTGCTCATGCAGCTATATTACCTGGATGAGGCGGGTCTTGGGCACACACAGAAAGTTAACTGTGACTGACAGTTTCTTCAAGAACTCAGAGGCAATGTCTCCTAATCCTGCTCCCTGTAGCCAGTCCAGAACTAGGTCCAAGTTTGTACGGATCTGGACCGCTCTGGACCAAGAAAACAGCCCATCTTAAAAAGAAGAAAAAAGAGAAGAGAGAGCAGGGATAGAGAATGTGTCATTTGCTATAGTTCAATAGTTTGCTTTTCATGGGGATCAGACATGAGATCAGTCTGTTTATCCGAGAAAGCACATTCACTGTAACACCCAAACCACTGTAAGGCAAGGCTGTGGGAAGGCTGAGCCGTAACCCTGTGCCTTCTCAGCTCTCTTCAGCAGAGTATTGAGCAGGAACCTTCTCACCTCTCTCCAGCAGAGTATTGAGCAGGCACCTTCTCACCTCTCTTCAGCAGAGTATTGAGCAGGAACCTTCTCACCTCTCTCCAGCAGAGTATTGAGCAGGAACCTTCTCACCTCTCTTCAGCAGAGTATTGAGCAGGAACCTTCTCACCTCTCTTCAGCAGAGTATTGAGCAGGAACCTTCTCACCTCTCTCCAGCAGAGTATTGAGCAGGGACCTTCTCACCTCTCTTCAGCAGAGTATTGAGCAGGGATCTTCTCACCTCAGATTATTGAGCAGGAACCTTCTCACCTCTCTTCAGCAGAGTATTGAGCAGGAACCTTCTCAGCTCTCTCCAGCAGAGTATTGAGCAGGAACCTTCTCACCTCTCTCCAGCAGAGTATTGAGCAGGAACCTTCTCACCTCTCTCCAGCAGAGTATTGAGCAGGAACCTTCTCACCTCTCTTCAGCAGAGTATTGAGCAGGGACCTTCTCACCTCTCTCCAGCAGAGTATTGAGCAGGGACCTTCTCACCTCTCTCCAGCAGAGTATTGAGCAGGAACCTTCTCACCTCTCTTCAGCAGAGTATTGAGCAGGAACCTTCTCACCTCTCTTCAGCAGAGTATTGAGCAGGAACCTTCTCACCTCTCTTCAGCACAGTATTGAGCAGGGACCTTCTCACCTCTCTCCAGTAGAGTGAGCAGGGACCTTCTCGCCTCTCTCCAGCAGAGTGAGCAGGGACCTTCTCACCTCTCTTCAGCAGAGTATTGAGCAGGGACCTTCTCACCTCTCTCCAGCAGAGTATTGAGCAGGGACCTTCTCACCTCTCTCCAGCAGAGTATTGAGCAGGGACCTTCTCACCTCTCTCCAGCAGAGTATTGAGAAGGAACCTTCTCACCTCTCTTCAGCAGAGTATTGAGCAGGGACCTTCTCACCTCTCTCCAGCAGAGTATTGAGCAGGGACCTTCTCACCTCTCTCCAGCAGAGTATTGAGAAGGAACCTTCTCACCTCTCTTCAGCAGAGTATTGAGCAGGGACCTTCTCACCTCTCTCCAGCAGAGTATTGAGCAGGGAGGGGTTGGTGAAGAAGAAGAGGTAGCCTTCTCACCTCTCCAGCAGAGTATTGAGCAGGAACCTTCTCACCTCTCTTCAGCAGAGTATTGAGCAGGAACCTTCTCACCTCTCTTCAGCAGAGTATTGAGCAGGGACCTTCTCACCTCTCTCCAGCAGAGTATTGAGCAGGGACCTTCTCACCTCTCTCCAGCAGAGTATTGAGAAGGAACCTTCTCACCTCTCTTCAGCAGAGTATTGAGCAGGGACCTTCTCACCTCTCTCCAGCAGAGTATTGAGAAGGAACCTTCTCACCTCTCTCCAGCAGAGTATTGAGCAGGGAGGGGTTGGTGAAGAAGAAGAGGTAGCCTTCTCACCTCTCTCCAGCAGAGTATGGAGCAGGGAGGGGTTGGTGAAGAAGAAGAAGAGGTAGCCTTCTCACCTCTCTCCAGCAGAGTGTTGAGCAGGGAGGTGTTGGTGAAGAAGAAGAGGTAGCCAAAGGTTTGGGAGGTGAGTGGAGGGGACAGGCAGGCGTCCCGCGACAGCTTCAGGGAGCAGCGGTACACCTCCACCAGCCCTGCCACTGTGGGGGGCAAGGAGGACACGTCGTCTACCTCCCCCTGCCCCCCTGCTCCGGCGTCTCCCTCTGCGTCCCGTGCTCCGTCCTTCTCTTTCTCCTTCTCCTCGTTAGAGAATGGGTTGGTGTCCAGGAGAGCTGGAAGGAGTGAGTACAGCGTCTTTGTGGCACAGAGGGGAACACAGACACTTGAGTTAACTTGGATTAAGAGATTTAAGATTAGGGATTAAGATGGAGAGGGTGGAAGGGAAAGGCAGAATTTTTTGTTTACCTTGGTGAGGTGATACACACACTGCTGGAAGGTGTGCATAATGACATCATCCAGCTGCGCCAGGGCCTCTGAGCAGGTGTCCATGTCAGCCGTCAAAACCGGGTCCCCAGGAGCTTTAAAGAAACCACCATTAAGGTAAATTTCTATCTCCAATATGTCATATTTAGCAAAATATTTCCTGCACCTGTCATAGAGACAGTCCCTTTAACACAGTCCCTTTAAAGGCTGTCTGTCTCTATAGCCTTTAAAGGTCATTATTGTCCTCGCAGAACCACAAGAAATGCAAATGCAAGGCTCTATTTCTTCTCTCTTTGTACTTGAATGAGTGATTTTATCCCCAACATAAATGAGAGCTCGGGCTCTGTGTGTCTGTCCCACTGTGATTGTCCCACTGTGACATCATCCGTGATGTCATAAATCCCACTGTGACATCATCAGTGATGTCATAAATCCTACTGTGACATCATCCGTGATGTCATAAATCCCACTGTGACTAATCAGTTATGTCATAAATCCCTGATCCCACTGTGACATAATCAGTGATGTCATAAATCCTACTGTGACATCATTGATGTCATAAATCCCACTGTGACATCATCAGTGATGTCATAAATCCTACTGTCACATCATCCGTGATGTCATAAATCCCACTGTGACTAATCAGTGATGTCATAAATCCCTGATCCCACTGTGACATCATCAGTGATGTCATAAATCCCACTGATGACATCATCAGTGATGTCATAAATCTGACATCATCAGTGATGCTGGTCTCATTGGCCACACAGCAACCGAGTTGCGGGCAAGGCCGCGCAGCAGCCCAGCTGCGAATGCGAGCTGCAGGGCCAGCTTGGCGAGCTGCAGGGGCAGGGTCCTGCAGACCATTGCTGCAGGACAGGCGAGGCCGCGAAGCGGCCGAGCCTAGGGATCTTGCGCGCGTACTAGTTATTATAAAAGGGAGCATGTGGGCAATGTTTTGTCCCGGAAGTGATGTCACTTGAGCAATTGTGCATTGTTTTCAAATCATGCTGACCTTCAAACTCCCACTCTTTCTCCATGGCCTCAACTTTGACCTGGAAGAAGTTCAGGAGCTCTGTGGCATTTGACATCCAGAACATCAGGGGCCGCAGGTCGGCTGAAAGTTTCTGGACATTTGGCGTGGTGATCTCACTTTCCTGCTCTGTTGAACTGGACACAACATTATGGTGGATGTTAGTGCAGAATAGAATAGAATAGAATAGAATAAATCCTGGACGGTTTATGAGTTATGAGAAAAATACATAGTTAAAAACAGTAAAAGCTAAACACAAACAGAAAAGACACACAACAATACAATATAAAAAGTATAGTGGGCAAAATGAGGAGGGATATATAATCAGAATCATTCATAAAGCACACATACAACACTCACCTCATGGCGTATGGGTCTGCCCGCCTTGTATCTCCTGTCTTTAATCTATGCTTGTCTTGTTTTGTCTATGTTGCTGTTTGCCATGCTTGTTGTTTTTATCTGAGTATGATTTGAGTGTTATGTTCTTTTATGCACTGTACGGCGGCGAGCTTGGGTGTTTTGAAAGGCACCTCCAAATAATGTATTATTGTTATTAAAGAACTGTTTCCTACTAAGAATGTGGTGGCACACTTTGGCATAATCATTTAATAGACAATTTATGTCATTAAGGTCATTAAAACTCTCTAAATGTGAGGACAGTGTACAACAGAGTGCACGGCACAATGTAAAAGAGCATGTGCTTCACATTCTACACAACCATTTTTGCAGCACTCGTTTGGATGGACTGCATTTATATAGCGCTTTTATCCAAAGCGCTTTACAATGTGCCTACATTCACCCATTCACACACCAAAGGCTTTACAATGTGCCTACATTCACCCATTCACACACCAAAGGCGGCCAGCTGCTGGCACAGAGCCATCGGGAGCAATTTGGGGTTCAGTATCTTGCCCAAGGAGCCGGGGATCAAACGACCTGATTAGTGGACGACCCACTCTACCTCCTGAGCCACAGCCGCCCCGTTTGCTGATGTATTTGTGTATCTACCAGTTTACATTTAAAAATCACATCATTTTCATTCTCTGAATCGTATCTATACTGCAATTTTTCAGCACCACAGTATTAGAATGTTTTCAGCACACCGCAGAAATTTGCCTAAAGACGTAACAGCACAAGCACAAATAATATAACATGAATCACTCAGCAGTGGAGGAAGTGATCTCTAAACAGAGGAAACATGACGTACAACAAAAATGTCCTTACTTTTGCGTGGGATGCTTATCCCCAAATTCCTTAATGTTATCCTGTGAAGAAAGTTGGAGACAGAAGAGAGGAGAGACATCTCGGCTTAGTGTGGGGGTGGAGGAGGGGGAGCGGAGTCCAGCTCTGCAGCCAGGACAATTACAGCACATTTTCCAGAGGCAGGGAAGTGACATCAACTCATCCTTGTTCCTGTCCACCACCTACCAGGCCGCAATGAAGGGCACATGTCTGTCTGTCTGTCTGTCTGTCTGTCTGTCTGTCTGTCTGTCTGTGTTACTGTCTGACCAACTGTGCCAATCTTTCAGTCTGCCTACCTGAAGTTTCCCTGCCAAGCTCCTCTAAGTGTTGTCATCTCTCTGTCACATTTGCTAAGCCCTGGTTTATTAAACTATGGGACGGGGCCCAAAATGCTTCATGGTTTGCCTGTTCATAACTCCTCATGAGCCTGGCTCCCAGACTGAGACCTCTAATATGGATCTCATTTCAGGGCCAATGCTAAGCTAATGGTATCAGTCATATTACATACTGTTGTTATTGTATCAGTCATATTACATACTGTTGTTATTGTAAAGGTAAAGGTAAAGTCCCACTGATTGTCACACACCTGAGTGTGCGAAATTTGTTCTCCGCATTTGACCCATCCCCTGGGGGAGCGGTGAGCGGCAGCGTGCGCCGCGCTCGGGAATCATATGGTGATTTACCCCCCCAATTCCAACCCTTTTTGATGCTGAGTGCCAAGCAGGGAGGCAAATGGGTCCCATTTTTATAGTCTTTGGTATGACTCGGCCGGGGATCGAACTCACAACCTCCCAGTCTCAGGGCGGACACTCAAACCACAAGGCCACTGAGCTGGTATCAGTCATATTACATACTGTTGTTATTGTATCAGTCATATTACATACTGTTGTTATTGTATCAGTCATATTACATACTGTTGTTATTGTATCAGTCATATTACATACTGTTGTTATTGTAACTCACCCAGACAATTCCTTTGATGAGATTGGCTGCCTTGAGTAATATCTGAGGTGTGAGAGCAGGGTCAAGGTGCTTGGAGGCGTGATCTATCATGACTGACAGGAGGTAGGCTGGAGCTAAAGGCCCGCCCCCAGAGTCTGGTGATGAATTCTTGGAGATAATCTCCTAAGAGAAAAACGAGGGACAAACATAACATACAGTTAACAGCTTCTTCCCACAGGCCATCACTCTTACTTCAACCAGTCACTTGTACACTTCACTTGAACACTTCGCTGAACACTTTAATCCCTTTACCTTGAACACTTTACCAGTTTGATCACTTAAAACCAATGACAGAAATACCCCTGTGCAGCAAGCAGCCTCATGTACACAATTACCCCCCTACAAACACACGCACACGCACACGCTCACGCGCACGCGCACACGCACGCGCACACACACACACACACACACACACACACACACACACACACACACACACACACACACACACACACACCCCTAATGTGAAATGCCTTAACTGTGCCATAACTGTCTCAAAGTTAGATTGGTAAGTAACAATATGCAATGCAATATTTGACTTATAGTCTTGTTTACAATCCGGTGTGGTTTACCTATACATATATTGTACCTAGATATATATGTTTTGCTTATATAGGTACATATAATACACTTTATAATAATAATAATAATAATAATAATAATAATAATAATAATAATAATAATAATAATAATAATAATAATAATAATAATAATTTAATACATTTTATTTAAAAGCGCCTTTCAGGTCACTCAAGGACACTTTACAGAGTTATAATCAGATGCAAAACAACCGATAAAAGCAAAACAGTATAAAAATCTAGCCACAAGCGGCAATGCAGGGGTTCAAGCCTTAAGCAAATTGAACACCTAATAGTCATTGAGGCAAATTTGTAGAGCATGTTCAGGTGAACATGTGGAAAAAAGTTGCGTGAAAATTGGAGAAACAGCCTGGGAGTTACAAACGGGTGTGAGTACAGCCTTTTTCGTGCTAGGCCACGGCCACTTTTTACATCTGCGGCGCCCCCTTTTGGTCAAATCGCGAAATAGCATGTCAGAAATGCCATTCCAGATGAGGCTGAGAAGTTTGCAGCCGATTATGCGAATGGACTTGATTTACCGCTATTACATGCTTACACCATAGACCCCGCCCACTTTCACAAATGGTGACAAAACTTCTGATTTTGTCTAGGACATCCTCCTTGATATATCTGCCAGGTTTCGTGATCATTGGACAAACAGGTGCAGAGTTACGGCCTTTTGTGTGTTAGGCCACACCCATTTATGGCGTTTATGGCGCCCCCGTTTGGTCAAATTGCACAAAATTTGACACACATGGTCTGGGATGGTCTCCGAAGATCTCCAGCAAGTTTCGTGAAGATTCCTTAATCGGTCATGAAGTTATGACAATTTAGCTGAGGGGCCACGCCCTCTCACAACTTTAACGATTAATATCTCCGAAACGAAAACGGTCAAACGGTCTAGGAGGAGATCTCGAAAATGTGTTTTCCAAACTTTTCCAAATATCTCAAAATTTTTCCAGACGGACCTTAACTCATTGAGTGCCAATGACGACTATAGTCGTCAATTCAAATAGTAACGTTCAGTGCCAATGACGACTAAAGTCGTCAATTGCGTTTTTTGACGGTGGAACGTGGATCAAAGCCAGATCCATCTCCTGTGAAAGTATGGTGGATGTTGAATGTGTAAAAGCTATTTTACGGACCCATTAGGTGGCGACAGTGCTCTCCAGATTAGAGCAAGGCGAAGAAAAAACAGAGAAGAAGTCATGGGGAAACGGAAATCGCATCGGTATGCATAACGTTAGCTGTGCCTGCAGCAGCCAATCTGCTGCCACAATTGAGCCCCTCCGTGTCCGCTGCGATAGCCCCAGCCACATGATTAGTTGTGGAGTTGTTATTATTCTCAACTGGAAGCGCTGGAAGCCGGTGACAAATACACGCGGAACACTGTGAAAAAGCTGGGTTTTCAGTGCAGAGCAAACTCAGCAGAGAGCCACCAGAGCCACCAGAGACACACCCACGGAGGAGGGGTTTGCAGTAGAGGGGGGTGGGGCACGCAGGGCAGCATACAACACCGACCCAGACAGACCCAGACAGCAGGCTCGATGGACAGATTGGCAAGCTAGAATATCTGATGCCCACCAGCAGTAAATCAAGACCAGCAAGAAAGTGTAGGGTCTGCGCACGCAGGGGCCAGCGCTGCTGGTTGCAGCTAAAAAATATTATTTTACCAAACAAAATTCCTTTGTTTTCGCTGTTTTATTGAAGGAAATTATTTTTGAGGTGTCACTATATCAGAAAATATTAGCTTCAGAGTCAGTGATGTGCTTGAAATGCTTCATTTCACAAAAGGCTGAATATCTCAGCTTCTAATTTGAAACGTCTGTTTTTGCTGAAAACAACCTATCTTCTCCGGCTGATAACTAAAGAACGGAAAATGATATCAATAAACTTTTTTTTGCTGATGATACAATAGAGTCTCATCGTTCTTTGGGCGTGTTCGGTGTTTACATAGTAATATCACACAATATCCTGTGGGCCTCGAGAAATCACTGAAAACGCTCTGAAAGGGCTGGCACTGGGACCATCCGTCTTCCAAAAGTGGCTGGCACTCAATGAGTTAAGGGTCCTTAAGGCAAATTTGTAGAGCAGGTTCACCTGAACATGTCCAAGAAAAAGTTTGAAAATCGGACAAACGGCGTGGAAGTTATGGCCTTTAACGTAAAACCTTCAATTATAGCGCCACCTTCAGGCCGATTCGAAAAATCTTTCTTGAGCACCTACCAGCCAACAATATCTGTCATTGTGCCAAATTTCAGGTCTCTGCCATTTACCAACTCACGGGAAATTGCGTCGGGGCAGATGAACAAGAACAAGAATAATAAACCGGGACAAATACAATAGGGTTTCAGCCCCTTCAGGGCTTGAACCCCTAATAAAAGAAGCGTGCAAGAGAAACAAGAAAAAAACTAAACATTAAACAAAGAAAACACCATGGAAATTACAGGGAGTATGCAATCTTGAAGAGGTGAGTTTTGAGGCTGGATTTGAACAGAGGGAGGGAGTCAATATTGCGGATGTCAGGTGGGAGTGAGTATAATAACACTTTACATCACACTTATGATTGTAAATAGCAATTAATTGGTTTAAATGTACCTCTGTTGACTCACTGTACTTGTTTGAGCTTGTATTCATACTTCTTTTCTGTGTGAGTACATTGAGATCAACCGGAGTCAAATTCCTTGTATGTGTACATACGTAGGCCTACATGTACTTGGCCAATAAAGCTGATCCTGAACATTATCCTCTACGTCACATTTGTATTATTCCTGGTATCTGGACAGTTATCATGAGGTTCTCTGCCTTCGCTTCTCACCTGTAACAGGGCGTCCGCATGGCGGGAATGAAACTTCAGAACTGCCTCTGTGGATCCCAGGTACTGCCTTAGTGCCTCCTGTCTGTCCAGCAGGCCTGAGGGGCAGCAGGTGGAGGGGGCATCAGCCTGCCAGGGCAGGGCCAGTGCCAGTGGCGGAGCTGGGGTCACACGAGGGTCACGGTACAGGAAAAGGAAGTGGCCCCCCAGACCAATCACATCCCCTGGTTTCAGAACTGCCTCCCTGTAAAGGGCCACACCGTTGTGTGTGACTGCCCCTCCTCTGAAGGGTCGCATCAGAGCTGGGGAGAGGAGCAGATCATTGATGAGGAACATGTCCAACACATATGTATTTTTTTGTAATATGTATTCATGTCCATTTCCTGCTGTTCTACTGTATGTCAATGTACAGTATAACTGTCCTACTGTATGTCAATGTACAGTATAACTGTTCTACTGTATGTCAATGTACAGCATAACTGTTCTACTGTATGTCAATGTACAGCATAACTGTTCTACTGTATGTCAATGTACACTATAACTGCCCTACTGTATGTCAATGTACAGTAGAACTGTTCTACTGTATGTCAATGTACAGTAGAACTGTTCTACTGTATGTCAATGTACAGTAGAACTGTTCTACTGTATGTCAATGTACAGTAGAACTGTTCTACTGTATGTCAATGTACAGTATAACTGTTTGGTTATTGTTCCAACATGATTTCTTTCTTCCAGATTTCCCCCCCATTTTCTCCCCAATTGTACTTGACCAATTCCCTGTCCCGGCCGTTGCTCCACCCCCTCTGCTGATCTGGGGAGAGTTGTAGACTAGCACATGCTTCTTCCAATACCTGCGCAGTCACCAGCCACTTCTATTCACCTGACAGCGAGGAGTTTCACCGGCAGGACGTAGTGCGTGGGATGATCACGCTATTCCCTCCAGTTCTCCCCCCCCTCCCCCCTGAACAGGTGCCCCGACCGACCAGAGGAGGCACTAGTGCAGCGACCAGGACCCATACCCTTAATACGGTTTCCCACCCGCAGACACGGCCAATTGTGCCAGTATGGACGCCGACCGAGCCAGAGGTAACACAGCACTCGAACCTGCGACCCTCGTGTTGGTAGGCAGGGAATCTACCCTGCACTACTTGGACGCCTGCTGTTGCAACATGATTTGGAGCTGGAGCTGGGTCTACCTTGTCCAGACGGCGTCTCAGGAACGGCGGAGTCCCTCCTGACCAGCAGGTGTCTGGCCAAGAGGTCCGGAGCAGAGAGGAACGTGTCCACCTTCAGAGGCCTCTTCCCCTTCCTCTCTCTCTCTCTGTCCTTCTCTCTCTCCCTCATCGTGGGCTTTCTTCCAAATACATGCGTTTGCCCCGCCATGATGTACAAAACAAAATCCTGATCCAAACACACACACACACACACGCACACACAGAGGAGAATGGAATACAGTGAGCGGCAGGGGGGTCTGTTATCTTCTAAGTGCTATGGTTATGCTAATCTCCCATCTTGGAGATGCTACGTTGAGCAGAAGGCGGTAGATAAGGTATGAAGTGTGTCACAGTTTGCTACAATGGGGACCTGTGTGAGGTCATTGTGTGAGATGGAGTGATGTTTTGTGCTGTCTCTGGGTGTATTGTGGCAGTATTGTACTGCTCTGAGGCTGTTTTGTGCAGGACGCTGAATGGGAGAGGCTTGTAGAGGGATGGAAACATTGATGGTATGTGGCGATTAGAGACATGTAGGTATGATGTCATGCTCAGGGTGTGTACATGCGCGTGTGTCTGCAAACAGCGGTATGCGTCTGTAAGTATCTCCTTTTCTTATTTATATGTGCAGTATGGGTCAATACGTGTGTGTGTGTGGTGTGTGTGTGTGTGTGTGTGTGTGTGTCTTGCCTTGCTCTGATCATAACCTTGCAGCAGTAGGAAGTAGGGCCGGTCTGTGGGTGGAAGGATCAAACTCTGTGACATCATTTCCAGGTCACAGCTGGAGTAGTCCTTCTCCTCCTCCATTGGCTGGTTCGTCCATCCCACCTTGCCTATAGCCTTTGACCCTCTAATCTACAATAGTGGGTTAAGACACATACATTAGGTTAGAACAGTGGTTCTTAAAGTGGAGTCCAGGGACCACCAGGGGTCATTTAGGGGGTCCCAGGCAAATGGATGTATTGTTAAACTTCACGATTATTTCATTAACAATAAGTTGGAGAATGTAGAAGAATGATTTGGTCATATTTCCTCTGTTATCTGTCTACCAACAATACAGATTGGCATGGAATTCTGGACAAAATACACTATCTATCATATCAAATAAAACATATTCTTAGATTTGGATTTGAGAAACAACATCTCATCAAATGTGGGTCTATGGCCCTAATGTGGACAAAATTAGGGGTCCTTGATATGAAGAAGGTTGAGAATCACTGGGTTAGAACACCAAATTCACAATGAGCTCCTCTTTACTTGCATGTCATCCCAACATTTGAACATAACTTCTCTTATGGTCCTCACCTCTCCAGACTGAGGAGTCATCATCATGCTCACAATGTTCTTCCGGTCCTGCGGTCCTGTGCTGTTGTTGGCGGGCTTGGCGGTGCCGCGCGGGTCGTTAGCCACATGGTTGCCTTGTTGGCGCCGGCGCAGGCTGAGGTTCATGTCACTGATGCTCCTCCTGAGCTCTGTGTTTCTCCCACGGTGACCTCGCTCGCTCTCCTCCGCCCCGCCCCCTGAGGACATCCTGCTACGCCTCCAGCGAACACCTGTTTCATTTGAGAAATGAATAAATCCATTCATAAAACAAACCGATTTTGGGGGGACTAAAAAAGATAAAGCCAAAAGGTGATCTGATTCAGAGCACTTTGCTGTTTGCCTATTATGAATTGTGGAGGAAGGATTGAGTCAACACGGCGCTCACTCACTCCCAACTAGTCAAATACTGACGCTTTGGGTTGCTGCTCCCATCCAGAACACCAACTCAAAGCATCAGTAGTTGATGCACTTTACCTGGTGTTGCACTGTACGTCTCAGGGAGATGCTTGTCTATATCTCGTTGTTGGAGCAATTTAACAATGACAATAAATATACTTGAACTTGAACTTGAACTTGAACTTGACTACTTGGGAATGAGAACCATGTTGACTCAATCCTGGAGTTCTCTCTCCTGATTAGATAAAGTGGGATGTGATACCAGAAACATTTCTCTTCTGTTTAGCGCAAAGCCAGGGCAGGGCTATCAGT
>NC_139623.1:16332866-16372866 GCF_964638095.1 Poromitra crassiceps
CATGTCCACTAGCAACAAGGGACATTCCCATGGGGCCACGCTTCTCCGACATTCCGTCTCCCATTGGATAGCTCCATCTGGCTGCTGGATGGGCTTTCCAATGACATCACACAACAGGAAGTCCTCAGGGCTGTATTTCTGGAGGACTGGAAGGTAATGGAGGGGGGTGTCATTATTTTTCCATAACACTACTGTTTATGTTTATATTAAGTCATTCCCAATTGGTTACACTTTTTTGAGGAAACTATTCCCAGTAAGGGATCACAGCTAGAGGTCCATATGAGAGAATGTTTCCCTCTGGCTCACCTGCATCATCTCCCTCCTCCCTCTCTCTCTCAGTGTAGCGGGTGATGACCTGGGCTATCAGCTGCCTGGCTGTAGAGTGGATGTTGGCCAGCAGGGAGCGATAGTTGGCCCCACTGGAGAGAGCATCCCCATAGATCTTGATCAGGCCTGGGGCAGAGGAGGAGGCGGGGGGCAGGTAGTGGTGCGACGAGGGGGTAGCAGAATGGGCCCAAACCTCCCTCTCCCTCTCCCCCACCGCCCGGTCCCGGTCACTGTTAGAGCGCCCTCGCAGGAAGAGGTGAGAAAGGCGCTTGGTGCGGGACTGGCCCCCAGCAGGCCGCGGCCTGAGGAAGGCTGGGGAAGGAGATGGGGATGGGGCAGGGGAAGCCAGGGAGGGGGTGGAGGCAGAAAGGGAAGAGGAAGGGGCAGAGGGGGCCTCGTGGAGGGAGGCTGCGTCAGAGCTGGTGGTCGACCTGAGAACAGCAGAGAAGGGGAAGACAGATGCAGGAGGGAGGAAGGGGAAAGGAAGCTCAGCTCAGCTGTGAATTATGACTGACTAAACATGGACAAGCAACACGGACTAAAATAACAGGGGGAGATGTTGCAGGCTTCAAAGGATACAAATAACAGTTTAAGCAAGATAAGATGCCATCACTACGTTCAATTTTCATTTGACAGACAATATATCAGAGACCAAATTGATTATAACCGAGCAGCGGTTGGCATGACAGTCCCATAACCTGAGATGGAACATGTGTGTCAAAGAAACAACATAGAGGTTAAAAATACATTTAACAGTGCTTCAGACTGACTTGACAGAGGCAGCGCTGGGCCAGCGGCCCCCTAGCTTGGCAAAGTGTTTCCTGGGGGAGTTGATCCACAGACCCACTGGAAAATGGAGCTTTCTGAAACGAGGACTGCCAGACCCCTCCATCTGACAGAGAGACAAGGTGGGGGGAAGGGGTGAGAGAGAGATGCAGGTGTTAAGGAAGAATATGATTTTTCCATTCCTGGATCTTTAGTATGTCCAGAAAATTGTCAGAATTCCTATAATCCATCCCCACATTGTGGTGAAGAATGTGTGTCAGCAGTGGATAGAACAATGTAACAATGGAATGATCTCACCATCAAGAAACACCAACAGGATACCTACAGTAGCCTGTCAACATGGTGGATGCAAACAGAGAAAACCCGACCCAAATCTCTAACAGTAACATCTCCTGAAAAACTGTGTGTGTGTGTGTGTGTGTGTGTGTGTGTGTGTGTGTGTGTGTGTGTGTGTGTGTGTGTGTGTGTGTGTGTGTGTGTGTGTGTGTGTGTGTGTGTGTGTGTGTGTGTGTGTGTGTGTGTGTGTGTGTGTGTGTGTTTCCCATTCTGAAGCAGGAAGCATCTTTTGTGGGACTCGGGTCCAGCTCGGGTCCAGCTGTGGCAGTGAAAGGGAAATAGCCAGTGTAAAGGTCAGTGCCTGTCCGCTGCTCAGTGTACATTTCCAGCAAAATGTAGGATCAGACTTGGTTTTTCCCTCGCAGGTGGAATATGGCGACATAAAGGTAATCGTTCTACTGCTCAGGAAAACGACCAAATGAAGCTTATAACATCTGGCGAGGTTGCAAATCAAATGTGAAGCCTTGACATGTGCGTCCATACCTAAATTCTTCCTTTCCTTGTCATTATTATTCTATGGCCTACAGGAAAAATAGGCATATTCATTAATAGGTGTTATTTCCCATATTGTACAGTGGAATACTTTCAAAGACTACAAAATCAAAATAACAAGAAAGTAATATGTCTGCTTTTAGGCATTTAGATGAAGAAAACACTCACCCACAATCGGTTCTGATCCCTCTGTGCGTATGATGATTATCCTTCACCAGGGATGTGGTTCTCGCCTAAATTCAAATACTCAACTCAAAGCAAATGTAATAATGCCGTACGTTTCTTTTTCCCACTGCAACCAAATTCCATTTTCCAACCGGTCACACATCTAGATATCCATCACTAATTCTCACCGTCCATTAGTTCTCTCTTTTTGAGCTACAATATCCTTTTCTTTCCTTTTTCTCCCTAACTTTCTCTCTAACTGCTCCCTCTCTTGCTCTGTTTCATGGCCTCTCTGGGTCTATAGATAGAGAAACAGGCCCATTGTTCTAAGTGACAGAATTTCCTTCCTTTGCAGTGGACAACACCTATATCCTGAGTAAGTGAGAGACAGAGAGTGAGTGAGGGAGGGGGAGAGAGAGAGAGAGAGAGAGAGAGAGAGAGAGAGATTGGTATAGAAAGCAGGAGAAGGGTGGATTTGCACACACACATACAGTATGCACGCACGCACGCATGCACGCACGCACACACACACACACACACACACACACACACACACACACACACACACAGACACACACACACACACACACACACAGACACACACACACACACACACACACACACACGGGTCTTTGGGGCTTTGCGCCTTTTTAATCTTTTTTTTTCAATTTCTCATTAGCTTCACTGCAGCAGCTTGTTATGTTGCTAATTGTATCTGAGGTGTGTGTTGTTGCTGTGACAATTGAATTATCTATCTATCTATCTATCTATCTATCTATCTATCTATCTATCTATCTATCTATCTATCTATCTATCTATCTATCTATCTATCTATCTATCTATCTATCTATCTATCTATCTATCTATCTATCTATCTATCTAGCTATGCTACATCTGACTGGGTCACAGAGCCAGAACAGTTATTGGCTGTCTTCAGGAACGTGGCCATAAAAATACAGCATTGAATTGTGATTTCTGATGAGAAGAGATGTTGTACATGCCCCAAGCATGTAGTTATGTCTAGAAAAGAATCCTGTGTGAAGTTTTGCCCGAAAGAGGATGAGGGAAACACTCAAACAGGAAGTTAGAGGGAGGGAGACAGACACCTGTGACCTTTGACCTTGTCTACAACAGGAAGATGATGGTAAGAGAAACAAGTCAAGTTTTTTTAAGGAAGAGAAAGGAGCAATAGTGCAAGAGGGTTTGTTTTTAACTTTTTTGAAGCGTCTTCATAATCTGACTATGCAAGCCTCAGCATCCATTACATACATACAATGCTCAGCATTGTCATACTGTAGTCAAGGCCCCGTTGCACATAGGCCTAATTGTTTACAACATGATGTCTTATTCCTAATCAAGATCAATTGGTTCCAAAACATACAAAGTAATTAACTCCAGATGTAACTGAGACAATGTGAAGATTCAGGTCAATATAGCCTACATTAGGCTGCAGGCATGACACTCTGAACCCTCCTTTAGATTCAGGTCGATATAGCCTACACTAGGCTGCAGGCATGACACTCTGAACCCTCCTTTAGATTCAGGTTGATATAGCCTACATTAGGCTGCAGGCATGACACTCTGAACCCTCCTTTAGATTCAGGTCGATATAGCCTACATTAGGCTGCAGGCATGACACTCTGAACCCTCCTTTAGATTCAGGTCGATATAGCCTACATTAGGCTGCAGGCATGACACTCTGAACCCTCCTTTAGATTCAGGTCGATATAGCCTACATTAGGCTGCAGGCATGACACTCTGAACCCTCCTTTAGATTCAGGTCGATATAGCCTACATTAGGCTGCAGGCATGACACTCTGAACCCTCCTTTAGATTCAGGTTGATATAGCCTACATTAGGCTGCAGGCATGACACTCTGAACCCTCCTTTAGATTCAGGTCATATAGCCTACATTAGGCTGCAGGCATGACACTCTGAACTCTCCTTTAGATTCAGGTCGATATAGCCTACATTAGGCTGCAGGCATGACACTCTGAACCCTCCTTTAGATTCAGGTCGATATAGCCTACATTAGGCTGCAGGCATGACACTCTGAACCCTCCTTTAGATTCAGGTCGATATAGCCTACATTAGGCTGCAGGCATGACACTCTGAACCCTCCTTTAGATTCAGGTCGATATAGCCTACATTAGGCTGCAGGCATGACACTCTGAACCCTCCTTTAGATTCAGGTCATATAGCCTACATTAGGCTGCAGGCATGACACTCTGAACCCTCCTTTAGATTCAGGTTGATAAAGCCTACATTAGTCTGCAGGCATGACACTCTGAACCCTCCTTTAGATTCAGGTCGATATAGCCTACAATAGGCTGCAGGCATGACACTCTGAACCCTCCTTTAGATTCAGGTTGATATAGCCTACATTAGTCTGCAGGCATGACACTCTGAACCCTCCTTTAGATTCAGGTCGATATAGCCTACAATAGGCTGCAGGCATGACACTCTGAACCCTCCTTTAGATTCAGGTTGATATAGCCTACATTAGGCTGCAGGCATGACACTATGAACCCTCCTTTAGATTCAGGTCATATAGCCTACATTAGGCTGCAGGCATGACACTCTGAACCCTCCTTTAGATTCAGGTTGATATAGCCTACATTAGGCTGCAGGCATAACACTCTGAACCCTCCTTTAGATTCAGGTTGATATAGCCTACATTAGGCTGCAGGCATGACACTCTGAACCCTCCTTTAGATTCAGGTCATATAGCCTACATTAGGCTGCAGGCATGACACTCTGAACCCTCCTTTAGATTCAGGTCATATAGCCTACATTAGGCTGCAGGCATGACACTCTGAACCCTCCTTTAGATTCAGGTCATATAGCCTACATTAGGCTGCAGGCATAACACTCTGAACCCTCCTTTAGATTCAGGTCATATAGCCTACATTAGGCTGCAGGCATAAGACTCTGAACCCTCCTTTAGATTCAGGTCATATAGCCTACATTAGGCTGCAGGCATAAGACTCTGAACCCTCCTTTAGATTCAGGTTGATATAGCCTACATTAGGCTGCAGGCATGACACTCTGAACCCTCCTTTAGATTCAGGTCATATAGCCTACATTAGGCTGCAGGCATGACACTCTGAACCCTCCTTTAGGTCGAGGAGTTTCACTCTACTCCTAACAGTTTGGATTTGCCTCTGTTGCATCTGGAATTTAGATTTGATTTGGGGGCAGAATCAATATCTCACTTTCTGTTGTTTCTGTGCAATTAGCCTATACAGATAACACTTGCATTTGATTTCATTCACATGGCACGTGTCATGCATGGTGCCTACCAAATATCATCTGCTGAAAAATACAGACGTGCTCTTCTCCTCTGAGATGGGTAGAGTCCATACTGTAGTTCTCTCACGATATGCAGTCACATTGTGTTTGCCTGATTGCTGCAACAACAAAAATCAACATTTGTAGAGAAATAAGGCAACTGATTTCTAAAGGAGACTGGCAAGTTAATCAAGTTTGTTCTCAATAAAACTCTAGCCTAGCCTGAACTGAATGTATTTAACGTTACCTTACTGGATTTGCCAAACTGAAATAGCTGTAACAGTTGGAGAGATAAAGTATTTGATGTCATCCTCCAACGTCCCAGCATCCTGTGCGCGTCGATTCGACAGGAAGTAGCAGTACATCTCTTGCAGCAAGAGGACACAAGTCAAGGTTGGTCATCGACAGCTCATAAACATTACTCTACTTTAAACGCGTTTAGCGTGTCTTGTGTTTTTTAAGCAATATGTGATTTAAATTGGTTGAAACGGGTGGAATAGGTTGGCGCCCTCTAATCACGATCAGCCCGCTAATGTTAAGATGGCGAGCTAACCAACAGCTAACGCTACGTGAGATTAGCTTGTGTTTTTGATTGTCCTTGTATCATCTAGGGACCCAGGGACTGCAGATTAAATTAAATTAAATTTTAGCTTCCTAGCTAAGTCTGGGACAGTTTCTGACTGTCCATTGTCCCTGTCAAATAAAATAAATAAAAAATAAATAAGCTAACAGCTAACGTGAACTGAACAGCCTGCTAAGTAAATGCTATGCTAGGCTAACGTCACATTATTAAGCCTGTTAAATTTGTGAAGGTCCATTAAGTTTGTTTGTGTCTGTCAGAAACACATTAGGGTTGGATGAACCTAACTAGCACACGTAACGTTAACCAGGAAAAAATATGAACGTTGCTAACAACATAATTTAATTTGGATTTAGCATGATAGATATACAGTAGCTAATTTGTGTGCAGGTCAAAATGTGACAGCTGCATTCGTTCATCTAACGTGAACTTGTTTTCAAACTCACACATTTAATTTCAATAAATCAGATTACGGTTTTTGGTTTCTTTGTTGATTAGACTTTAAAGATGGCTGAGACTATTGAAGAAAAGATCAAAAACTACCGGACTGCTCCCTTTGACGCCCGGTTCCCCAACGTCAACCAGACCCGCAACTGTTTCCAGAACTACCTGGGTGAGGACATGGATTATTATTATCTCTAATATACCTTGCTTTTCCTCCCCAGTCACACTGACAGACAGAGGCAGTCACACTGACAGACAGAGGCAGTCACACTGACTGGGACAGACAGAGGCAGTGACTGCTCTTTAAATGCTTTGACAAAGTTCATAAGAGCATCATGTCAGCGACAGTGTTTTAGGAGGAACAACTTTTGTAAGAGTTGTGATAAATCACTTGACATACATGTTGTAGTTATCTTCCAACAATGTTGGCTGGCCCACAAATTACAATGTGATATACAGTGGCACCTAAGCTTAGTTTTGTGTAGCAAACTTGTTTTGTCAAGAGTGGACATTAGCATGTTTGTACTGTGTTCTGAGACTTCTTTGGCTTTTTGTTATGACATGCTTAAACAAAACTGTTATGTGTATGTCTAATATGGGGTCAAATTATAAGTCACTCAAACTTATTGTTGTTTCTGCTCCAGACTTCCACAGGTGCAATAAGGCTCTGGATGCTAAAGGCCAGGATGTGGCTCCCTGTGAATGGTACAAGAGAGTGTACAAGAGCCTCTGCCCCATGAGCTGGGTATGTATTGATGATCCTGATCACATCTGTGCCATTTTTATAGTGATTATATGCAGTGTTGGGCAAGTTACTGAAAATTAGTAATGATTCACTGTTACTAGTTTTCTCAAAAAGCAATTTAATTACTTTAAAGTTACTAGTTACTTAGTGTTACTGTGGGACAAGACATACTTTTGCTGCATGGGATACTTGCACATTTACTTATTGGGATAGTTTATATCCTACTCAAGGTCATTAGCCTCTGGGGCTCTGGTTGCAGCTGGGACATGTGGTGAATTTTTGGCGGGTAGGGAGGCGGCGTCTCTCCCCAGACTAGGTCTGATGATCAGAAATCGGATGTCTGCTATTTTCATGTCCTAAAGTAACTAGTAACTGGCCCAGTTACGATTTCAGTAATTGTAATTGAGTTACTAAATTTGAAAAAGTAATTTGTTAGATTACTAGTTACTGCAAAAAGCAGTTAAGTTACAGTAATTAGTATGTGTTGTGGTTATTAACATGAAACTACTGCAGATGTAAAACAGCAGTTATGCTGTGACAAGATGGTTTTCTAGAAGATGGCGCTAATGTTTTGTCAAATGTCTCCTCCAGGTTGCTAAGTGGGACGATCAGATAGAGGCTGGAAATTTCCCTGGGAAGATCTGAAATGGCCGACTGTTGACCCAGACAGTCCACTTGAGGACATTGCACCTTTACCTCTGTGGTGTGTCTAAGGACATTTTTAAACCAAGTGTACATTACACTTGCTGTAAGCACGCACAGGTTTCTTCCCTACACAATAAGGGTTGAAGTTTGTTAACCCGTCTCCATAAACTCTGGCAGTGTTTGTCCAATAAATATGGTAAAAATGGAATTGACATGATGTTATTCATTATAAATTTTCATTCCTCTGTATTGGATTGATCTTGGGGGCAAGCCAGACTTAGGGCGGGTTCACACCAGCCTTGTTTAGTCCGGTCTATCGGACCTTTCCCCTTTAGTACGGTCCATAGGGTCGGTGTGAACGCTCCTACTCGAACTCTGGTGAGGACTAAAAACCGCGCTCTGGTTCGCCTGTGAGAGGTGGTCTCGGTCCACTCTCAAGCGAACTCTGGAGCGGCCCATTTCTGGTGTGAACCCCACCCGGACTAGTCAGAGGAAGCACGTGATTTTTTGTGTTGATTTTGTTAGTTATTTCCTGTTTTGGAAGCTCCCGCGGAAGAAGAAGCTGCTTGCTAGCTGTAGCAGTTAGCTAGCTTATCTCGTCTCGTTACCAGCGACATCACAAACAGACAAAAATGACTAGTGGCACGGGACAAACGTGGAGTCTGTAATGTTTACCGTTCTATTGACATATAATTGTCTAAATAAACAGACAAATTGACTGGTTAAACGACGTGCGTCCATCTTTATTTTCTGACATGGAGTAACTGGGTGTCGCATAGTGACACATCAACAATGGCCGATGGCCTCAACGTAAACTGTCGGGAGGAAGTCAGTATGGCCAATAACAGAACAAGATTTCTGCCCACGTGACTTTGGTTTGTGTGGGCAGGACTAGTGGATTTTGGCCTTGTGAACGCAAACCGAACCAGCTGAAAAACAAAACAATGTATCATCCTCTTCTCTGGCCCGAACCAAGGACCCGGACTTTCTGGTGTGAACCTGCCCTTACTTAAGTCTCTGATATAATTTCATTTCATAAGCAAGCTTAGATAGTTGCCACTTACTATGGTAAATAAATGATGCATACTGTAACATGGTTAATCCTAACTCACTGGCAAAGTCAAGACTGCTTTTTTCCAGCCTAATTAATGTTAGTGACTATGGATTTGACCCACCACACCATCAATTGTATCAATTTATAGTTTTATTATGCCTCCGCCGGCGATAGCCAGGCCGGAGGCATTATGGATTCGGGATTTTATGGATTTCGTCGATTATGGATTCGTCCGCAACATGTTTGTTAACGCGATATCTGAGGAACGCCTTGGCAGAATTTCATCAAATTTGCCTCAAACATCGACTTGGACTCAAGGATGAACTGGTTAGATTTTGGTGGTCAAAGGTCAAAGTTCAAGGTCACTGTGACTTCACGAAAGCCATTCCCAAATTCGTTAACGCGATATCTCAGGAACACTTTGACAGAATTTCTTCCAATTTGGCTCAAACGTCGACTTGCACGCAGGGATGAACTGATTAGATTTTGGTGATCAAAGGTCAAGGTCACTGCAATCTGGGAACCCATCGGTTAAACAAAAAAAATTCTCTAACCGGATGTCCGCTCCCGGCTTATTACAAGCTCTGTCATTGCTCTGAACATGTCAATCAGAGCGGCTTCCGCTCCCTCCTCCCTGTGTGTCGCTGTAAATAGTGCCCTGCCGCCGCAGTGAAAACGACAACGCTAACTAGCTAGCAAGCTAACGGCAGAAACCTACATCCTAGCTCGTTGCTACATGCTGAAAACGGCAAATTGGATTGTTGGAAACTATTTTCCAAGGGCACTGCCGCTAAGCGCCGCCCATCACAATCCCACTATGGAGACCTGCGGCGCCAGACTCCTCGGACGGAAGGGAGAGGAGGCTGGCCAGCGAGACTACCTCTGGCTTGGTCGGATGTCCATACAGACAAAAAATGGCCGTGTCTGTGGGTGGGAAGCCGGATTACTAGTGCCTCTGGTCAGTCGGGGTGCCTGTTCGGGGGAGGGGAACTGGGGGGGTAGCATGATCCTCCAACACGCTACGTTCTGCCGGTGAAACTTCTCGCTGTAAGGTGAAAAGAAGGGGCTGACGACTGCACATGTATCAGAGGAGCATGTGCTAGTCTGCAACTCTCCCCATAGGCAGAGGGGGTGGAGCAATGACTGGGACAGGGAATTGGCCAAATATTGTAATTGGCTTTGGATAAAAGCGTCTGCTAAATGATGTAATGTAATGTACAGCTGGGGAGAAAATGGGGTGGGGGAGATAAGGGCAAAAAAGAAGGAGCTTGGGACGATGGGTTGACCGAAATATTTCAAACGTGTGCATGCAGTATTCCTTAAGCCCCATCTGCAAGCTGTCCAGCTGATTTTTCTGCATAGTGTAGTTAACCCTCTTGAACAGCAGGTGGCTGTAATGCCGCCGTTTCTTGCACTCAGTGAGGTCGCTAAGGTCACTGTGACCTCATGAACGCCAACACCACGTAACACCATATCTCAGTTACACCTTGACGGAATCTCTTCACATTTGGCCCAAACATCAAAGTCTGGACAGACATGGATGTCGACTGCTCACTTGTTGGCGGAGGCATATATCCGCGGTGCGGTCATTCTAGTCTTTATAGTTTTTGTGAATAAATATAAAGTTAGGCAATCAACCTATACAGGTTTATCTTTTACATAGGTACTCCAGACAATGCTACTGCATTGTGTTGCCAGTATTGTGGTGTAAAAACATGCTACGGTACTTTAAGTGAATAGGCCTTTAAGTTCACAATTCTTTAGGCATGATATCATGTGGGGTGTTTACCCTCTGTCTACACTCTGTTTACATTGATTAAACTGAAATTAAGATAATTAGGAATAAGGAACATATTGCTACAGTTCTCTTTTTACCTATGACAGCTGTATTGACTTTGTGGTAATACTGTTTGTAGTTCTATAACGTTGAATGAGGAGTTGTTGATCTGTGGAGGTATGCTGTCATCGTATGCACCGGCTTCACTTGATTACTCACCACAGCCTTCATTTTTCTTAATTTAGAAGCTGCATGCTGTTATTAAAAACAGAATTAGTCCAGACTACAGTTGGCTATATAGGATATAGTCAGCATGGTAACCAAAGTGAGGCTTTCTCAGGTCAACGTCGCTTTTTAGTCACCTTTGTGAATAGTCCTCAGGTCTATAATCTACTGTAGCCAAAGCAAAGTCGACTATAGCAGACTGTTTCCAGAAGGTGGCAGTGAGTGCTGTTCACATTTGGACAGTACATCCACGGGCAAACACAATGAGCTGCTGTTGTCTATTAAAAATAAGGCGTGGTTTGTTGATGTAATTTACTGTCAGCCCCTGAGGATCAGTGTTTTGTGAAATCGATTGATTCGTATGGTGTGAAATGATTCAATGTGGAAACAAATCATATTTGTTTTGAGCAGAGATGGACTGTCAAAGTGCACCTAAATTGCTCTACACCCCATGCTCTCAACAACAGAATGGTCACTTTTAGGCTGTTTGAATGATGTCATTGATTATGACGTGAAATTTGAGAGGTAAGGCCTACCCTCGACCTACTGTGAACCAGCTTCACAGACAATACTAAACTGAACTTTAGGCTTTTCAAAAGTCATGATAATCAGGATTAGGCTATATTTCCTATAGGCCTATCTATCCTAAATGATCTTTGATTTCAATTCAACTGTGATGAAATGCATGTTTAAGCAAGGGCAATGGCCAAATTCTAGATTCATGAAATGCTGTTATTACTGTATATTTTCCTTTTGTGTTGTGTCAACAGTGGCTGCAGTGAGACCCCTGTTCCAGAAGAGGGCGACATATTTCCCTTTAACTTCAGCTCCAGTGAGGTACTAAGTTCAGTTATGCCAGCTATGGCAGTCAGCCTGTCGTGTTGTGACACGCCGGCGTAGGTGTGTGTTGTCCTGGTCTGTGTGTTTGTAGACTAAACATTCCTCTGCAGACTTTGGGAGTCACTGAGTATTTACCGTTCAACACGTCTTCCTGCCTTTGACGCTGCAGGTGAACTTGCAGAAACACGAAGCAAATCTGCCCCATGGTCATGTAAACGCAGAGATGATTCAATACCCAGTGATAAACACACAGTGGCACTGTTGCATAAAGATTTGACAATCAGAAACTAAACCCATCAGAGGACAACTGTTACAGGGGACAATAACACAGTAACACACATATACATAACATATATATATATATATATATATATATATATATATATATATATATATATATATATATATATATATATATATATATATAGACAAAGCATTGCAGACCCGTTTCCCCCCAAGACTGCTAATTTCTACTTTATTTGAAATGACAGGATGTGGTTCATAATGTGCTGTGTGTGTGTGGGGGGGGGGTGTACGCATCCGCGCGTGTGTGTGTGTGTGTGTGTAGGGGTGTGTAGGGGGGGAGGGTGTACGCATCCGCGTGTGTGTGTGTGTGTGTGTGTGTATGTGTGTGTGTGTGTGTGACTGAGCACACATAACTGTTCTCACTTCCTTTCCTCTCCCTGCCCTGTCTCTCTCCCTCTCCTCTCCAGATGGTTTATTTGATTTGCTCATCAGGGCTGTGTCACTGGTGGAGATGCTGCAGGATTGGTTTCCTTGGCAACTGCTCCATGACTACATATGTGAAGTTGGAAAAGAGAGGTGAAGTTTGAACTATGAATGGCCAGAGTGGGCTGTCAGAGGAGTGACAGATTAGCAGATTATTTTCACAGTCATCACTGGTAGTTCCTTTTTTGATAGTTTCAAGAAATAATGTGTATGTAAATCACAGTAAATGTAATTCCAAGTAGATTACGCAGAAAAGAAAATACCCACAGAACAGGAAGCTGACGTTGCACAGCTCATGACTTGAGATGCTGATCTATGCGGTCAGTTTTGTCTGGCTGGCTCACATCTGATCAATGTGTTGCTGCCCAATCAAATGGTATCATTGTGGATTTCAGTGTTCTTATACCACTTTCATACCAACGGACCAGGAAGTGTTCTTATACCACTTTCATACCAACGGACCAGGAAGTGTTCTTATACCACTTTCATACCAACGGACCAGGAAGTGTTCTTATACCACTTTCATACCAACGGACCAGGAAGTGTTCTTATACCACTTTCATACCAACGGACCAGGAAGTGTTCTTATACCACTTTCATACCAACGGACCAGGAAGTGTTCTTATACCACTTTCATACCAACGGACCAGGAAGTGTTCTTATACCACTTTCATACCAACGGACCAGGAAGTGTTCTTATACCACTTTCATACCAACGGACCAGGAAGTGTTCTTATACCACTTTCATACCAACGGACCAGGAAGTGTTCTTATACCACTTTCATACCAACGGACCAGGAAGTGTTCTTATACCACTTTCATACCAACGGACCAGGAAGTGTTCTTATACCACTTTCATACCAACGGACCAGGAAGTGTTCTTATACCACTTTCATACCAACGGACCAGGAAGTGTTCTTATACCACTTTCATACCAACGGACCAGGAAGTGTTCTTATACCACTTTCATACCAACGGACCAGGAAGTGTTCTTATACCACTTTCATACCAACGGACCAGGAAGTGTTCTTATACCACTTTCATACCAACGGACCAGGGTTGGACCAGGCTTACTTCACCCATGTTCAACCCTTTTGTCAATTCACACCAAGACCGTCAACACGGGTTCATCCCTGACATGACCTGCAGGGAGATAGTCTGGCAAGCGAGACTCATTCAGAGCTGAGCCAGGTCACAACCCTGGAGAGATGCAGAACAATTAACCAGTGGTTCTCACATCAAGGACCCCTAAACTGACACAAAATAGATCCCCCATTTGATAAGAGTTCGTCCCAGGGTCCCCATCTTATAAGATTTTAGCTTTTGTGACGACGCTCCCACTCTCCTGGCCCCCTCTTGCAGGAGCCTGGTGTGGGGGTCGTTAGGCTGATTGGGTGCACCTAGGCCCGGTGCACTCATTGGGGCTTAAGAAGACCCCTCAGTTGTTACTTCCTTGAGCCGGGTTGTAACCTGCTACGTCCATATATTTGTACAGTCTATGGCTGTAACATATGGGGGAGTCATACGCCAAAGTAAAAGTTAAAACAATAATTGAACTAAAACTAAGGGGCAATAACTACAACACAAACTACATTAAACAAATGAACAGAACAAAATAGGAGGGAGGGTGAGGAGGGAGGGAGACTGAATGGTCTGAAGGTCTTCTTGAGTGCACCGGGCCAGGTGCACCCAATCAGCCTAACGGCCCCAAGACAGGGCCAGGAGAGTGGGAGGGTCATCACACTTTTAGATGTTTTACAGAAAGTGTATGAAACCCATGACCAAAATACTCATACATTCTCTCATTGTGTTTGTTGTGGTTGGAATTATTTTTATTTTTTGTGAGCAACTTTTTTTATTTTCAATTAGTCCAAAAGAAAGATACAAAGGAGTAGTTTTTCATGGTTGGAATTCTAGTGAAAATAAATTATTCACATACATTTTTGCTGGGGACCCCCTCAAGAACCCCTGGACCCCATTTTGAGAACCACTGGCCTATAGGTATTAACATAACAAATAGCAACCTAATAGACTGCAGTGCAGTGTTAATTTGACAAAACTGATGGCAATTACTGAATAATGCAATTATAGACCTATAAGTACAGACTATCGTGGTTCCCATAACTAATTATTCCGAGGCTGTAGCAGATGACTTGCTCTGGGAATCTGCAAGAGACACTTGTTCACTCTTTCCTGTGCACACATCAGTGACTCTTCCTGTTGCCAAAGAAGGATGTTGACTAAACTACAGTGTGAAAACTGATATGTCGACTTAGATATTGGAACATTAAAGTGAGGAGTGGCATTACACCCTAGTAGTGTGTAATAGTGAGGTGTTCCTCACTTTCACTTTTAATATTCATATTGGAATTTAGTCTCAACGCCAGACCCATGAGAGTTCTTATGCTGATACACTCATTTCTGTCATGGTGAGGAATTCTTGGCAGGAAGATCTAACCACCTTGTCCCATCATCTGCACCAACATCATCTGGGTGCCGTTCTTGAGAGACCTGTCAGTCATTCAATTGTCCCCCCCTCAAAACAGCAGCGGGGGCTGCGAAGTGACTTCTATTATGTAGTATGCAGAGCACAGCAATTCAAGGTATTTGAGTCTGGGCAGAGACTAGGTAGATGCCAACTCGGTCATTCTCTTGCCCTTGCCCTTTGTTTTTTGTTTTTTGAACATTTTATTTTGAGTTTTTCCAATGTGCATATATGACAAACATCGAAACACAATAAAGAGAAAATAACAACCAAATGCCTGAGCCCCCTCACCCCCCAACCCACCCAGAGAAAGGCCAGAGTACACAATATCATCACTGGTGTTCATATGTTGTATCAGCATACCAAAATACGCCATTTAGGCAGTGTCCACTAGGTGTCCACCAGGTGTCCACCACTGCTACCACAGCAGTGTCCACCAGGTGTCCACCACTGCAACTCAGCAACTCAGGGGCACGGTGGCGCAGTGGTAGCGCTGCTGCCTCACAGCTAGAAGGTCCTGGGTTTGATTCCCGCCTGGGACCCTGAGGGTGTCCCCCCCCATGTCTTCAGTGCCTACCGCCCAGGTAGGCTATCTCGTCAAAAGGGCCTTTCTGTGTGGAGATTGCATGTTCTCTCCGTGGGGTTCCTCCATACAACATCGGTATGGACCCCACTAAAAACATGCAGAAGATCGTCATCTGACTAGCATGGAGTAGTACCTACCGAACATGGAAGTAGCATTTCCAGTTCGTACGTGTAAAAGGCAATGGGATTTTGTATGGGGATTTCGGTTAAATGCATGAAATAATTTTCAACAATTTTCAGAAAACGCTTCAAAAGTCATAGTCCTCGTTTGTGAAGATTATCTTCCTGAACGCAAACTTCGCTGTTTCATAAACTTGTTAACCACAGACCTTATTTTCCCATTTATATAGGCCTACTGATGATGATGATGATGATGATGATGATACTTTCAAATACAAACCCAAAGATCCCTGAAGAAGACCAACACCAAGGGGGTTCTACCATAGGTTCTACAGGTCCACCCCACAAGACCCAGGTAAGGTCAAGACTTTTTCAAGAACAAAAAAAATAAGCATTCACTCCGCTCACCAAGTGGATTAGAACAGGCTGGGGGTCTTGTATTTTTGTGGAAAGCTTGTCAAATTCCAGAAGGGGATTTAGGTGGGCTATGAAGATTAGACATAGTTGATGAAGAATTAGGAGGCGCTCCCCCGTTTGTTTGCCACCCACTGAGCCGGTCTCATGATTTCTGCATGACCAGGCTTTGTATCTGAACTCCGTGGCGTGCACATAGCCTTTTGTTCTGCGCCCCCGGTGTGCAGCGCGACGGGCAGCGGCGCTGCACAGAGACTCCTTTCACCGGGACCGTTTGTTCTCCATCTCCAGTAGGCTACGCGTTCTCCAGCACGTCTCCCTTCTTCAGTTGAGCGGAAATACATCTGCGCTGTTGCCACAGACAATACGACAGAGCCCACACTCATTTAAATGGCAACTTCGCATGCGATATTACGCGCAGGAGTGCATTCAGTAAACTGACGCATGGGGTGTCGTCAAAGCACGGCAACGTGCCGGTGTTCTATATAAGCCGACAGATAGGAGGAAGTGTTCAACATTTTGTCAAAGCAAAACGATCTGGACAGCATTGGTGAACTGGATACACCAAGGCTGGCATGAGTGGCACACATCCTGAGTAACGGTAATCAAACATTTCATTATATTTACAATGCGGATGCAGTGAGCTGATGTGTTCACTTGTGCATGTGAGCAGCCGAGTTCCATGTTCAACAGTGTTGGGGGTAACTCATTACAAAAGTAACATATTACACTTTTAGCAGTAACTTAGTAATATAACTTACCAATAGGATTTCAGTCATTCTAATAATGTGAATATATTATTGAACATTGTTCAATAATATATTCACATTATTAGAATGGGATTAATATAATATAAGTTATCAGTTAGCCTATAAGTTAGTAATTAGTTAAAAATCTAGTTATATCCTCAGCTCTACAGCATTAGGCTTCATTATCACTTGTTGCGCCTTTAAACATATATCAAACGGTATTAGGCCTATCTGTAGGCCTATAGCTGTTCCTAGCTATTCACATAGTATTTATTTATATGGAAAGATCAAGTTAATAACCCGGTAGAGTTAGCAGCATATAGTGCTTTCCTCTTTGATTTCATAAGAGGGCACATGGAGGAGGGAGAGAGAGGAAGAGGAGGGAGGGGTTTACCATCATTTGATAACACTGACTGATAACATCGAGAATAGTGTTTCAGCTGCACAGAGTGCTCTGCAGCATCTGAACCTATGAGATCTCTTCACACGCCTTATTGGTAAAATCTCTGCATCACTTTTAAAATGAAATGATATAGCCTATAGGGGGGGGGTTCATTGTATTATTCTGATGTTCAATTTCCAATTATGCCTAATGAAATATTGCTGTGTGATTATGATAGATTGGGGTCATGTTTGTTTATTTTCAGGTTTTTCTGCTGACTGTTTGCACAAAGGTTTGTGTATATATTGAGTTAGAACCAGCTTCACAAGAACTTCAGATTGCACTCTGCGGTGTCCCTGAAGTCCTCTGGTGAATATCGGCTTCTAACACAGGAGCAAAGATGGAGAGGATTGAAGATGAGAAGGTAATTAAGCATTATGCTTGTTTGCCCTTATATTGTTATTTGTATCAGTGTGGGTTGTTGGTTTCATCACCTTTGAACCCTGTGCATCTGAAGCGACCATACAACATAGTATCATGTTCTCAGATATTACATGCTCGCTTGTCCCTATAGAGTTGTCTCACATAATTGCCAGTGTTTCCTGAGGAAGAGTGCTGGCCTGCTTTTTGCCATTGTTTATTTTCTCAGAGCCTGTTTCTGTCTGAACACCTCATAGTGAATAGGAGCACGGTGTTTACGAGTCACAGGCTGGCAATTCTGTACTTTTCCTTTCTGGCACGCAGTGAGACTGTGGATAAGAGCAGCCTACGTAAGGACATGAGTAAGAACAGGAAGAGTGGGAGAAGAGACTACTGGATGGCATGTTTGAACTTGAGTGTGCTTCAATATGCATGTTGGGAAGAGGGCAAAGAGGAAGGGCGGACAGGACAGCTATGAGAGGGAACTCATGGGAAAGAGAGAGTGGGATAGACCAATTATAACAACATTAATACAAAGAGGATTAAGACATATTTCTATTATTACGATTCCTAGGCTCGCCCGCTGCCCGGGCTCGCCTGTCCTGCAGCTCACATTCGCAGCTCGGCCGCTACATCATCACTGATGATGTCATCAGTGGGACAGACAGAGAAACAGACAGACAGAGCTCTAGCTCCCATTTATATACTGATGATGATGATGCTGATGATGATGATGATGATGATGATGATGATGATGATGATGATGATGCAGTACAAGAGGCTAAGTAAAGTGTTATTAACCATGGTGAACTTAAGATCTCAATAAAAGTCTCATCATGTATGACTTTAAGAAAGCATCTAAAGCCACTGATTATTCCTCCTCTACCCCTCTAAGCCTCTATAGAATTAGCCCTCGATTACCGTTTGTCTTTTGAAACCGGTGCATACACTGTTCCCTCTTTGTCATGGCTGTTAGGTAAGACTTTCCGGACAACTGTTTTCGTGAAACTGGTGTGTTTGTCTATGAAGGATGTAAAGGGAACAAGACTACAGCCACTGAAGAGAGAACAGTGTGCATAGGAGGTTTGGTGATGGGCATTGCTGGTTTAAGATAAGGAGACATGAGAAAGGAGCAATGCAAATGGGAGGAAGAACATGGTAACTGTGTGAAACTGGAATGATGAGGGAAAGAGATGGCGAGAGGATGTGAATGTGGGAAAGGAGTGTTGAAGAAAAGGGAGGGGTCAGTGCAGAGAGAAAACCTTGACCACTGAGAGACAAACACCATGACACAGGGGCATGGGATGGAGATCAATCTATCAGGATTGCAATAATCTGATTTCACTCAAATGAATGAATGTGTGTCATGCCAAATGAATGGCTCATCCCACATGTGATTACATGGCACATTGTTTTGCAAACAAACAAAACGACAAACAGAAATCGTCATTATATATGGCAAGCCACAGATGGAGAGGGAGCCATCTCATTACACATTTGTAATTGGGGCAGTTAATCAAAAGCATGTTTGAAGGGGGGGGGGACATTTAGAATGTGAGATGACAGAGCCTAACATAAGTTTACACCTGTTTAAATAGTTGTTAATAGAAAGAGCTGGTGCCCATTAACAGAATGATAGACATATCAGATTAGATCAGTGTCACTCACACGCACGCACGCGCACGCGCACACACACACACACACACACACACACACACACACACACACACACACACACACACACACACACACACACACACACACACACACACACACACATCCAATCCTCTCTAGCGACTGTCAGTGCCTGTTGTTGAATGGTGCTACACCTCAGCATGGCATGGCCACTACACTAGGTGATCTCAGGTCATCTCATGGCAAAAGTCAAGAGTGGTGTGGTGTGCAAGACCCAAATGTGAAAAATAGAACTAAATCTAACTTGAGGTGATAATAAAAGCTAGCAACCATGTTGACAACACATTTATCATCTTAATGTGATTAAGGTGCTCAAATGTTAGGTAATTTCTTTCTTAATATCCGTTATTTGCCCATTGTGTTTCCTCCTTTATCATGCATCCAGTACTTCTGCGTCCCAAACCGGATTATAATATCTGTCATGGTAGTTTACCAGTAGCACTCACTCATCTTGTTTTAGTCCTGACTGTGCTGCAAGGTCATGCGGTGTCCTTCTCAGATACATATGATCCCAGCTATCTCTATGTCACTGTGGTGCAGCATGCACTCTCTTATCAGCCCAGCATCGTTAGCCCAACTCATTCACTACTTTCCCATGTATGGTTCAGTTCAACAGGTAGCACGATAAAGCAGATAGACTGTCATAGATACGCATGCCTCATTTCAGAGCTACAGTGGTTCATCGTAATGTGGAGCAGCTCCAAACATTCAATCATCACCATCATCAGTATATAAATGGGAGCTAGGGCTCTGTCTGTTTCTGTTTCTCTGTCTGTCCCACTCATGACATCATCATCATCAATGGTGTCATACATAGGCATTTTGACATCAGTGATGTCATACATTCACACACACACACACACACACACACACACACACACACACACACACACACACACACACACACACACACACACACACACACACACACTAAGGCTATAGTTCAGTGAATGGGAGCTAGGCCTCTGTCTGTCTGTTTCTCTGTTTCTCTGTCTGTCGCACTGATGACATTATCAAATGACATAAATCCCACTGATGACATCATCAGTGGTGTCATAAATTCACTCACACACACACAAAGTCATGAGAGAGACTGAGGGAGAGGGAGAGAGATGAGAGGGAGACTAAAAGAGAGAGAGAGGGGGACTGAGGGAGAGCGAGAGGGAGACATTGTGCACACTGACAAATACAAACAAATCAGGCAAAGAAAATGTTGAACAATTTTGAACAAACAACACAACTGCAACACAACACAAATTAAGGCAATTGCGCTATACTTTACATACCGAAAGGATTTACATTTTGTTTCTTTCATCTTCGTTCCAGTATGTTGCCGTTTCTCAAACTGCTTACATGTGTTGTGTTTGCCATCACCACACTAATGAGGCCACCCAAGACAGGTGGTGATATGGGCCTATAGAAAATGGGGTTTCCTTGTCCCCTCAGCATGGGCAATTAGGCCCATAGATGAATAGACCAACAATGTCTGCCATCTTGTAGAAACCACAGGTAAATATTCAGTTGAGTTGTTCAAAGTTCAACCAATGGTCCAAATAAAAACAATTTAAGTAACAAAATAACTCTTTTAAAGGGAATGTACAAATCACAAAATCAAACAACAATAGGAGATAGGCGGTCAGTTACATGCTACTTTGTGTTAAATCAAAGGATTGACCGGCAGCTGGATTAAAATGGATGATTCAAATTGATTTTCTTCTATCATAAATACGCCTATTAGGACAGTATATATACTCTGATTATCAGTGTAATCTATAATACATTTGTCAAAGGTCAGAATTTCTGTGATGCAAAAGTACAAAAGAGATGTTGCAGCATTCGTGTTGTTCTTAATCAAAATGAAACTTTGGTCGGCGGTTTCCATCTTTGGCTCAGTGCCTCCATAGTATGGCATTTCATTTCAACCAATTACTCTGCTCAGTTCTGCTTGGTTTGATAACTTTACGTTTAGCAAAGGTAAAGTCACTCCCTAGCAAGCCCTGCCATGTAAGGGCTTGTATTAGCTAGCTGTTATGAGCGAAGTACACTTTAGTGTAATTCCAAAACCAGCATGCAGTCTTGATTCTCACAGGGCATCTTTGTACTTAGCTGAGAAATACATCAGAATTGCAAAACATTGTGCCGTTGCGGTGTTGTAACACCTAGATTTGGCAGCAACTGCTACACAGAAAACGGCAGAATGGAGGGAGAGCAGATGTAGAAAGGCTCATTGTGTGTAATTGCCACTGTCACTGTAAACAACAAGAGCTTTGTGTGGACCCGGGAACAGGCCATGTCCACCATTCAAACTGATGGTATAATTGTAGACTCGGGAACAGGCCATGTCCACCATTCAAACTGATGGTATAATTATAGACCCGGGAACAGGCCATGTCCACCATTCAAACTGATGGTATAATTATAGACCCGGGAACAGGCCATGTCCACCATTCAAACTGATGGTATAATTATAGACCCGGGAACAGGCCATGTCCACCATTCAAACTGATGGTATAATTATAGACCCGGGAACAGGCCATGTCCACCATTCAAACTGAGGGTATAATTGTAGACTCGGGAACAGGCCATGTCCACCATTCAAACTGATGGTATAATTGTAGACTCGGGAACAGGCCATGTCCACCATTCAAACTGATGGTATAATTGTAGACTCGGGAACAGGCCATGTCCACCATTCAAACTGATGGTATAATTGTAGACTCGGGAACAGGCCATGTCCACCATTCAAACTGATGGTATAATTGTAGACTCGGGAACAGGCCATGTCCACCATTCAAACTGATGGTATAATTGTAGACTCGAGAACAGGCCATGTCCACCATTCAAACTGATGGTATAATTGTAGACTCGGGAACAGGCCATGTCCACCATTCAAACTGATGGTATAATTGTAGACTCGGGAACAGGCCATGTCCACCATTCAAACTGATGGTATAATTGTAGACCCGGGAACAGGCCATGTCCACCATTCAAACTGAGGGTATAATTGTAGACCCGGGAACAGGCCATGTCCACCATTCAAACTGATGGTATAATTGTAGACTCGGGAACAGGCCATGTCCACCATTCAAACTGATGGTATAATTGTAGACTCGGGAACAGGCCATGTCCACCATTCAAACTGATGGTATAATTGTAGACTCGGGAACAGGCCATGTCCACCATTCAAACTGATGGTATAATTGTAGACTCGGGAACAGGCCATGTCCACCATTCAAACTGATGGTATAATTGTAGACTCGGGAACAGGCCATGTCCACCATTCAAACTGATGGTATAATTGTAGACTCGGGAACAGGCCATGTCCACCATTCAAACTGATGGTAATTGTAGACCCGGGAACAGGCCATGTCCACCATTCAAACTGATGGTATAATTGTAGACTCGGGAACAGGCCATGTCCACCATTCAAACTGATGGTATAATTATAGACCCAGGAACAGGCCATGTCCACCATTCAAACTGATGGTATAATTGTAGACCCGGGAACAGGCCATGTCCACCATTCAAACTGAGGGTATAATTGTAGACTCGGGAACAGGCCATGTCCACCATTCAAACTGATGGTATAATTGTAGACCCGGGAACAGGCCATGTCCACCATTCAAACATACTATCAATGATTCAAACTGATGGTATAATTGTAGACCCGGGAACAGACCAAGTCCACCATTCAAACTGATGCTATAATTGTAGACCCGGGAACAGGCCATGTCCACCATTCAAACCGAGGGTATAATTGTAGACCCGGGAACAGGCCATGTCCACCATTCAAACTGATGCTATAATTGTAGACCCGCGAATCGGCCATGTCCACCATTCAAACTGAGGGTATAATTGTAGACCCGGGAACAGGCCATGTCCACCATTCAAACCGAGGGTATAATTGTAGACCCGGGAACAGGCCAAGTCCATCCTTCAAACTGATGGTATAATTGTAGACTCGGGAACAGACCATGTCCACCATTCAAACTGATGGTATAATTGTAGACTCGGGAACAGGCCATGTCCACCATTCAAACTGATGGTATAATTGTAGACCCGGGAACAGGCCATGTCCACCATTCAAACTGATTGTATAATTGTAGACCCGGGAACAGGCCAAGTCCACCATTCAAACTGATGCTATAATTGTAGACCCGGGAACAGGCCATGTCCACCATTCAAACCGAGGGTATAATTGTAGACCCGGGAACAGGCCATGTCCACCATTCAAACTGATGGTATAATTGTAGACCCGGGAACAGGCCATGTCCACCATTCAAACTGATGGTATAATTGTAGACCCGGGAACAGGCCATGTCCACCATTCAAACTGATGGTATAATTGTAGACCCGGGAACAGGCCAAGTCCATTATTCAAACTGATGGTATAATTGTAGACCCGGGAACAGGCCAAGTCCATCATTCAAACTGATGGTATAATTGTAGACTCGGGAACAGGCCAAGTCCATCATTCAAACTGATGGTATAATTGTAGACTCGGGAACAGGCCATGTCCACCATTCAAACTGATGGTATAATTGTAGACCCGGGAACAGGCCATGTCCACCATTCAAACTGATGGTATAATTGTAGACCCGGGAACAGGCCATGTCCACCATTCAAACTGATGGTATAATTGTAGACCCGGGAAAAGGCCATGTCCACCATTCAAACCGAGGGTATAATTGTAGACCCGGGAACAGGCCATGTCCACCATTCAAACTGATGGTATAATTATAGACCCGGGAACAGGCCATGTCCACCATTCAAACTGATGGTATAATTGTAGACCCGGGAAAAGGCCATGTCCACCATTCAAACCGAGGGTATAATTGTAGACCCGGGAACAGGCCATGTCCACCATTCAAACTGATGGTATAATTATAGACCCGGGAACAGGCCATGTCCACCATTCAAACTGATGGTATAATTGTAGACTCGGGAACAGGCCATGTCCACCATTCAAACTGATGGTATAATTGTAGACCTGGGAACAGGCCAAGTCCATCATTCAAACTGATGGTATAATTGTAGACCTGGGAACAGGCCAAGTCCATCATTCAAACTGAGGGTATAATTGTAGACTCGGGAACAGGCCATGTCCACCATTCAAACTGATGGTATAATTGTAGACTTGGGAACAGGCCATGTCCACCATTCAAACTGATGGTATAATTGTAGACTTGGGAACAGGCCATGTCCACCATTCAAACTGATGGTATAATTGTACATCAGTTCCATCCATTCATTGTTTTATACATGTCTTCCTTCCATCACATTTGTCTCTTATTTTTTTGGTATCTCAACAGCCAAAGAAGAGGGTCACCTGTTACCTCCTCTACTGTGTTTCCACAGCAGTGATTGGCTCACTGCAGTTTGGCTACAACACTGGGGTCATCAATGCCCCCGAACAGGTATGTGTGTGTCTCTTTATTTGTGTAACAGGTATGTGTGCGTGTGTCTTTATTTGTGTGACAGGTGTGTGTGTGTGTGTGTGTGTGTGTGTGTGTGTGTGTGTTTATTTGTGTAACGGGTATGTGTCTTTATTTGTGTAACAGGTGTGTGTGTGTGTGTGTGTGTGTGTGTGTGTGTGTGTGTGTGTGTGTGTGTGTGTGTGTGTGTGTGTGTGTGTGTGAGTGTGTCTTTATTTGTGTAACGGGTATGTGTCTTTATTTGTGTAACAGGTGTGTGTGTGTGTGTGTGTGTGTGTGTGTCTCTCTCTCTCTCTCTCTCTCTCTCTCTCTCTATTTGTGTAACAGGTATGTGTGTGCGCGTGTCTTTATTTGTGTAACAGGTATGTGTGTCTCTTTATTTGTGTAACAGGTATGTGTGTGTGGCTTTATTTGTGTAACATGTATGTGTCTGTCTCTTTATTTGTGTACAGTAACAGGTACTGTATGTGTGTCTCTTTATTTGTGTAACAGGTATGTGTCCTTATTTGTATATCAGGTGTGTGTGTGTGTGTGTGTGTGTGTGTGTGTGTGTGTGTGTGTGTGTGTGTGTGTGTGTATGTGTGTGTGTGTCTCTCTCTCTTTATTTGTGTAACAGGCATGTGTTTGATTTGATTAGATTTTTATTTGGATGTCTTTTAGCCTATTGGCCTATGTGTGTCTCTTTATTTGTGTAACAGGTATGTGTGTCTCTTTATTTGTGTACAGTAACAGGTATGTGTGTGTCTCTTTATTTGTGTAACAGGTATGTGTGTGTCTCTTTATTTGTGTCAGCTTTCTGGCAAAATGCTGAGAACTCAACCAGTTTAATGTAATGGATGTTTGCTGTTGATGCAGGGTAGTAATATTGCAAACAGTATCCACTCAAATGATCTAAAAGACACATTTATAATTGGATGTGCCTCTTTTGTGAGTCAATGTAGCACGTGGTTGCTGTTATGCATCTGTGGTTTTGCATGTTGGCCTATCTGTATACTGGTGCTAGGTTAGAAGTATGGCGCAACATGAGTGTAATGATTTTGTGTGTCTCGAGTCCCTAATTTAGGGGCACATGATAGTGTTATGACAATACTGAAAGCTCTACTGCCCCCATGTGGATGTGTCAAAAACACTCAACTACAAGCATACCATCTTCTCTGTTGGTCTGACAGAAACTGCGTAGGTTCTTCCAGAATGTGTCTATGGAGCGATATGGAGAGCCTTTCAGCCCAGGAGCTAACACCATGGTGTGGAGTTTCTCTGTGGCCATCTTCAGTGTGGGAGGCATGGCAGGGTCCTTCTCTGTAGGAGTCATGGTCAACAAATTTGGCAGGTGAGAACATCAGAAGTGCAGAACTGCAGTAAATGGTGTCAATGGAAATGGCAGATAGTAAATCAAGTAAATCAAGTCAGTCCACTTTATGGATATTCTCATACTTTTATTAGCATGACACTTGATCTGGTAAGCAAATGCCCAAAACAGTCATTTCTCTTTAATATTTTCCCATTGCACCCTACTCCCTATATTGTGTCTTTATAATTGTACTCACATTTTTCTCTCTCTCCAACTTTTACCTATGTCCTGCCTTCTTCCATCTCTCCATCTCTGTATCACCAGGCGTAAGTCCATGCTGCTAGCCAATGTCCTTGCCCTCGTGGGCGCTGTTCTGATGGGACTGTCCAGCCTGGCCCGTTCTTTTGAGATGGTCATTATTGGCCGGTTGATCATCGGTCTGTTCTGTGGTCTGGCCACCGGACTGACGCCCATGTACGTAGGCGAGATCGCTCCAACCGCTCTCCGAGGCGCCTTTGGCACTCTGCACCAGCTGGGTGTGGTTATTGGCATCCTGGTGGCACAGGTATTAGAGCTTGACGTGAAGTTATCAACAAGTTCATTGAACCTTTGCTAAATTACTGAAATTAATACAATTTGTTGCTATGAAACCATTACAGATACTGTAGCTTATCCCTTGCTGCCTGCGTGTTTTAGATCTTTGGCCTGGAGTTTCTGCTGGGCTCAGAGACCATGTGGCCTCTGCTGCTGGCTGTGACTGCCCTGCCTGCCGTTCTGCAGACCATCATGCTGCCCTTCTGCCCCGAGAGCCCCCGCTACCTCCTCATTGTCCTCAACCAGGAGGAGGAGGCCCGAAAAGGTAAGCTGGAGACGCGCGACCATAAGCTGGTCGGGTGTCCACACAGGCACGATTGGCTGGTGTCTGCGGGTGGGAAGCCGGATTGGGGGTATGTATCCTGGTCGCTGCACTAGCGCCAACTCTGGTCGGTCGAGGCACCTGGACGGGGTGGAAGGGAACTGGTAGGAATATCGTGATCATCCCACGTGCTACGTCCTGCCAGTGAAGCATCCCCCTGTCAGGTGAAAAGAAGCGGCTGGCAACTGTGCGTGTGCTGGAGGAAGCATGGTGCTTGTCTCGGCTCTCCCCAACAGAGGGTGCAGCAGCGACCGGGGCAGCAGGGGGGGGAATTGGCCAAGTTTCTTCGGACACCCCCCCCCCATTTCGTTTTCTCTCCAATTGTATTTGGCCAATTCTCCCTGCTGTCCTGGTCATTGCTCCACCCCTTCTGCCGGTCTGGGGAGAATTGTAGACTAGCACATGCTTCTTCCGATACATGTGCAGTCGCCAGCCACCGGCAGGACATAGCACGTGGGAGGATCACGCTATTCTCCCCAGTTCCCCTCCCCCCCTGAACAGGTACCCCGACCGACCAGAGGATGCACTAGTGCAGCGACATGGACACATACCCTTAATCCGGCTTCCCAGCCACAGACACGGCCAATTGTGCCTGTATGGATGCCCGACCAAGCCGGAGGTAACACGGGGGCTCGAACCTGCGACCATCATGTTGGTAGGCAGGAAATCTACCACTGCACTACCTGGATGCGCATGTTTATGATTTATGCCATGCCTCTCCTGACGTTAACATTGCATAAGAATGTACTAAATTTCCATCCATCCCTTCTATCCCCTCTAGCGCTGGTGCGTCTGCGCGGCTGTGAGGATGTGAGCGATGATATTCAGGAGATGAAGGAAGAAGGGATGAAGATGGCCATGGAAAAGAAAGTGACCATCCCCGAACTCTTCCGCTACCCGGCCTACCGTCAGCCAATCATCATCGCTATTGTCCTGCAGCTCTCCCAGCAGCTGTCTGGCATCAACGCCGTGAGTAGACATCATATCCCACAATGAAGCGTCATTGAAATAGGGATGTCCAAACTGACCTCAACCAAATGACTGTCAAGGAGAAATTAAATATACTGGTTCCTTCTGACAGGCGAAAGATAGAAGATGCTGCAAGGCTGGTACTGGTGCTTGCTTAGCTACTGGTGCTTTGCTATTAAAAAAAACTAATGTTAGATCAAGGGTCTCAAACATCCACCAAAGGGTCCAAGTCCACAGGAGGACTTTGCAAAGTGTGAGAATTGCACTAATGAAAGGTAATGAAAGTTATTTTCATTCCCCCTGAATATAGAGAATTACACAATTGCAGTGAATTAATAACACAGTTACAGACAGTAGACTTGATCATTGTTAGGCCTATGCTAAGATAAGCCTATGTGAAAACGTGTTCATGTTTTCCTCATGTTACTGAGCAGAGTATTGTCATAATCTTTGCCATCAGTTTTATTTGCAGTAGCCTAAACGTTGTATATGGAATGTGGAAAAACAGATATAATATTGTTGAAATTGCACTTATTTTTTCTTAAGACATCTCAGGCTGTTCATCTGTTTTGTAAATGGATGGTCCGTTCACTGTGAATGTTTTCAAGATATAGCTGTACTTATTTACACGAAAAGAAGATGGATAATTCTGATGTGTTGTTATTTGTAGGTTATTATGCAATCATTTCTTTGTAGGCCCACTTGAGACCATTGGGTCGCATGTGGCCCGTGAACTAAAATGAGTTTGACACCACTGTGTTAGATTGACTGGAATGAATTGAATCTCTCTAAGGTCAGTGGAAGAAGATACGCCACAGTGGTATTTACTGGATATTGCGTTTAATAAGGTCATTTCACCAGACTGACTATCTGTGTTAGTGGTAGCTGCGTTTGGTCTGGCAATCACGGTAAAGCTGCTGCGGCCTGAGGCTAGAGGCCAGGACTGAACTCAGACAGGCGCATTAACCATCATTATCCCTATCGCTCCCTAGACAACAGCAGCAGCCAGGAGATTTATATAGAATATTCACTTTATTTTTTGTTTTTGCTATTTTCCTCATTTCAGAATAATAATAAAGACATCAAAACTATGAAATAGCACGAATGGAATTATGCAGTGACCAAGAAAGTGAAACAAATGAAACCTATCTTATGTTTTAGCTTCTTTAAAGTACCAAATACATAGGCATCAACTTCACTATTTATATTTGTCTAAAAAATACATACTCAAGCATTTAGCCTTTATATAAAAATGTATTTGAGATAATGAAAAACATACATTCTATCAGGTGGGTTCATGCAAATGTGACTAGATTTCTTAAAGGAAATTTGGGGAAATTTGGGGATATATCATTAACATATTCAATATTATTAAATGAAAAAAGGGGGACTATTCCGGTTTCATGTGTATTTTGACCGTGGTAACTGTTGTAGGTTACTCACTGTAATAATTATGGTGCAGGCCGACTCAGCCTGCTGGAGCCTCTGAAAGACAGTAATGTAAAGACAGTAATGTAAAGACAGTAATGTCGGCCACGGATGAGGAGTAGAAAATCTGGGACAGCTCAGGGGACTGTCCTGGAAAATCTGGGACTTCTGGTCACCTTACTTCACGCAGTATCTTATATAGCTAATATGCATATTTATGGTGCCAGGAAGAAACATTATAATAAGCCTCTCCTTGTCTTTGTGCTCTCGCAGGTCTTCTACTACTCCACAGGCATATTTGACAATGCCGGAGTGAGCCAACCCATCTATGCTACCATTGGAGCTGGAGTGGTCAACACTGTTTTCACTGTGGTCTCGGTCAGTCTCATACTACTTGGTTGGTGTCACATTTACAGAGCTTGTTGTATCTTGGATGTGTCATTAATCACTCCCTTGTTTGGACACCAGCTCTTCCTGGTTGAACGGGCAGGGCGAAGGACCTTGCACCTGATTGGACTGGCTGGAATGGCTGTCTGCGCCCTCCTCATGACTATCTCCCTCTCTTTGGTGGTGAGTTGATATTGCTGTCCTCCCCATGTCATCTTTTCTATCTCCATATTGATGATCATTTCTCCATTCCCTCACCTCATACTGTATATCCCTCTCTCTATTTCTTTCTTTCTTTCCTTTTTTCTTTTTTCTTTCTTTCTTTCTTTCTTTCTTTCTTTCTTTCTTTCTTTCTTTCTTTCTTTCTTTCTTTCTTTCTTTCTTTCTTTCTTTCTCTCTTTCTCTCCGTGAGCAGAAGGACAACCCGTCTTTGAGCTACCTGGCCATAGTGGCAGTGCTTGGCTTTGTTGCCAGTTTTGAGTTGGGTCCAGGTCCCATCCCCTGGTTCATTGTGGCTGAGCTCTTCTCTCAAGGCCCCCGGCCTGCTGCCATCGCCATTTCTGGTTTCTCCAACTGGACCGCCAACTTCCTGGTGGGCCTGGGCTTCCCTAAACTGGAGGTATGGACACAATTGCTCTGCCTAAAGCTTTAGATGTGCTCGCATCGAGTTTGACTTGCTTAATGGCTATTTGAAACTGTAGAATAGCCACAGTTGAATTGTTATGTTAGTCTGTTTATCTGTCTGTTAGCAGCATTATGGAACATCCACTGGGCCCTTTTTCATGAAACTTGGTGGAAAGGTGTCGGGGTCAAGGGAGGGGGCGGGGGCGGGGCTAGGGAAAGGGGCCGTAGCTAGGGATAGGAAGGTTGTGGAGAGTCGGGATTCGAAGGCTGGAGGGATGTGGATGGGTCTAGGTTAGGGTTCTGATCTGACTCACAAAATTTGCATATCATAGCAGTATGGAGTATAGAGCTCAACAGGCACGTGACTTGATTTTCCCCCCCCCGTTGTTATTTTTTGTTCTCGCTTAAACCAAATGTTTTATGGTCACTCACGATTCTCTGGAAGACTTGTTGGCTTGATTCAAGCCTTAAAACTCGTTATATTTGGATTGATCAAAATGTCTACGGAGAAAATGGATGCGGAAATTACTTCCGGGGCAAATTACGTCACGAAAAGTCACGTGCCTGTTGAGCACTATTAGCCTTGGCAGAGGCTCTACGCTCTCCAATTGCACTTCTAGTTACTTTATTCTTTTTATTTTCCATGTTTAATTTCTTAGGACAATCATCTCCAACTTTGTTGCCTGTGTCAGTACTTCGGGTTGTTCTCCTGTCTAACAGCACATCTCTCTCTCTCTCTCTCTCTCCCTCTCGACCTCTCAGGAACTGTGTGGCCCTTATGTCTTCATCATCTTCACGATTCTCCTCATCGGTTTCTTCATCTTCACCTACCTGCGTGTGCCTGAGACCAAAGGAAGGACCTTTGATGACATTGCCCAGGGATTTGCTGCCAGCGCTGCCCGTTCCCCGGTTCTTGAGGGGATGCCCGTGCCAGAGAGCAAAGGAGCCGGACCTCTTTCCCCCACAGAGAAGTTTCCTATGGTGGATCTTCCCCCAGAGAAGTCAGGAGCACCACTAAGCCCTTAGAGAGCGTGGGGAGGAATCGGTGTACAAGACAGACACAGGTTTCAAACTCATAGACACGGCAAGGAGTTATATTTCACAATGTTATTGTCCATTTACAAAGGACACTTCAAAGACAGGATTAGTGATAAGCAGTGTTACAGTATAGGCAGGGACAATGAAATGAAAGAGCAGCTTAGTGGCAAGAATTATGCTTAGACAAAGTCTCCTTATGGGGATTCACCTCTTAATACAGAAACAAGGTTTTTAGTTTTTAAACTTCTCTTGTTAATTGTGTGCCTGCTTAGGGAATGTTTTTTCCACAGTTATTTCTCATCAAAATGTTTAATGAATGTTTTTACAGATGCCAAAATAATTGATGACATTCAGTGTACGCCTGCTTTGACATGGGCCAAACTTAATTGAATTACCACTACTTAATCTTTGTTGACATTCCAAGTGCCAGCCCCCTGCATATTGCTATATAAGAGGATCAGCATATGTTCAGTGTTAAGCCCCATGTACTGAACTGCCCCTGGTGCTGAAGGGGGGTGTAGGATTTGGACTTATATGTATTAAGGTCAAGCTAGGAAAGAGGGTTTTCGGAGCCCATTAGTTTGACCCCAAAATGCTGACTTGGCGTCCTGTCTGCCTGCTTGGTGTGTCTTGATCCCACGCGGGGGAGGACTTTGTCTTCTTGAGCCGACAGACTAAACATGGAGGAGATAGCAGCTCCTCTCTTCAGGCACTGCACTGACTATAGACTTCAACTACATAGATCAAGCCATGCAGAGGATGTTGCTTTACAGAAGGTTTTATATCAGCTCTGACTGCCCTCTCTTCTAGGGCTGGGTATTGGCAAGGACCTCACGATACGATACGTATCACGATACGTGGGTCGCGATACGATACATATTGTGATACATTGCAATACTCTACATAATTTACTGAAAATTAAAATATAGCTAAAAATACACCACGCTGTGTACCGCCCAGGTAGTATAATAATATGTACATAATTTTATATTGTTAACTTAGTCGACAAATTTAGTAAAAACTAGTGTTGAGTGTCTTACTGAATGCACTGAAATAAAAAGTATTCTTATTGTGTCACTGAACACACGGCTGTGCAAAAAAAATCGATATGGCGATATATCACGATATTTTTCTGAAATATCGATACAGTATTGTGGAAAAAAGTATTGCGATATATTGCCGTATCGATTTTATTGCACAGCCCTACTCTCTTCCCCTGAGAGTAGAAGGTGTTTGTTCCTGTGTGTTGTCTGAATGCAGCAGTCCTCACACATGTTCCTGTGTGTTGTCTGAATGCAGCAGTCCTCACACATGTTCCTGTGTGTTGTCTGAATGCAGCAGTCCTCACACATGTTCCTGTGTGTTGTCTGAATGCAGCAGTCCTCACACATGTTCCTGTGTGTTGTCTGAATGCAGCAGTCCTCACACATGTTCCTGTGTGTTGTCTGAATGCAGCAGTCCTCACACATGTTCCTGTGTGTTGTCTGAATGCAGCAGTCCCCACACATGACGACAATTCACTCAATTCGTCTAGTCTGCATCAAATGAATGATTTGTATGGGAATGTAGCATAGACTAGCACCACCTTAACAAGGTTTCTCTTCTTAAAACCAAAACCGAGCCTCTTGTGTCTTATGATTTCACAACAGTGCCAGACCAGTATGAGAGAGACAAACTCGAGGCAGTACATTACAATATTCATCACAACCGTTGGATATGAAAGAGTATGTGTGGCATTTTGATGCCCGGAAACTCAGGTGGCAAATTGTGTTGGCCTCAGGATCAAAGGCTTTCACCTGTTGTGGCATAGAAGATGCATTGATCTATCATCGTACTTGAAAATCCTTTGACATCAGTATGTAACTGCTTGACTGCTGCCTTACAGGTCATGAAAAATATATTGCAATCTAAAAAAGAAGAAGTGTTAACTCGGATCAAAAGCGCTTGTCAATGTTAAAGGTGCTATTGATAATATTCAACATTGATAACATTCTAGATCTAGTCGCACTCCCCCCCCTTCTATTGCATCCATGTCACATATATATGTGTGTGTGTGTGTATATATATATATATATATATATACAGTATATATATATATACATACATACATACAGTATATATATATATATATATATATATATATATATATATATATATATATACAGTATATATGTGTATGTATATATATACACACACACACACACACACACACACACACACACACACACACACACACACACACACATATATTTAGGAAAAGCAGTACCTTTATTCCACACCTTTCTAAAAGCTCAGTGGATGTATTATTTTTTCCAAAATTATTTGTCTACATAAAAATGTTATCACTAGGACCTTTCATCAGTATTTTATCATTTGAGGGATGAATAGAGATAGATGGACTCATAATAATACAAAAAAATATATTGAAATCTTTAGGTAATCGGTATCTTAATCTAAAGGAGATGTTCCAGCAAGACATTAGCCCTTAGAGGGGGGGGGGGGGGGGTTAAGTAGGGTAGAGAAACACTAAATTAATTCTATTTATTGCTTAGGTGATGTACAGTATGCTATCTTATCGCCTGTCTTTGTAATCGCCTGAAATCATCTATGGATAATGTGGAAACTACATGCCATACATGGTTCATGATATCTTGTCAATGTTTACACAGCATGTGTGATGAAGCTTGGGTCAGGAGCTATCTGTTTGCATCTTCATCTGGACGTACGCACACTGACAGCCAAGCACTCGTCACAAGTTGAGCTTACAGCAAGCACTTCATCTAGCATTTGCACTGTGGCAGTCTGGTTACTTTTTAATAATTGCTGAAACTGTGTGTGGTGCTCTGCTAAATGTAAATATGTGTCTTATGATGAGGGTAGGGTTATGATGACGTTTATTCTTCATAATCCATGTTACATCCACTCAGTTTGGGATATTTCTTGCACTGGAAATACTGTGTTGCTATGTGAATGTTACTGTGTTGCCTTGCCATTCTCCACAGTATAGTCGTTATTATTTCACAGCATCTTTTTATTAAGGTGTATATTTTAATGTGTATATTAATAGAGTTTAAAAGTAGACAGGGCTTAGTGTGTGTGTGTGTGTGTGTGTGTGTGTGTGTGTGTGTGTGTGTGTGTGTGTGTGTGTGTGTGTGTGTGTGTGTGTGTGTGTGTGTGTGTGTGTGTGTTAGAGAGCGTTAGATGAGAGTTGACCTATACTATATTGCTATTATAATAGCTTATTTTTGCCTTGTTGTAATAATATAATGAGTCTCAGTCACACCTGCCACTTGCTTTGGGCAACTAAAAGGAAATACAGTAAATTTGACCATCTTTTAAGGGAATGTGTGCCTTGCATTTTGAGCAGAAACACAACTTTCTCTTGTTTTTTAATGAATTATGCCATAGTCAAAACTGGTCTGTTGTCATTCATGTTTAATGTAACTGCAGGTATCCTCGTTGTGCTGAAGTGTTAAGGAGTGTGGGAGGTTTATTGGTATTATGGTACCCACTTCTGCACTGTGGCAACTCCCGTTTCCTTTTCTGCACCGCGGCAAAACCTCACAAGCTGTTGAGCACTTACCGCTGTATAGCTAACCAACACACTGTATAGCTAACCAACACACTGTATAGCTAACCAACACACTGTATAGCTAACCAACACACTGTATAGCTAACCAACACACTGTATAGCTAACCAACACACTGTATAGCTAACCAACACACTGTATAGCTAACCAACACACTGTATAGCTAACCAACACACTGAAAGGTTGAAATAAAGCAATGCCTTACGAAACTGAAAACCAGAGAGATCTGTTTCTTCTGTGCCTGCTGTGATGTTACAGTCATGGTTGTGTTGTCAAGAGGTAACATGTAGTGAAGTAAGAGGGTATTTACGTTCTCAAACTCAACTCAGTGATTTTCATTGCCTGAGGTAGTTGAAGTCTTTTTCTTAAGTCCACTCTTATCCACTGGTATGTTACTTATCCACTCTTGTCCACTTGTATTATCTATTTAGACCAGTGGTTCTCAACCTGTGGTATGGGTACCACTGGTGGTGCGCAGGGCTCCCTCCCTCTCATATTTTCATAATGGTGGTCATTTTTGAGGTGGTACTTGGTGTGAAAAGGTTGAGAACCACTGAGCGGGAGGAGAGACCAGGGCAAGGGAGGAGGTGGGGAGGGAGAGGGGGGAGGAGGGAGCAGGGCAAGGGAGGAGGTGGGGAGTGGGAGGAGGGAGCAGGGAAAGGGAGGAGGTGGGGAGGGAGAGGAGGTGGGGAGGGAGAGGAGGGAGCAGGGAAAGGGAGGAGGTGGGGAGGGAGAGGAGGTGGGGAGGGAGTGGAGGGAGCAGGGAAAGGGAGGAGGTGGGGAGGGAGCGGGGGAAGATAAGAGCAGAACAGATATAATATACTGTGGCTAGGCGATATGGTCATGAATAGTCACAGGGGACAGTAAAATTTAGCAGTCAGGTTATGTAATTACTTATCAGGCGAAAAGAGCCAATGAATAAGCAGGAAATTAATTGACAGTTATCGCCCAGCCCCAGGTAGCAACGGCACACTGGAACTAGCAGCAGAGCGGCCAGACCAAATGAGCAGCAGTTCAGACAATCTGACTACTCTAGCCATTAACCGGAACTAACTAGAACACAGGGAATCTATCTACAGCCTAGTCTGCCCTGTCCTATTCTACTCTAATCTTAGCCTGAACACTATAACAGGTCTACAGCCTACAGTTAGGCTGTAGCTAATCTATCGCCTAACCTAAACTATTCTAACCTACCGGCATCCCTTGACCAGTGAAGGAGAGCACCGATGCCCCCCACCCTGCCCCCCGCCCCCACACACATAAGGCGTGAGAGAGAAGGCCAGGCCAGGACACACCGGAGCCCCCCTCCACCTCCAGTGCACGCAAGGAAACCTTTCCATGTACTGTAGGAAACCTTTCCATGTACTGTAGTATATACTGTACTGTAGGGGCCCAACTATGGACCCCGGCTGGGGACCCCCCTCCGGGATAGGCCGAGATGATGCCGGGCTAAACATTTTACACAGTTTCAGATATAGAAATCAAATTTACAAAAGAACAGAAAGTTGAAAATGTAAATAAGAGAAAAATTAATATGGTTAATGAACAGTAAATGATTACTAGACACATTCGTTAACTGTTAATTAAGGGTTAGTTAACGCTTATTAAGCATTAACTAACCCTTAATTTAGTGACCCTTATTGTAGTGTGTTACTGATTCCCCCATATTGGCTGGAGGACCAGTGATCCATTTCCTTCTTTACTTTACCTTCTGTCCCTTGTACCCCTCCCCCCCCCCCCCCCAGAGCGTAACGCCTAGGCTAGGGTAAAGCCCTCCCCCCTCTCCCCAGAGCGTAGCGCCTAGGGTAAAGCCCCCCCCCCTCCCCCCAGAGCATAGCGCCTAGGGTAAAGCCCCCCCCCCTCCCCCCAGAGCATAGCGCCTAGGGTAAAGCCCTCCCCCCTCTCCCCAGAGCGTAGCACCTAGGGTAAAGCCCCCCCCCTCCCCCCAGAGCATAGCGCCTAGGGTAAAGCCCTCCCCCCTCTCCCCAGAGCGTAGCACCTAGGGTAAAGCCCCCCCCCTCCCCCCAGAGCATAGCGCCTAGGGTAAAGCCCTCCCCCCTCTCCCCAGAGCGTAGCGCCTAGGGTAAAGCCCCCCCCCTCCCCCCAGAGCATAGCGCCTAGGGTAAAGCCCCCCCCCCCCTCCCCCCAGAGCATAGCGCCTAGGGTAAAGCCCCCCCCTCCCCCCAGAGCATAGCGCCTAGGGTAAAGCCCCCTCCCTCCCCCCAGAGCATAGCGCCTAGGGTAAAGCCCCCCCCCCCCCCCTCCCCCCAGAGCATAGCGCCTAGGGTAAAGCCCCCCCCCTCCCCCCAGAGCATAGCGCCTAGGGTAAAGCCCCCCCCCCCCTCCCCCAGAGCATAGCGCCTAGGGTAAAGCCCCCCCAGAGCATAGCGCCTAGGGTAAAGCCTCCCCCCCCCTCCCCCCAGAGCATAGCGCCTAGGGTAAAGCCCCCCCCCCCCCTCCCCCAGAGCATAGCGCCTAGGGTAAAGCCCCCCCAGAGCATAGCGCCTAGGGTAAAGCCTCCCCCCCCCTCCCCCCCAGAGCATAGCGCCTAGGGTAAAGCCCCCCCCCTCCCACCCAGAGCATAGCGCCTAGGGTAAAGCCCCCCCCCTCCCCCCAGAGCATAGCGCCTAGGGTAAAGTCCCCCCCCCTCCCCCCAGAGCATAGTGCCTAGGGTAAAGCCCCCCCCCCTCCCCCCAGAGCATAGCGCCTAGGGTAAAGCCCCCCCCCCTCCCCCCAGAGCATAGTGCCTAGGGTAAAGCCCCCCCCCCTCCCCCCAGAGCATAGCGCCTAGGGTAAAGCCCCCCCCCTCCCCCCAGAGCATAGCGCCTAGGGTAAAGCCCCATCCCCCCCCCCCCAGAGCATAGCGCCTAGGGTAAAGCCCCCCCCCCCCTCCCCCCAGAGCATAGCGCCTAGGGTAAAGCCCCCCCCCCCTCCCCCCAGAGCATAGCGCCTAGGGTAAAGCCCCCCCCCCTCCCCCCAGAGCATAGCGCCTAGGGTAAAGGGCCCCCAGCCGCCTGGAATGGGGCCATCATCTAACTGTGTCAACCCAATAAGCAGCATCTCCCTGGAAGAGTCTACTGAACTCATCTAAGACATTGCAGTGAACTGGGGCATGAAGTCCCATCAACAAGATGCAGTACCGTGCTCTGACCAGCGAGAGGCATACATGGACTGGGGAGGCATGATGTGATGTTCAGCACTCTCTCTCTCTCTCTCGTGTGTGCGTGTGTGTGTGTGTGTGTGTGTGTGTGTGTGTGTGTGTATAATGTCTGGATGAGCAATCTTGTGAGGCAAGGAGAGTGTCTGGGAGACAGGGGGGGGGGGTGTTACGAAGAGGAGCAGTACACCAGAAGGATGGAGAACATCCAGAAATGTGTCAACCATAGGGTGTCAACATTATGTTTATTTTGTATAACTGTGTGTGTGTGTGTGTGTGTGTGTGTGTGTGTGTGTGTGTGTGTGTGTGTGTGTGAGAGAGAGAGAGAGAGAGAGAGAGAGAGGATAAGAACTTGGCCACTCTCACCTGCCACAGCTTGAAAAATGCAAGTTTGTATAATATTGGGAAATGTGAGTGGTGCCACTTCTCCATGCTGCGTCTGCCAGTCTGCCCTGCATTCATTGTGCTGAGCTATTGAAGGAGAGCTGGAAAGGACATTGCCTGGCGAGTTGAGACACTTCTTCTCAAGACTAGTCCAACTTGTTTCTTCTTTTTTCAATCTCTCTGTCTCTCTCATCTCTCACTCTTTCATTCTTCTCTCTCTCTCCCTCTCTGTCTCTCTCATCTCTCACTCTTTCATTCTTCTCTCTCTCTCTCCCTCTGTCTCTATCATCTCTCACTCTTTCATTCTTCTCTCTCTCTCCCTCTGTCTCTCTCATCTCTCACTCTTTCATTCTTCTCTCTCTCTCTGTCTCTCTCATCTCTCACTCTTTCATTCTTCTCTCTCTCTCTCCCTCTGTCTCTCTCATCTCTCACTCTTTCATTCTTCTCTCTCTCTCTGTCTCTCTCATCTCTCACTCTTTCATTCTTCTCTCTCTCCCTCTGTCTCTCTCATCTCTCACTCTTTCATTCTTCTCTCTCTCTCTCCCTCTGTCTCTATCATCTCTCACTCTTTCATTCTTCTCTCTCTCTCCCTCTGTCTCTCTCATCTCTCACTCTTTCATTCTTCTCTCTCTCTCTGTCTCTCTCATCTCTCACTCTTTCATTCTTCTCTCTCTCTCTCCCTCTGTCTCTCTCATCTCTCACTCTTTCATTCTTCTCTCTCTCTCTCCCTCTGTCTCTATCATCTCTCACTCTTTCATTCTTCTCTCTCTCTCCCTCTGTCTCTCTCATCTCTCACTCTTTCATTCTTCTCTCTCTCTCTGTCTCTCTCATCTCTCACTCTTTCATTCTTCTCTCTCTCTCTGTCTCTCTCATCTCTCACTCTTTCATTCTTCTCTCTCTCTCCCTCTGTCTCTCTCATCTCTCACTCTTTCATTCTTCTCTCTCTCTCTGTCTCTCTCATCTCTCACTCTTTCATTCTTCTCTCTCTCTGTCTCTCTCATCTCTCACTCTTTCGTTCTTCTCTCTCTCTCCCTCTGTCTCTCTCATCTCTCACTCTTTCATTCTTCTCTCTCTCTCCCCCTGTCTCTCTCATCTCTCACTCTTTCATTCTTCTCTCTCTCTCCCTCTGTCTCTCTCATCTCTCACTCTTTCATTCTTCTCAATTCAATTCAATTCAATTCAATTCAATTGGCTTTATTAGCATGACATACACTGTACATATTGCCAAAGCAAGCGATTAGATATGAACAGCTAAACATTAATTAGAAAACTTACTATATACTATATACTAACATACTACAAGACTAACGAATGATCTGTTGTCAGATATAGTAGCAACATCAAATAACATTCTTTGAATAGCAAAGAAACTACAAGAAAAAATGATCTGTTGTCAGATATAGCAGCAACATCCTTTGAATAGCAAACTACCAGACAAATTAATGATGTGTTGTCATATAGGCCATAGAGAGGCAATCAAAAGAACAAAGGATAA